>NC_136424.1:239190052-239677552 GCF_052625555.1 Lactuca saligna
GTTGAGTTTTAGGGTTTTCATGGAATATCAAGTTGGTATGATGAGCTATGGACTAGATCTGAAGTTGTAACTTCAGATCTGGACTCTCTTTGGATTCTAGAAGCATAAAGTTGAGCTTTAGTCGTGATTGAGTTCCCCTTCGTGCATAAAGACCCTTCAATAGCTTAGATTTTCCATTTTGAGCTTTTAAAGCCATGCATGCACATAAAGTTTGCAACTTTAGGTGATAAGCACGCCCTAGAAGCTTGGATCTGTGAGTTGGAGGCACTGCATGGCTCAAAATGGATCTTTATGGAAAGAGGACTAAAAGGACTCGGCAAGTCGTAGGGTCAACTCGGCGAGTCGCATGAAGATGGCCATTAAACTCAACGAGTTAGTTGAACAATTTTGTGAGTCCGATGAAGATTGTCATGAGACTCGACGAGTTGAAGAACAACTCGGTGAGTCGGATGAGTTTTAACCAACAACATGTTCGCGAGTATATCCATCGAGTCGCAGGGAGGGAACTCAATGGGTGACCTTAAGGTCTGATCGGGATTTGAAGGAAGTCGACGAGTCACCTCGATGACTCGGCGAGTTGGATCGTGCTTCAAGGGACTCGGCGAGTAGATGGGTGTACTCGGCGAATTGAGGTCAACATGGACTATTGACCTTGACTGAGGACTTTTACCTTGATCAGGGGTTGACTATTGGGTTATGGAGTACCTTATAAGGTTAAAGACTTATACGTATATTGAAATATGGTTATAGGTGGTGGGGCTTGTGTCGAGTGATCCGAGAGTTCGAATTTACCTTCCGAGTCGACATCTGCGAGGTGAGTTATCCTCACTATATCGATAGGGTCTAAGGCACCAAGGCCGACCCTTTAGTTGTTATTGTTATGGTATGCTATATATCGTTATGATCTGTTAGATCGGAATCCAGGTAGACAATATGTTATGCTCTTATGATCCATAGGGATTGGTATGTTAGTGACCTGCTACGTCGGTACTCTAGTTATAGGAGAATTCTATGATTGATGATCAGTGTGACAGATATGTTTGATGTTTATATATGCCTGTATATGATAATATTGCACATGGTTATTCGCTTGTGGCTGGGATGAGGAGGTCTTTCTTTGTGCTGAAGGCCAATATACCCTATGAGCGGTCCGGGGAGATTGTAGGCCCACGTAGCGGACCAGTCATGCCGAAGGCTTGGGATAGATTCAGACAGACTGTAGGCCCGATAGGGCGGTTCAGTCAGGCCGATGGCCCAACATGCATGTTGATTGATTGATTGTTGCTGCTCTAGTAATTTTGTGCGGTGTTGGTATTTTTGGGGGTAGCTCACTAAGCCCTCGGGCTTACAGTTTACAGTTTATTGTTTCAGGTACTTTAGGAGATCGTGGAAAGGCGAAGGCATGACCGTACCGCTCCTCATCCTTATGTTATGATTTTGGGACACTCTGATGGATTTGGATTTGAAAACATTTTTGTGAACCAACTTTGTTTGATTTTATTTACGATTGAAAAACTTCAAATTTGTCCTAAAATTTAGGGTTGTTACAAGTTGGTATTAGAGCCTTGGTTTGAGTGAATTGGAGGAACACTTGTGTGAATCCAGTATCAAATCAAGGAGATTTTCAGAAAATAAGTTTTAAAATGGTTTTGAAAATAAAGGATGGAGGATGCAGAGGGTACGTTCAGCTAGAGCCTATATGTAAACCCCAAAATACCATGCAGTTATTTGATATTCTGATATGTTAGAACATCATACTAGTGCTAGGCTAGGGATCTTCAGGAATCACTTGATAGATTTGCCTGATTGCATGATGCCTATTAGCCTTGGATTTCTTGTATGTGGAATTAACATCATAATTGTGGATGTTTAGTGTATGCATCACGACTTTGCATAATAAAGACCTTATAGCCCAAGAATGTTGATTCGGCCTTCGGGTAGGATTGGATATTCGAAAGTCTATTGGGTCCAGGGTTATGTGCAGCTAGCATGCACTAGTGCTGCAGGGGATGATGGAAGTTTCATGAATGTATGGGTTATGAGAAGTGGGGAGATTAGATGCGAGATAGTTGATATTCCTCTAGAAGTGAGGGTTGGGCGCATTTTACATTAATGATATTGTTAGGGCGTTGTGGTGATACTTGAGACAAATATCGATAGGTGTGGAAGGTAGTATGTGCCCATACTACTGAAAGCACAGGACCCATACGCGTAGAAAGGAAATCACAACCCCTTGGGTTTTTGGTTTTGGTCTCTCGACATTATGTTATTTATCTGATGGCTTATATATATTTTTTCAGTATGGTGGTGACGAGATGTGTTGCTTCGGGATCAGGATCGGGTTCAGGGTCGGGAGACGGAGGGTTGGAGGTGCCGGTAGCACCTGAGCCCGTGGTTCAGATAGGGACAGACGAGTTAGATGCCAGGATCCGGGAGATCATGCACGAAGAGATTGCTGCTGCATTCCGAGCACAGCTGCTAGAGATCTTTGGGTCGATTAACACCGTGATGGTTGAGTATTTTGATGAGCGATATGCAACTCTAGCAGAGACAGCTTCCGCTGCATCTACTTCAGCTGTAACTGCGGTAGGGGTGGGAAGAGGAGCTGGCAGGGCTTTCCAGTACCGGGACTTCGATAATGCAAAGCCCCCGACGTTTGATGGTACACAGGATGCGATTAGGGCTATGAGGTGGTTGTCTGATATAAAGGGCTATTTCTTCACGTGCTCATGTCCTCCTGACCAAAAGGTCAGGTGTGCCCTGAACCTGCTGAGGCTTTGGGCAAAGGACTGGTGGAGGCTGATGATTGGGTCGTATACTGATGATCAGCGGGCTGTTGTTACTTGGGAGCAGTTCAGAGATATGTTCCACACATGTTACATTCCACGCGTTGAGCAGGAGCGGCTTACGTAGGAGTTTCTTACCTTGAGATTAGATAGGGAGTCTGTGATGGAGATCACCCGTATGTTCACGGAGAGGGCTATGTTTTTCCCAGAGTTCGCTTCAGAGCAGTCTCAGATGACTCATTATATGAGTATGCTCAAGAATGATATTCGACAGTTCATGTCTACACAATGATGTGATACCCTCATGGACCTTCAAGAAGCCGCGAGGCGGCGTGAGTTGGAGATAGAGCTGCAGCTGAAGGAGCAGCGGTAGGCACCGACACAGTCTCAGCCGTCGCCTAAACGGTCTAAGACCGCTGATACATGGTCTGCGGGTCAGCAGAGCTGCACTTGTGGAAAGTGTGGTAGGGTTCATTCGAGAGTTTGTAGAGCAGGAGGTGGGTGCCACAAATGTGGTAAGGAGGGGCACTATGCCAGGGACACATCGTCAGTCCGCCCCTCCCACAGATATGAGGATTTGTTACCATTGTCATCAGGTTGGTCATGTGAAGACCACCTGTCGCAGCTCGCCGCCAAGCCAACACAGGGTTCCGCCCCTGTTGCTGCGAGGATTGGAGATGGGAGGCCAGTCAAGGTGGAGCCTCCGAAGGCTCAAGGTAGCGCTTTCCAACTTACTGCTGAGGAGGCCAAGTCAACACCAGATGTGGTTGCTAGTACGTTTCTATTCTCTGTCTCAGTTATTGTATTATGCTATGCTTATTGATTGTACCTGTGATTAGGTAAGTTTATAGTAAATTCTTTGCCCGCTTTGGTATTATTTGACTCGGGAGCGAGTCGGTCGTTTGTATCTCAGTCATTCTCTAGAGGGTTCAGTATGCCAGTAGATGATCTTGAGAATCCTTTGCGAGTTTCGATCGCCAACGAGCATGGGGTTTCTGCTTCTTCGTTCTACCGGGGATGCGAGTTTGAGATTTTCGGGGTGTCCTTCCTAATAGATTTGGTTCTTATCCCCATGGGGGATGTATGCATGATTATAGGGATGGATTGGCTTAGCCGTTTTGGCGCCATGATCGACTGTGAGGGACAGCGGTTGGTGGTTCGAACCCCATGTGGGGGAAAACTTGTAGTGTATGGTGAGGGCACCAGGATGGGATCAGGGTTTTGTTCAGCAGCTAGGGCTCGACAGTATATGTCACACCCCCAAACCAAGGATGGCGGAAACGTCCGGGGTTGGGGACTTCATGTATAGTATCATAACAACAAATGCAATAGTGATTTAAGAAAACACAACCAACATATATATAATTGAAGAAGTTACATCATTGTATGAATTACATGTTTCAAAATCAATTACAATATGCTAACAAAATATGAAAAGTTTGACGCCATAACGTCCCATCATCAAAGGCACTTGGTTACCTGTTTAGTGATTCCATGAGAATACAAGTGTTTTGAAAAAGTGTCAACACGAGGGTTGGTGAGTTCATAAGAGATTTCTTTGGAGAAGTAAACCGTTTCCCTTGTAAAAGCGGTGAAATATGTATTTAGAAAATCCAATATTTTCTTTAATGTGTGTATGTAGTTCTATATTCTGAGTGATGTGTAATCATAAATACCTAGACCGAGAGTGTATAGTAATATCTATATTTATTGATATAAAAGTGATTTTAAATCGACATAAAACCCCTTTTTGATTTATAAAAATCCCGTAAACTTTATGTATTGTTAGCTCCCTATGTGAGTCGCTATAACCATACTATGACTAGAGGTAACCTGCACAACGTCTTTTAGACGCCCTGATCCTATGACTCTTGTCACCCGCAGTCCTGCCGGTCCAGCTGTAGCTAGCAGCGAGGTGTGGGATGTCAACCCCAATATAGATCTATACACAATTATCACGCTCTCCCTACAAGAGATTTTGGTTATAACTTACAGGAATTTAGGGATCCCGTACTCGGACGTACGGGAATAGATAGTCTCACATCCTGAGTTAACAAGTTTACGTGTAGTGTGCGTAAGTGTAGAACCTTTTTGTATGAATTTACCCTTTTTGTATGAGTGTGTTATGTAATGAATCATAAACTATACCTGTTATAGTTTATCCAAAACGTATGTAATGTATAAGAACTCTTTTATGAAAATGCATTAGTGTTATAATCCATAAACCATGCTTATTATAGCTTAATATTCGAGTTCTAAATGAATGAATATCTTATCATGATTGACTAAATTTCAGTTTATGATGATAAACTAACAAGGAAACACATTGAATATTTAGAACTTATTATTATACACTTTGCTCAACATAATACAAAGTGTTATGAAATTTATATGCTGTTAACTAACTTTAACCTTTCTGCACTGTTTTGGAAAAATCATACAGAGTCGAAAACTAGATCTGTAAATTCTGAGAGTTCCTAAATTGTGTCTAGTTTACTCATAATTTTTATCATGATTTTTGGAAGCATTTAACGTTCATTAAAATGCTCATATTCACAGACTGGTCCGGATTTGTGTTTGAAAAGACAGGTTGTTTTGTAAAAATCACCATAAATTGTAGACAAATCGTGTGGAGATGTTCAATTAGTCATTTTAAATCTAAGAAGTGGAACTACTTGCACCTAAAACATTTTTTAAAAATAAAATGCTTAAGTTGTCCAAAACAGTCCGTGAATGGAGTTGAACGTTTCTGATGAAGGCTGTTAGAAAACGTTTAGTTATGTTCTTGGTGTTTTAACTTGTATTCCCCCCATAAAAACTTGAGAAAACATTAAAATGTAGGGGTATGAACTCACCTTGAGTGATTTTAGTGGATGAATGTTGGATTAGGGAAGTGTTCAACTCAAGAACACTTGAAGATGCCTTGAAGATTTTTGAGAATCTAACACCAAATTGATGTAATTTGTATAAGCAATCTATGATTGGAGTAGAGGGAAGTGTAATAATCATAGAGAGGGTGAATTATACTTACCAAGAGTGTGAGAAAGCTTGATAATCAGCCTTGAATCTCGAATTTGATAGAGAAAGTTTGAGAGAAAAGTGGAGTTGGATCCTTAGTGAAATGAGAGCATGTGAAAGAAAATGAGGAGAGAGGATGAATGTCTAGGTCTCAAAAATGTGGGAGAGGGTGATAATTGAGTGGAAAGGACATTGATGTGACCTAGGTAAGGTGGGGAGGTGTGGCTGGTCATAGAGTGGGTGTGGGAGTGGTTGCTTGTGACATAAGGTAAAGCAAAGTCAACACTCCACCTCTTTGTACTTTACCCACTAGCTTTTATTATTTAAATAAAGATTTTCATGAAAATATGATTAAATTGTGAATATTTAGGGTTCATTATGTTAAAATGTGATTTTGGGTGAAAATCCCGCGTTAAAATAATTAAAAACGGGCCTTAAAAGCAAAACTAGACGAAAACAGGGAGAAAAGGAGTTTCCAGCGAGACCTCTCGGTCCTAGGCCGAGGTTCGGTCCCTAGGCTGAGATTCGGTCCCTTCTGATGCAGAGCCGGAAGTGAAATGGGGAGAACCAGAAGTGAGAGGTGAAGGCGAAGGGCTCGGTCCGAAGTTATGGAAGCGAAATAGACCGAAGGTGGTCAGACCCAAAATGGACCGAAATGAACAGTACCTTCGGGTTCGGGTGGTGCGCGAGGTTCGGTCCTGAGAGGACCTTTTGGGTTCGGTTCTTCCTGGGTGAGGTTCGGGTCTAAGAAGGCTCTCGGGTTCGGCTCTCCTAGTTTTGGTCCTTAGCAAGTTCGGTCCGTATAAGGACCTTCGGTTCTGAGAGGCTTCAGCCCTAATAAGAGGGTTTCGGGTCCTTAAGCCTATTTTACTCGTTTTTACCCCGTTTTAAGCAGTTTTTGACCCGGTTAAGGGTCGGGATGGCCCGAAAGACTGTAAAAAGTTTGAGAAACTTTTGAGAGAGATTTGGGAGAGATTTCACATTCTTGGAGTATAAAGAGAGTTTTGGGAGAGATTTCATATACTTAGAGAGATTTTGGAGAGATTCTACATTCTTGGAGAGATTTTAAATAGAGAGAGATAGAGTGAAAACGATTGAGAGAGGTTTCATGTGTGACAATTGTGAGTGTGTGGCTCCGCAACGCAAGGTCCGTGAACCCCGTTAAGCCATGTTTTAGGATCTTTCACACTCCCGATGAGTGTGCAACATTGTTTCATCGTTTTTGTTCATTGTTTAGCACTATGGCTAAGGAAAATTAAACACACGAATTTTTCCAAGTGATGTTTTCCCATTAAAATAGTGAGTTATATAGTATTTAGATAACACAAACCCTAATGTACCAGGTTTAATTGAGTTGACCGGTTTGACTTGATGACTTCGTTCTACTTAGACTCGACCCGAAATTGACTATTGTCACATTATCCCCCCGTTAGAGGGAATTTCGTCCCGAAATTTACGTATTGACTGGGACTTCAAGAGTTCGGAAAAAGATGCGGGTATTTTTATTTCATTTGCTCTTCGCATTCCCAGGTTAACTCAGGTCCTCGTTTAGCGTTCCAGCAGACCTTTACGATGGGGATACGACTTTGTTTCATTCTTTTGACTTCCCGATCCATAATCTCAACTGGTTCTTCCACGAAGTGGATGTTTTCGTTAACATTGATCTCGTCGAGAGGTATTACAAGTGTCTCGTCAGACAGACACTTCTTTAAGTTGGATACGTGGAAGGTAGGGTGTACGTTACTAAGTTCTTGTGGTAATCGGAGTTTCTACGCCACAGGACCAATCCTGGCAAGGATTTCTAACGGTCCGATGTACCTCAGGTTTAGTTTACCACGTTTACCGAAACGTATCATCCCTTTCCAGGGGGAAACTTTTGGTAATACTCGGTCTCCGACCTGGAATTCTAAGGGTTTGCGTCGTTTGTCTGCGTAACTCTTTTTTCGATTACGAGACGCCTTCAGTCCTTCCCGAATTTGAATGATCTTTTTTGTGGTCTTCCTTATGATTTCAGGCTCGATAAGGGTGCTATCAGGGACTTTCCCCCTAGCTAGCTGAGTATCCCCTACTTCGGCCCAACACAGAGGTGATCTACACTTGCGATCGTAGAGAGCTTCGAATGGAGCGACTCTAATGCTAGTGTGATAGTTGTTATTATAGGAAAATTCGATAAGTGGTAAATGAGTATCCTAAGCCTTACCAAAGTCTATCACACAGGCTCTCAACATGTCTTCTAACGTGTGTATGGTGCGCTCGCTCTACCCGTTGGTCTGCGGATGATAGGCTGTACTCATATCTAGCCTAGTCCCCAGAGATTTCTGTAAGGATTGCCAAAATCGCGAGGTGAATCTACTATCTCGGTCAGTGATAATGGATATTGGTACACCATGCAGTCGCACAACCTCCTTGATGTATGTCCGGGTTAAATTTTCCATCTTGTCGGTTTCCTTTATTGGTAGAAAGTGCGCAGACTTGGTCAATCTGTCTACGATTACCCATATGGTGTCAAACCCACCCGATTTTTTAGGTAGCTTGGTTATGAAATCCATGGTTATACACTCCCACTTCCACTCGGGTATATCCGGCTGTTGTAGTAGTCCTGATGGCTTCTGGTACTCTACCTTTACCTTGGCACAAGTCAGACACTTGCCCACATAGGTAGCAATTTCAGCTTTCATGTTCGGCCACCAGTACAACTTCTTAAGGTGTAGATACATGTTATCCGAACATGGATGGATGGAATATCGTGTCTTGTGTGCTTCGTTCATGACAATGTCTCAAAACCCACCACACTTCGGTGTCCAGATCCGATTCATGAGGTATCGAGCTCCATCCTCCTTGACTTCAAGGTTTTTATCCATTCCTCTCAATGCCTCACCTGTCACATTTTCGGGTCTCAAGGCTTCACGTTGTGCTTCCTTGATTTGTGTGAATAGGTGTGAATGGATTGTCATCGTTAGTGTCTTCATCCGGTGACCCGAGTACTATTTTCTACTTAGGGCATCGGCTACAACATTAGCCTTGCCCGGATGATAACGGATTTCGCATTCATAATCATTTAGTAGCTCTACCCATCTTCTTTGTCGCATGTTGAGCTCTTTTTGATTCAGGATATGCTGAAGACTTTTGTGATCGGTGAAGATGGTGAACTTTGTGCCGTAGAGGTAGTGTCTCCAGATTTTCAAGGCAAACACTACCGCTCCCAATTCGAGGTCGTGGGTGGTATAGTTAACTTCGTGGGTCTTAAGTTGCCTTGATGCGTAAGCGATAACCTTTCCCCTTTGTATAAGCATACAACCGAGGCCTTGAGTCGAAGCATCGCAATACACCACAAAATCATCAGTTCCTTCTGGAAGAGACAAGATTGGTGCGCTGCATAGGGCTTGCTTTAGTGTCTGGAAGGCGGCTTCTTGTTTATCTTCCCATTTGAACACCACACCTTTCTGAGTCAAGGTGGTGAGGGGCTTACCGATCTTGGAGAAGTTTTGTATGAATCTTCGATAGTGGCCTGCGAGCCCCAAAAACTGTCGGATTTCTGTTGGCGTTGTAGGTGCTAACCAATCTTCAATTGCTTTGATCTTTGAGGGATCCACATGTATTCCTTCCTTGCTTACTACGTGGCCAAGGAATCCTACTTCTCGGAGCCAAAATTCACACTTTGAGAACTTGGCGTAAAGCTTCTCAGCTCTTAAAATCTCCAGAACTAGTCGTAGGTGTTGTGTGTGCTCTTCTTCGCTTCTCGAATAGACCAAGATATCGTCGATGAACATGATCACAAATTTATCTAAGAAGGGTCGAAATACTCGGTTCATCAATTCCATGAACACTGCAGGCGCGTTTGTTAATCCGAATGGCATCACTACAAATTCATAGTGTCCATAGCGAGTTTTGAATGCCGTCTTGGGGATATCCTCCTCTTGAACTCGCAATTGATGGTAACCCGACCTCAAGTCGATTTTTGAAAAGTAGTTCGCTCCCTGAATTTGGTCAAAAAGGTCGTCGATGTTCGGGGTAGGGGGTATCAATTTTTAATGTTGAGTTTGTTTAACTCCCTATAATCGATGCACATGCGAAAAGATCCATCCTTCTTTTTCACAAATAGAACTGGTGCTCCCCAAGGCGAAAAGCTCGGTCTGATGAATCCTTTGCTCAACAGTTCATTCAACTGGCTGGATAGTTCTTGCATCTCTGCCGGTGCTAGGCGGTATGGAGCTTTGGCAACGGTGGTTGCTCCGGGAATTAAGTCGATTCGGAATTCGACTTGTCTTGCAAGTGGTACACCTGGAAGATCCTCTGGGAATACGTCAAGGAAGTTGCATACTTCTGGAATTTCTTTGATGTCCTTCACCTCTTGTTTCTTGTCTACGACGTGGGCTAAGAATGCATGGTATTGCTTTCAGAGGTACCGTTGGGTTTTAACACAAGAGATGATTTGTAGGTTCGCACTAGGTTTGTTGCCATAAACGGTGAGGATGTTGCCATTCGGCAGATTGAGGCGGGCGGCTCTTTCGTAACATAAAATGTCGGCACGATGAGGGCTTAACCAATCCATACCAATGATTATGTCGAAACTTTTATGGTGACCGACATAAGGTCAATTTTGAACGAATGGTTGTCTAGAGTGAGAGTACACCCTATGTAAATATCGCTAGCGCGCTCAACCTTTCCATTTGCCATTTCTACGACGTACGAATATTCTAGTGGCTGGGAATTTTGCTTAAGTATATGCTTGAATTGGTGACTTACAAAACTTATTTCTGCCCCACTATCGAAAAGTATGCATGCATAAGAGTTATTGAGGAGGAACGTACCAGTAACCACGGTGGGGTCTCTGACTGCTTCCCCGTGTCCTAAAGTTAGGACTCTCCCTGCATTCCCGGTATTTGTATTTCGTGTTTTTGGGCAGTTTCTCTTGTAGTGCCTTATCTCTCCGCAACCATAACATGTTTGGCTTGCTCCGTTGCTGGCAGCCGTAGCGGCTTGAGTGGTGGGTTGGGTAGTCGCTCTACAGAATCGTGCAGTGTGTCCCTTCTTGTTGCAGTTACTGCAGTGTAACTCTCGACAAGCACCGTTATGGTGGTAGTTACACTTGTTGCACTTGGGAAGAGTTCCCGTTTACTGTTTCGGTGGCACTGGAGTGATAGCAGTAGTGGCAGCACGGACGACAACAATCTGTTGCTTTTTGGCGAGGTCCCGCGTCGATCGTTTCTTTTTATTGTCCCAAGACTTCCTCTTGTTGTTCCCTCCTTTTTGTTGGGTCGGTGGTGGCTATCACGGTACCACAGCTAGCCCTGTGATCGATAAGTTGTTGTGCTAATTACTTAGCAGTCTTAAAGGTAGTAGGTTTCGAGGCCAATACATTATCTTGAATCTGGGATGACAGCCCCCAGAGGTATCGCTCCACCTTTTTCTCCTCTGGAGTGACCATTTTCGGACAGAGGAGTGCTAGGTCATTGAAGCGGGCAGTATAAGTTTCAAGATCAGTGCCCGACATCCTGAGGTTCCAAAGTTCCTCTTCAAGTTTTTGTATTTCGCCCCTCAGGCAATTCTCCTTTAACATCAAAGCTTTCAACTCCTCCCAGCTTATAGAGTTAGCCACCGCAGGAGTAAGTGATTTAACTTGGCCATTCCACCAAGTAAGAGCTTTTCCAGTGAAAGTGAATACCGCATACTTGACCTTGCTCGCTTCGGGACAAGCACAGATTTCGAAAACTGCCTCGGTCCTTTCGAACCATTGCACCAGTGTGATGACGCCCCCGCTTCCATTGAAAGGGTCAAGTTTGCCATTTGAGAAGTCTTTGTAAGAGCAATCCCTCGTACGCCCCGTGATGTCCCCATGAATTGAATTGGTAGCTCCGGATCCAGAACCGCCAAAACCATTTGTACCCATTTGCGACATTGCTTCCGCCACGGCTGTCGTTACTACAGCCTGAAACATCGCAGGATCAAACTGCGGAGGTGGTGGTGGAGGGGGTGTTGTTGTGTTTCCAGAAGGTATTGGTCTTTTCCTTGGTGGCATGTTTCTATCATAAAAAAAATGACCAGTCGGTAAGACTTCAATAGTGATAACGAGTCGAGTGTTACTTGTTTCATCTCTTTTGTATTTTATCAAAACTTTATTATTTGTAAACTATTTGTGTGATCAGGTTATGAAGTCTAGTGCCAAACATTCAATAAATAATATGCATGCCAAATTCATTGATAAACTTTTAGTACATAATGTTTAGAGGAAAAATTTGACCTCATAAGGGTCTACATTACATCAATACAAAAGATAGTTTCGATACTACAAAAGCCCTTTGAATAGTGTAATCACTTAGTCTTAGGGTCAACCTTTATACAAAGAGTAGCACCAACGCGTACTCATAAACATCTACTACCAAGATGTGAGAATAGTAATGAGTTCTAATCACGATGACCCTTCCCTGACGGAGCCTGGGATGATGTCGATGCGCCCTGTAGTTCTGCCAATCTCCGTTCGGTTGTGACCATTCTCTCTTCGAGCGCCGTGTATCTTTCCTGATAGTCTCTTGCTTCTGCTCGAGCAGCGAGAAGGTCTTGAATGAGTTGGTCTCTGTAGTGGCAGTCTCGTTCAGGATCTCTGGTGCGATCATTGGTAGATTCTACGATGGCGCTTAGTTCCCTAACCTGATCGGTCGTCGTCCTACCACGATCATCCATACATGCTATTCTCTGTGTCATGATGGGGAGGGCTCTGTCATCCGGTCGACCATGGATGAGGTCATAATAACCTCGTTGGTCGCCATATGGTGACCGCTGACGTTGTTGTCGGCTCCACCTTTCGATCGTCGTCACCCAAGGGGGTTTAGGTCTGTTGTATCCAAAGCGGTGTGCGGGTACCCTCGCGATGTAAGGAGGGTTGAATAATTCTGGTCGTTCCTCCATTTCGTTCCCAACCATGACTATATCATCGTCTTCCTCTTCTTCTTCTTCGTCTTCCTCCTCGTGTTCCTCTTCGGGATCGTCTTTGGGATCCTCTTCGGGATCCTCCTCGATTTGTTGCTCGGGCTCATCATCGATCCACCCTACGTTTTCCTAATTGGGAAAGTACGAGTCCCCGGGTAGGTGAAATCCTGCCATGTCGTCTGCACGTGAAACGGGGGGTTAAGAAGCACATCTCGGAAAATAATAAAATAGCGCTATAGAAATGTACAAATACTCCTATAGTATTTTTTTTAAATGTTTGTGTTTGGTTCTTAGAGCGTTCTTTGTAGAGTGTAGTTAGGTTATTAGATTTGTCGCCCATTACGACTATTCCCCAGTATGCTTAAGTTACTTCTCGGATGGATATAGTTGATCAGGCTATATCCTTCCCAGAACTAATTACACATGCTAAGGCGTACTAGTAATGTTCAACTCCTCCTCTTTCAATTTATGTTCTCCTTAGTTATGACACTACGCGAGCATATAATGCATGTAGGTATACTTTAAAACAAGAAACTATTTGTTTTCTAAAAGTACAACTTGTTAAAATGTTTTAAGAATCAGAGACTTTTAGTCCTAAATGTGTTTATAGTTGGTATATCTTATGTGGTTTGACATACTTAATTCACTATAAACCATGCTCTGATACCAATCTGTCACAACCCCAAACCAAGGATGGCGGAAACATCCGGGGGTGGGGACTTCATGTATAGTATCATAACAACAAATGCAATAGTGATTTAAGAAAACACAACCAACATATATATAATTGAAGAAGTTACATCATTGTATGAATTACATGTTTCAAAATCAATTACAATATGCTAACAAAATATGAAAAGTTTGACGCCATAACGTCCCATCATCAAAGGCACTTGGTTACCTGTTTAGTGATTCCATGAGAATACAAGTGTTTTGAAAAAGTGTCAACACGAGGGTTGGTGAGTTCATAAGAGATTTCTTTGGAGAAGTAAACCGTTTCCCTTGTAAAAGCGGTGAAATATGTATTTAGAAAATCCAATATTTTCTTTAATGTGTGTATGTAGTTCTATATTCTGAGTGATGTGT
This sequence comes from Lactuca saligna, assembly GCF_052625555.1. Taxonomy (NCBI): domain Eukaryota; kingdom Viridiplantae; phylum Streptophyta; class Magnoliopsida; order Asterales; family Asteraceae; genus Lactuca; species Lactuca saligna. The sequence goes on from NC_136424.1 coordinate 239,203,870, forward strand.
AATCATAAATACCTAGACCGAGAGTGTATAGTAATATCTATATTTATTGATATAAAAGTGATTTTAAATCGACATAAAACCCCTTTTTGATTTTTAAAAATCCCGTAAACTTTATGTATTGTTAGCTCCCTATGTGAGTCGCTATAACCATACTATGACTAGAGGTAACCTGCACAACGTCTTTTAGACGCCCTGATCCTATGACTCTTGTCACCCGCAGACCTGCCGGTCCAGCTGTAGCTAGCAGCGAGGTGTGGGATGTCAACCCCAATATAGATCTATACACAATTATCACGCTCTCCCTACAAGAGATTTTGGTTATAACTTACATGAATTTAGGGATCCCGTACTCGGACGTACGGGGAGAGATAGTCTCACATCCTGAGTTAACAAGTTTACGTGTAGTGTGCGTAAGTGTAGAACCTTTTTGTATGAATGTACCCTTTTTGTACGAGTGTGTTATGTGATGAATCATAAACTATACCTATTATAGTTTATCCAAAACGTTTGTAATGTATAAGAACTCTTTTATGAAAATGCATTAGTGTTATAATCCATAAACCATGCTTATTATAGCTTAATATTCGTGTTCTAAATGAATGAATATTCTTATCATGACTGACTAAATTTCATTTTATGATGATAAACTAACAAGGAAACATATTCAATATTTAGAACTTATTATTATACACTTTGCTCAACATAATACAAAGTGTTATGAAATTTATATGCTGTTAACTAACTTTAACCTTTCTGCACTGTTTTGGAAAAAATCATAGAAAAATCATACGGAGTCGAAAACTAGATCCGTAAATTCTGAGAGTTCCTAAATTGTGTGTAGTTTACTCATAATTTTTATCATGATTTTTGGAAGCCTTTAACGTGCATTAAAATGCTCATATTCACAGACTGGTCCGGATTTGTGTTTGAAAAGATAGGCTGTTTTGTAAAAATCACCATAAATTGTAGACAAATCATGTGGAGATGTTCAAATAGTCATTTTAAAGCTAAGAAGTGGAACTACTTGCACCTAAAACTGTTTTTAAAAATAAAATGTTTAAGTTGTCTAAAATAGTCTGTGAATGGAGTTGAACGTTTCTTATGAAGGCTGTTAGAAAAAGTTTAGTTATGTTCTTGGTGTTTTAACTTGTATTCCCCACATAAAAACTTGAGAAAACATTAAAATGTAGGGGTATGAACTCACCTTGAGTGATTTTAGTGGATGAATGTTGGATTAGGGAAGTGTTCAACTCAAGAACACTTGAAGATGCCTTGAAGATTTTTGAGAATCTAACACCAAAATGATGTAATTTGTATAAGCAATCTATGATTGGAGTAGAGGGAAGTGAAAATAATCATAGAGAGGATGAATTATACTTACCAAGAGTGTGAGAAAGCTTGATAATCAGCCTTGAATCTCGAATTTGATAGAGAAAGTTTGAGAGAAAAGTGGAGTTGGATCCTTGGTGAAATGAGAGCATGTGAAAGAAAATGAGGAGAGAGGATGAATGTCTAGGTCTCAAAAATGTGGGAGAGGGTGATAATTGAGTGGAAAGGACATTGATGTGACCTAGGTAAGGTGGGGAGGTGTGGCTGGTCATAGAGTGGGTGTGGGAGTGGTTGCTTGTGACATAAGGTAAAGCAAAGTCAACACTCCACCTCTTTGTACTTTACCCACTAGCTTTTATTATTTAAATAAAGATTTTCATGAAAATATGATTAAATTGTGAATATTTAGGGTTCATTATGTTAAAATGTGATTTTGGGTGAAAATCCCGCGTTAAAATAATTAAAAATGGGCCTTAAAAGCAAAACTAGACGAAAACAGGGAGAAAAGGAGTTTCCAGCGAGACCTCTCGGTCCTAGGCCGAGGTTCGGTCCCTAGGCTGAGATTCGGTCCCTCAGACATCAGGAGTTTCTTGGGTTTAGCAGGGTATTATCAGAGATTCATTCGTGATTTCTCCAAGATTTTCGTACCCCTCACTCATCTAACGAGGAAGGGGGTGGACTTCAGGTGGGGCCCTGAGCAGCAGATGGCATTTGAGACCCTCCGGAAGTGTTTGTGCGAGGCATCGGTGTTGATACTCCCCGAGGGAGTGGAGGATTTTGTGATGCATCCATCATAGGCTTGGGGGCAGTCCTCATGCAGAGGGGATGAGTGGTAGCCTACACGTCGCAAGAGCTGAAGCCACATGAGACGAGATACCCTACTCACGATCTTGAGTTGGGAGCGGTAGTTTTCGCTCTCAAGATTTGGAGGCACTATCTGTACAGGGTCCTTTGTACTATATTCACGGACCACAATAGTTTGAGGTACATCATGGATCAGCCGAACCTGAACATGAGGCAGTGCAGGTGGTTGGATGTCATCAAGGACTATGATTGCGAGATCCTTTACCACCTTGTTAAAGCGAATGTGGTTGCGAATAGTAGTGGATTCCCCACTGGTGGGTTTGATCGGAGATACCCAGATTGAGGGCATGAGGCCAAAGAACTGGAAGTTGGAGAGGATTAAGGGCGAAAGCACCCGGTTTGTTGAGGATAGCCGTGGATTGTTGAGCTGTTACGGTCGGGTTTGGGTTTCGATGTCCGGAGGTGTCCGACAGACAGTGATGGAGGAGGCTCATAAGTCTTGTTTTTCGATTTACCCGGCAGCCACCAAGATGTACCGTGATTTAAGTTCGAGTTATTGGTGGTCTGGTATGAAGCGAGATATTGCTTGGTTTGTTGAGAGGTGCTTGACCTGTAGGATGGTCAAGACCGAGCATCAGAGGCCGCATTGTAAGTTACAGCCTCTGGAGATTCCCATGTTGAAATAGGAAAGGATCACCATGGATTTCATCACAAAGTTGCTGAAGACGGCCAAAGGGTTCGATGATATTTGGGTCATCATGGATCGATTGACCAATAGTGCCCATTTCCTAGCCATACGTGAGAGTTCGTCGGCAGAGAAGTTGGCCGATCTGTACTTCAGAGAGATTTTCTCTCGCCATGTGGTTCCAGTTTCTATCGTTTCTAATCGAGACGTCAGGTTTACTTCCCGTTTTTGGCGGAATTTCCATGAGGAACTAGGTACACGATTGGATTTTAGTACAGCATTCCATCCACAAACTGATGGGCAGAGTGAGTGGACCATTCAGACCCTCGAGGATATGTTGAGGGTGTGCATTATGGATTTCAGTGGGAGTTGTGATTCCTAGCTACCGCTTGCAGAGTTCGCCTACAACAACAACTATCATTCAAGTATTTGCGCCCCACCTTTCGAGCTGTTGTATGGGCGGTAGTGTAGGACCCTAGTCCGTTAGGGTGAGGTTGGGCACAGAGTGATGGGTCGGATAGATGTAGTTCTGCAAACTACCAAAATGATACAACAGATTAGACAGCGACTGCAGACTGCTCAGAGCCAGCAGAAAAGTTATGCCGACCGATGCCGATCTGAGCTAGAATTTCAGGTGGGTGACGTGGTTCTTCTGAAAGTTTCACCCTAAAAGGGTGTGATCCGCTTCAGGAAGAGGGGAAAATTGGGTCCTTGTTACATTGGGCCGTTCAGGATTATTTCTAGGTTTGGCAAGGTTGTTTATAGGCTAGAGCTCCTGGAGGAGCTTAGTCGGATCCACAACACATTTCATGTTTCGCAATTGCGAAAATGCATTATGGACCAAGAGGCAGTGATATCGTTGGATGACATTCAGGTCGATGAGTGCCTGAACTATGTGGAGAGGCCTGTGGCTATTTTGGAAAGGAAGAAGAAGATTCTGCAGAACAAGGAAATACCTTTAGTAAAGGTACAATGGGAATATCGAAAGGGATCCGAGTGGACATTGGAGCCGGAGGCAGAGATGTGCGAGCATTACCTGGCATTGTTTATTCCAGCAGACTTTGAAGGTGAAGTCTAGTTCAAGTGGGGGAAAGTTGTAATGCCCCGATTCTCATGTATTGTTAATATGAGTTTTTGGATTGGTCCCTACTCGACGAGTTGGTTTACCTACTCGTCGAGTAGCAGTGAGAAGGATCGCAGGTTAAGTGACCTACTCGACGAGTCCATATTGGGACTTGGCGAGTAGGAGCTAGCAAGTGAAACCCTAATTCATAGGGTTTGCACCCCTTTTTAAAAGGACCTTAGCCTCCCTTGGACCTCCTTACAGTTCCAAAGAACCCTTAAGAGCCTTATTCATGTGTGTGTGTGCCTTGTGTGTGTGTTTGAAGCTTGAAAAAGAGTGCTTGGAGGGAGAAGACTTGGAAGGAAGGAGATTGAAGGACTTGGAGTGTGGGAATCAACACTCATCTCAGATATCAACTTCAAAAGGTACCCAATCCGTCATTCTCTCTATCTCCCTTATTGGGTGAGTTTTAGGGTTTTCATGGAATATCAAGTTGGTATGATGAGCTATGGACTAGATCTGAAGTTGTAAATTTAGATCTGGACTCTCTTTGGATTCTAGAAGAATAAAGTTGCAGCTTTAGTCGTGATTGAGGTCCCGTTTTTGCATGTAAAGTTTGCAACTATACATGATAAGCATGCTCTAGAAGTTTCGATCTATGATTTGGAGCCGCTGCATGGCTCAAACTGGATCTGTATGGAAAGAGGATTGAAAGGACTCGGAGAGTCGCATGAAGATGGCCATTGAACTCGACGAGTTGGTTGAACAACTCGGCTAGTCCGATGAAGATTGTCATGAGACTCAACGAGTTGAAGAACAACTCAGCGAGTCGGATGAGTTTTAACCGAGAATATGTTCACCAGTATATCTGTCGACTCGCGGGGAGGGAACTCAAAGGGTGACCTTAAGGTCTGATCGGGATTCGAAGGAACTTGATGAGTCACCTCGATGACTCGGGGAGTTGGATCATGCTTGAAGCGACTCGGCGAGTAGCTGGGTGTACTCGGTGAGTTGAGGTCAACATGGACTATTGACCTTGACTGAGGAGTTTGACCTTGATCAGGGGTTGACTATTGGGTTATGGAGTACCTTATAAGGTTAAAGACTTATGCGTATATTGAACTATGGTTATAGGTGGTGGGGCCTGTGTCGAGTGATCCGAGAGTTGGAGTTTACCTTCCAATTCGACATCTATGAGGTGAGTTATCCTCACTATATCGATAGGGTCTACGGCACCAAGGACGACCCTTTAGTTGTTATTGTTATGGTATGCTATATATGGTTATGATCTGTTAGATCGGAATCGGGGTAGATAGTATGTTATGCTCTTATGATCCATAAGGATTGGTATGTTAGTGACCTGCTAGGTCGGTACTCTAGTTACATGAGAATTCTATGATTTATGATCAGTGTGACAGATATGTTTGATGTTTATATATGCATGTATATGATAGTATGAGCACATGGTTATTCGCTTGTGGTTGGGTTGACCTGGTCCTGCTTTGTGTTGAAGGCCAATATACCCTATGAGCGGTCCGGGGAGACTATAGGCCCACATGGCGGACCAGTGATGCCGAAGGATTGGGATAGATTCAGCCAGACTGTAGGCCCGATAAGCGGTTCAGTCACGCTGATATCCCAGTATGCATGTTGATTGATTGATTGTTGTTGCTCTGGTAATTTCTGTGTGGTGTTGGTATTTTGGGGGTAGCTCACTAAGCCCTCAAGCTTACAGTTTTCACTTTATTGTTTCAGGTACTTTAGGAGATCATGGAAAGGCGAAGGCGTGACCGTACCGCTCCTCATCCTTATGTTATGATTTTTTGACACTCTGATGGATTTGGATTTGAAAACATTTTTGTAAACAAACTTTGTTTGATTTTATTTACAATTGAAAAAGTTTAACTTTGGCGTAAAATTTATGATTGTTACAGGAATCCTAATATCAATAAATACGTACATGGATCTAAATTACCGATTTCGTTAGATAAAGTGTTAGGAAAACACTTGCCTTCGGTTAAGGAATGTTACGGGACTTGATTGAATAGAAGGAAGTGAGTTTTTAGTCTACCTCACTGCTTAGGAGGTGTGTACGACTGTGAATAGGGGTGTACAACCGTGAACGGGGTGTACAACCCTTTGCAGATTTGAAGGTGTACGGTCATACACTCAAGAATAAGGGTGTTCGATTTCAAAGAAAATGTGTTCCAGATGCTCCCAATCGACCCCAAATGACGATTTTTGATGTTTTTCGGTCAAGAGTGTTCAAATGAGGGTGGGGGTCCTGTATTTATAGGCTAGGGGTATGGTCGATGGTGGGGTCCACCTGACACCAACCGTAAACGGGTGTGCGGCTGTACACGGTTTTGCTTCCGTACAATCACTTAGGCATAAAACTGGTTTGTTTTTCGAGGACTTTGGGTTTTCGCGTGATTTGGTTCCGACTCGCTTATATAAATTTAATTATATAAAACTAGATGATTTCCTAAACCATGAAGTTTTGATGGAAACTTAATAAAATGCAAATTTTATTAACGGAATTTGGATAACGGAAACGGAAAAAGGTTCGGGTTGTCACATATACTTTGTTCTTTGAGTATGTCAGAGTTTGTATATGTAGGTTTTCTATTATAAATCACTTTAAAAGACTAGAAATTTTCCTTGATTGAAATGAATACATTTTTTTCGTGAAAATTAATGTTTAAGTCAGTTCACATCTTCGCCACGACGTTGGTGGTCCTTCACCACGTTGTGGTATCTACATGGATCATGACTGACTTTGTCACCACGTCGTGAAACCTGAAGTTCTAGATTCTTCTAACTATGTTTTTATTTATGATTGCTCATCCTTTTGAATTTTAATCAAGTATAAACTAGCCATTATACTAAAAGACAAAGTTACATTTGATTTAGTGATAAGATTAATTAAAGGAGAAAAGATTAGAACTTTTATAATCTTATTGTTGGCTTTGAGTCAAAAGAATTGGAAGACACATAAAGCTCAATTATGCTTATATATATATATATATATATATATATATATATATATATATATATATATATATATATATATATATATATATATATAATAGAGTAGTATTTATATGTATAACACTAAAATAAACATTGCATTCTCGCATGTTTTTTTTTATCCTACTATGCATTGTCACTCTTATCACAACTAGGCTCATCCACTTTATTGCTATAATGGGATGTTTAGGGTAGGTCACTTTGATTCCTAGTGATGTCGGCTTTTAAGATCCCTTCATTGCTCGCTACTCTCACTGCCTTCCTACGTTTAAAGTGGAGTTACCGAAAGGGTTTGATAGGACAATTATGAAAATGTTAATAGTATTAACTCTATAACTAATAAGAAAAAATCTCGTTTTATGTATATAATTTGAATCTTATGCTTCCCATGGAAATTACGCCTTATGGTATGTTCTTGGTGACATAATCATGTGTGGTTTACCGGCTTGGGAAAAGAAGAATATAGTCAAACAAAGGTATATGCTGATGGTTTATCTCAAGCGATATTTGAGCCGAATCTCATTGTAACCTTGCATGGTAGATTCACCATTTAGATTCATGATCCTCGGCTAATCTAACCATGAATGTTAAATGAGCATTAGAAGATATTAACATGCTATTGACTTAAGTTAGTAAATCTTGTTTTCTAGGAATCTCATATAGATTGAGATTACAATCATTTGTCCACTTAAACAATTTCATTTCCTAATTTCTGGTTAATCCACTTTACTTTTTGAAGCCAAATATGGGTCCTAGCCTTTTTAGTAATAATTTTTTATTAGGTAACTATAATAAAAGTATTCTTGATCAAATTAATTATGTTTCTTTTCTTAATAGATGACCAACAACTTGGTTGCTTCCTTCCCTCCTCCTCTTCCTGCACCAACTACTTCATCAAACTTCTCTCTACTACAAATCTTCTCGCAAGATAGGCCCACTAGTCCAAACTACCTAGATTGGATTCATAACCTAAGGATCACTTTGAGTTATGAAAAGGAGTATGCATTGGATGAGTATCTTGATGAAGAGCTTATCGATGATGCTACTGAAGAAGAAGCAACCACACATAAAAAGCATTGCTATCACTTGATTGAAATCTCGTGTCTCATGTTTGCTACCATGTCTTATGAACCCCAAAAGAGTTGTGAGAACCTTGTGGCATACGGCATTAATGAGTAGCTCAAATGCATGTTTCAAGACCAAGCTCGAACAGAAAGATTCAAGGTGATGCAATCTATTCTAGGTTGCAAGAAACAAGAGAATGGTTCTGTAAGTACCCATGTGTTAAAAATGAAAAGGTAATTTGATAGACTTGAGCGTCTTCACTTCCCATTTACTCAATAATTGGCTATTGATGTCATTCTTGTTGGATTAATGTCTAAGTCCATAACTATAATTGGTAAGACTTGACCCGACCCGGCATGGTCCATTTGGGTTGCATGGCATCATGCACTTGGATAGACTATAATGAGAGAAATAAGACACTTATGGTTATTAATATATTATAAGTTCTAGTATATTAATAATAAGAATAATAATATTATTTAATTAGTATTGATCAAGAATTAATCTAGGATTAATTAAGTGATCAAAAGAAGACTAATTAAATATATGGGTTGATTGTGTAAATCATCCATACTTGTATAGTGGGCTAATGCTCCATGGATTATCTAGTTGGGCCAAAACCCATATGATGCTCCTTGGATGTTCCATGGTGTATTTGAACCCATGGATCCAAGGAAATGGAAAGTCATGACAATTAGGGTTTGCCCTAATTGTAACACTATATAAAGATCTTATTCTTGACAAAATCGGCCATTAGATTATTCTAGAGAGGGCTAGCCGATTTTATGAAGTGTAGAATTCTCTCAAGTTATTCCAAGTGTATTTGGTGTTGTGTGAACCATTTGAGGTGTCACACTTGGGGCACTAGGCACTCAAGCTTCATGAAGATATTCTACATCAAAGAGGTATGTATTCTATCTTGTTATATTGATAGTTTTGTATGCTAGATTAGGATAATACCTTGGATGTTCATATTTGCATGTATAATAGAGAAAACATGGATCCAAGGTATTTAGGGTTGCATGTACACTTAGGAGTGTTAGAATGCTCATAACCCAACAGTGGTATCAGAGCCTAGGCTTGTTTTCTTGTTATACTTGTAATAGAAGCTGAAAAATCGAGTTTTGTTGCTGTCTACCCAGCAGACTCGCCGAGTCCATGAAGGGACTCGACGAGTCCAAGGCAAAATGCATCCAACTCGCCGAGTTGTGTTCATGCACTCGACGAGTTGGACCCCAGACAGCATACTTTCGAGGTTTTTGGCTAGAAATGGATTAGGAACATTACCCTAAGTTGTTTTTGAACTTATAAACTTGTTTTTTGATGTGGTAATGTTCATGCTAATCCATTTTCAAAGATAGTTGTCAATAGATTCATGTTTTGTATTAGTTTAAAGGTTAGACTAATTACATGAAAATTTTTGATTTGAATTATCTTGTTCTTATGAGTTGCTTAGATTAATAGAAAAGTTGAATGAAATAGTTGTTTTCAATCCAAATTAATCTAAGAGTTGATTCTAAAATGTGTTTTTGTAACTTGTCCTCAAGTTATATGAAAATTCACATTTAAGTTTCATAAAACTCATAAAGTTGGCAAAGGTTACAAAAATGAAGAGTCTAGTTCTAATTAATTGGAGTTATGACTCCATAATTTGTCCTCAAGTTATGGAGGACCAAGAGCCTTTTCATTAAATAAAAAAATAATAATAAAAAAAAATGTAACCTTAATTAATTCCATAAGTTATAAAAATAAAGAAAAGTTAATTCTTTTATTAGTTTAAAGTCTTCCATAAGTTATGGAACTTGAAGAGTTTCTTGGATTAAAACTACTTTAAACACATAAGTTATGGAATTAATTAGTTTTGAATAGTTTCAAAACATGCCCTCAAGTTTTGGAATTTGTAAAGTTTTCTCTTATGAATACTTTAATTCCAAGTTAGCCCTTAGAATTTTAAAAGTTAAAATTCAACCCTTATACTTTATAATATTATAAGTTAATAATATTTATATATATGTATAAGAGTAAAGTCAGTCTTACCGCTAGTACGCCTCATTCACGAAGCCGGTCTATAAGGTGGGTATAAGGTTGTTGCCTATAAAATGGCAACTTAATGGGTGTCCACTCTCACCCACCGCTTGCTTGACTGGTGGAGGGTCGTTAGCCGAACGGGTTTGACAGGACTATAATTCTCCCTTCATTAAAAGTATTAATGATAAATACTAAGTAACTAAACTCTTAATAATTCCCAATCTTAGTTACTTAGGAAATTGTGAATAAGGTGCTAATCCATGAAATTACACTTTGCACTTTGTTTAAGTCGGTTAGTGGAGCGTGTGTGGTTAACCGGCACACTAACTCGTATTTAACAAGGTAGGCAAAGGGTAACTTAATGTTTATCATAGTATCGATGGAGCGTGTGTGGTTAACCGGCACATCGATTGAGGGGTAAACACTTAAGGGTACCAAGTAATTTGCATGGTTACTTCACACCTTGTTTTGTGATCCTCGGCATCCCAGTCACAAAACCTGAAGGGCACACTCGAGATTGAAACATGCCATTGAACAGTTCAATGAATCTCAAAAGATCTAGGAATTTCAAATCCAATTAAAACCTAATAATACATTTCGTTTATCTTGGTGGAAATTGGTGAATCGTCATTCACCTACCTTCAAATTGTTTTATAGCTTGGATTACGGCATACCTCTTCTAAGTTATCAAATAGTTTGTTGGGTCCTAGCCTTAATATTTCATATTGAGTGTCATATTAAGGACTTTAAGATCAACTATCTTGAATATCTCCCATAACATGTCTGGTTTAGACATTTATGATCTTCCCAAATCTCTTGAAACAAGCTTTCCTAAATGAAGATGATGTCCCATGGATATCATACTTCTTTCACCTCCTCCAATTATTCTCCCTACCCCACAAGTTCTTAAAAAGTTTAAGGTCACTCGAGCCCTATTGGCAAGTAAAGGTCTTGGTGTGATCACATCTTGGAGATGTAGTCACATATTGACAAGCCGGGATAGTTGGGTGTCAAAGTCTTGAGAAAGTTGGTGGTTCAATCACTTTCTAAGTCACATAGTGAGTTCTTTTGGAACACCTATGAAACAGACTATGACAAGACCCTTAATGATCTTATCTATTTGTTAAGATCAACTTCCTGAAACTTTATGGACATTGACAATGGTGACACTGGAAATACAGGAAAAAAAACATTCTCTTCCCAAGGAAAGGGATTGACCATAGTCAACTAGGTTGACCAAATGGTAAAGAGAAAAGACTAAGTCTGTAATAGTCCCGTGTACCATTATCAAAGGGTCCATATGTTTATATTGCCAAAGAAAGGGTCATTAGTTGCGAAGCTGCCAAACTTACCTAAGGATGTTAAAGTCAATAAGTTTGACTCTACTTCAGGTAAAGTCCACTATCTAACTCTACTAAGTTTCTATTCTGAGATTCTTAATACATGATGTGTCTGGGTCACATGGTGATGTTGTAAGAATCAAAGAAAAGTGAAGAAACTTAAAGAAAGAATATGCTGAATCTGATCGCATAGATGGATTTCTATCGCGTAGTTTGAAAAAAAAATCGGATTCTTGAGCTACTTCTTAGGAGTTATGAGATATTGATTAGGAATAGATAACAACAAGTTTTCATATGGATTGTAAGGATAAGTTTTTCCGCATAGTTTTAAAATAAAGAAATTTTTGATTTTAGTTATTTTAAAATATCCTTACAATGGCATTTGAGGAAAAATTGTTGCTTATATGATTCCATTAATAGCAAGAGTGGAAATATGAAATTGATTCCTTCATTTGTGGAAATGTCTAAATTTACCAAATAAGGAAAGATTCTCATCATCCAAAGTCTCAATTGGACCAGGACTTGGAATCATGCAAGTTGTATAGCATGATGAATGAGAACTTTCAAGTATTGGAAAAATTAAGACTAATTACTTGTTCACATGGATGTGTGAGTCAAGTAATGGACTAAGGGATCGAGTACATAGTCATGTGCACTGATTAAGTCCACCACAAAAGATATAAGGCTATTCGTCATAGTTTACTAAAGATCAGTAAATATGATTATACTTACAAGCTTAAGTGTAACTCTGAGACATTGGAAAAGGTTCCAATGTAAGGCAGAGCGAATAAGAAGAATCAACTTAGGCAGAAAGATAAAAGCTCCTCAAATCTGAAAAGATGGTTAGAGTACTTTAGTATCAACTTTGTGATCATCTTAATGATTAAGAATCCATATCAAAATTAGTTCTCTAAGGAAGTCTTAGTGCATTCTTATGACTAAGAAGAAAGGATCTTGAATTGTTGAAATGGTTAAATCAAGAAGATGAGTCATACTTCGTTCCAATACAAATCTTAGAGTCATACTCCAAGATTGTAATTTGAGTGACATGTCTTAAAGAAGGTTTAAAACACTTGACAAATGTAAGAGTAAAAGTTTTCTACTCTTGTACATTTGAAATTGGTAAGTTGTGATGTTTTGGATAAAACAAAGACCAACTTAGGCCAATTGTGTGAAGTGTTTGTCTTGATTAGAATCCACACTATCTCTTGGATGTTTGGCAAGGAAGTCTTATAGGTCAAGAGGACAGTGGGAGTCTTAAAGGTCTTGAAATTCTCAAGAACTAATCAAGAATGAAACCTGAAGTTCTTCAATAGCACACGACTTGAGGTTTATAACCTATCATGTTGACATATTCTGTGCCCATTCCAATCAAAGTTGGCTTTGCATATGAGTTTTTAGAGTTCTCAATTGGTTGCACAACAACTTGGAAGCAATGGCAGGCCCTTGAGCTGCCAGGTGGCAAGAAATTAAGATTGAGTTTTTTTTTTGGAAAGGGAAATTCCCTAACGAGGGTTTCCGGGCCAGCTTTCGCGCACCGACTAATCCCCCGCTGCAAACATAAAGCTTTGCCTCATGCCCTGGAGTCACTGTAGGCGAACCTCCATGGCCACAAGGGCTGAGTGGTGCCAGGATTTCAATCCATATGGTTTTGGATTTGTCATTATCTTTGTCTTGTGATTATGGTTTTGACAAATTCATATGGATAGGAACTCATACACCATATAAATCTAAGTGTCATAAGGTTTCTCTCCGATTCACGAAAATGATGGTGAGGAAACACTTTCACTAAGTAGATTTTAGTTAGATAGCAATTGTGATATTTGCATTCTCAAAGTCGTTAGTGGAGCGTGTGTGGTTTACCGGCACACTAACTTGGACTTGTGAGAAGTGGCAAAAAGGTCTAACCATTATGATTACGGCATCCCTCTTCATAATTGTTTAGACACACAAGTGTGCTATCTAAGGGAAGGTGTATGATTTTGATAAAGTTCTATCAAAACAATCCAGTATCAGAAATCTGAACTTTGGTAAGAAAGTCAATAAAGTATTGATTTCTAGAAGTCCAGCTGATTTCTGAGTACATGTCAAAGCTAGTGGGAGCATAAGTGTTATGATAATAATCATCATATTAGTGGGAGCATGATAATTATGATAAGTATTGCAAGTTAGCAATGTTAATTATAGAAAACAAAAGTTTCAACTGGGAAAGAGTTGTTTTGCTATAATTAAGGGAGATGAAATTATACTTCATCTCAAATATATAAGCTTAGATTGTGAGGTTTTAATCATTTAGTCAAGAATATATATGAATTTCATGTTGGAATGGCTCAACATAAGGAAATTCTGTATATGGGTCCATTATTTGCGTTCTAAAATTCGATTATGATTACGGCATCCCTTTTCATAATCTGAATTATGAGAACTTGGCAAATAGAAATGGAAATGTTATAGCAAAAGACTGGTTTAGTCTTTATGTGAGACATCATGAATCGTGTCCCATATGCTTCAGATATAGGACCGATTACATGTGCTATATTCATCCCTTCTAAAATTTTCCAAATGCCTAGGGCATTAAGAAGGGAAAAGGTTTAGAACTGGATATGACTAAAAGGATTAAACAATTGTTGAGGAAAATCTAAGGTTTACCAAAGATTGGTTGCTCAAGGACAGTTGGAAGTATAGTGATAATTCTGGAAGGACCATATTGACATAATCTGTAAGGAGGCAACTCTTGTTCAGAAGTTATAGTCAAAATGAATCTGGAGATGTTTCAAAGTCAGAAATTTCAATATGTGTAAGATTAAGGAAACTTAATGCAAGAAGGATGTTTCAAAGGAGTTGATCTCCTTTGGAATACTCTGTAATGATTGTTGCCAAGTCTTTGTGAATTTGTGCATAATCGTTACAAGAGGATCAATGCATATAAGTTTAGAATCTAACAGATTTCAGTAAATGGCATGAATTTGGAATTCTTGCATTTGCAATAAGGATTTGGGAGTGTGAAAAGATAATCATTGAAGTTATGTTCAATTGATCTAGTTCACAAAGTAAAGATCATAGACAAACATAGTATGCATACTTGGTGTGTGGCATGACTAGTGTTTAGAAAACATAGTGTACATGCTTGGAGCATGGGACAACTATTGTTTTAAATTCAAGAATAAAGTTGATAGCTGAAATAGTATACAATAAATAATGTGTAATCATATGGTGATAAATAAAAGGTGTTTTATTTATGTTCATAGGTTTTGATACCATATTGGATTCAATTATTCTTGTGTTTCATTTTGCATGTTTTGACTTCCCGAATAAACTAGGTTATTCTTCCGGAATGACTAAGTTATTCAAACCATCCACAGTCGGTCATATGTTGGAAGTGGATATGAATTAAGACTGTCATGGGTTGGCTTGTAGAGGTCTAAGTTGTTGGACAAATGGCTACAACACTCATGAGTGCTCATAAGTTCTGAGTATTGGATTCAACCCGTGCTCATTGGAATCACTTCATGGATTTTATCACGAGTGATCATGAGACGATAATATCTTATATTCTTCAAACCTAGAGATATGAGTTGTTACTATGAGTTGATAGTACATTGATTACACGAAACGCATTGGTAACTCGATGTTATAAAACGTGTCTTTGTGTATGATTCAACAAGTAGTAGAACAAGCCATATGAGTCGAAGTTTATCCATTCCTTTTACCTTCGGGATAAAAGCGATATCTGTGGGCCCCTCGATGATTTGATGATGACAAATGGAAGTGCTCGGCCGGGCCAGGACTGATTTGATATGTTCAATTAGTCAGTCGTCATAAATCGGAAATCGGGAAGCAACAAATGGGCAGAGAGAATGATTATAATCCATGTCTCAATCCATATGATATCTAGAATGGAGGAATATATGATCCCTTATCTAATGGACAAGTCATTGACAAGATCAGAGTTCATCTACAAGGTCAGAGTTCGACAGAAGATTTTGAGAGCTACGATTGCCAGTTGGTTCCTGAAGTCATACGCAATAATTTTTTTAGACTTATCCAAGTGGGAGACTGTTGGATTAATGTCTAAGTCCATAACTATAATTGGTAAGACTTGACCCGACCTGGCATGGTCCATTTGGGTTGCATGGCATCATGCACTTGGATAGACTATAATGAGAGAAATAAGACACTTATGGTTATTAATATATTATAAGTTCTAGTATATTAATAATAAGAATAATAATATTATTTAATTAGTATTGATCAAGAATTAATCTAGGATTAATTAAGTGATCAAAAGAAGACTAATTAAATATATAGGTTGATTGTGTAAATCATCCATACTTGTATAGTGGGCTAATGCTCCATGGATTATCTAGTTGGGCCAAAACCCATATGATGCTCCTTGGATGCTCGATGGTGTATTTGAACCCATGGATCCAAGGAAATGGAAAGTCATGACAATTAGGGTTTGCCCTAATTGTAACACTATATAAAGATCTTATTCTTGACAAAATCGGCCACTAGATTATTCTAGAGAGGGCTAGCCGATTTTATGAAGTGTAGAATTCTCTCAAGTTATTCCAAGTGTATTTGGTGTTGTGTGAACCATTTGAGGTGTCACACTTGGGGCACTAGGCACTCAAGCTTCATGAAGACATTCTACATCAAAGAGGTATGTATTCTATCTTGTTATATTGATAGTTTTGTATGCTAGATTAGGATAATACCTTGGATGTTCATATTTGCATGTATAATAGAGAAAACATAGATCCAAGGTATTTAGGGTTGCATGTACACTTAGGAGTGTTAGAATGCTCATAACCCAACAATTCTTAACACTATGACTAGTGCATACAAGAAGTTCACTATAAACTAATATATGAATTGTTTAGAGAAGAGTATCATGGAGTTATATGGGATGCTCAAGACAGCTGAAGAAAACATTGTTCCACCAAGTAACACAAGTTCAACCACTTCTGTGTTGGCTATAAGGAAAGGTGGTGTCTAGAGTAATATGTCCTCCTATCCAAATGTCAACAGAGAAGGAAAAGGAAAGGTGCGTGCTCCCATTTCCAACCCTAAGAAAGATGTTTTCTAACATGCCACCAGTGAATAACCATAAGGGATCCATTTGCTACTACTCCCAAAAGAATGGCCATTAGAAACGTAGTTGTCCTAAGTATCTAGAGGATCTTATGATGAACAAGGCCAACGGTGTTGGAACTTCAGGTATGTTTACAATTGAATTACAATCGGTTTCCACTTATAATAATTAGATACTTGATATAGGATGTGTAACCTATATTTGTTCTGATGTGCAAGGACTAAGTCAAAGTTGGAAGGTAAGGCATAGAGAGCTTCACTTGGTCGTGGGGAACAAGAGTAGAGTGGATCATACCAAGATTGGATATTACAAGCTTTCATTACCTTCTAGTTTTTTTTTGTTGTTTTAAAAGATTGTTGCAATTTTCTTTACATGGGAAGAACCATTATTTCATTTTATGCATATATGAATGTGTGATTGGTGTAAATAGAAACAATAAATTAATATTAAATTTTAGTGCAACTTCTTTGGATAAATCATTTCTATGTCACTGGTTCCTTGGCCATATAAACAAGAAGAGAATTGCCAAGCTTCGGTTGAATAGAATCTTGGAACCATTTAACCTAGAGTTTGATGGAGATTTCGAATCATGTTTACTTAGGAAGATGACAAAGTCTCCTTTTGACAAGGAACTATGAGAGTGAAGCATATCTATTTTACATCAACCATTCAGATCGTGGTCCGTATAGACACATTACTAGACATGGGAAAAGATACTTTGTCACGTTTACTAATGCTTTTAGTAGTTATGGATATATTTCTTTGATTAAACATAAGTCTGATACATTTGAAGCTTTCAAAAAATTCCAAAGTGAAGTAGAGAATCAATTTACCATGAAAATCAAGATACTTCATTCTAATAGGGACAGAGAATATCTTAGTAATAAATTCTATGAGCTTCATAGAAGTTGTGGGATAGTCTTCACAACTACCTCCACTAATAACACTACAACATAATGGTTTGTATGAACGGAGACATCAAACCTTTCTTGACATGGTTCGTTCTACGAAGACTCATGCTACACTCCAATTAGTTTATGGGGTTATGATCCGGAAATGGTTGCTTGTATTCTAAGCCTCATACCATCTAAGAAGGCTTATAAAACACCATTCGACAAGTGGAAATTGGCTCATCACTCTCTTACACGAATCAAGGCCTTGAGTTGTGAGGCTTTCGTTTACTGAGAAGATCTAGACAAACTTGAACCCATATCTAAAAGGTGTTACTTCACTGGTTATCCCAAAGATTCTTTTGGATACTTATTTTACAAGCATATTGAGAACAAGGTCTTTGTTGCTCATAAGGAAGTCTTTCATGAGAGAGAGAGAGAGAGTCGATATCTCAACAAACTAGTGGGAGGCCAATTGATCTTGATAATACTCAAGAGTCAACCAATGATGAACCTGAAGTTACCAATGAACCCCAATAAGAGGTTGAACAACCTGTTGAGGAATCTAATGTACTTCCACCACCTCAAAGATCTCATAGAGAACGTTGTCAATGTGGCATCCCTAATTTCACAGCTAGAAAATACTGCTTTTGTTTATGCTTATTTAAAAATCAGAGTATCCTTTTTGAAGAATAATATTGTGGAATATGTTCCCAGAAAACATGATAATGATATTATCAAAGCATTTCCAAATAAATGTAGTTTATTTATATTAAGACATTGGGATGTCATCGTCAATACGGAAACATAAGCATAATGAAATATTACAAGCCTTACAATAATTAGGCTCGTGGTTTAATACTCCTTGAAACTCTTAGCAGAATGTATCTTTAACATTGTTACTTGTGATACAATAAACTAAGTGGTTCAGGTTGGGAAACCTGGTGACTAGTTATGGATTTCAATCCCACAATGTTATGACACACACACACACACACACACACACACATATATATATATATATATATATATATATATATATATATATATATATATATATTAGAACTCCCAATATACAATTTCACCTTATATAAGCAAATTTTACTGCACCTCTTCGCTCCTTACAACGACACGATCCATACTCTTGGATCTAAAATGAATGGATTTACCTAATCCATACTCTTAGATCAGGTATGAACGACTACATCTGATCCATTCTCTCGGATCAATGATACATGACTATGCCTACTCTATACTCCCGGACTAGGGACAAATGACTATGTCTAATCCATGCTCTCGGATCACTGATAATTTTTAAAATTCTACCCTCCCTGTATATCTTACGTGTCCTCATAAGAAGACTGCACTCGATATTCATCTTAATTAATTAAGGTTTATTCCATATCCTAAATCATCATATATTATCAGATATGCTCTTAACACGTATTTCAAGCTCACACATTAAATATATTTAATGCTTTAATTATTACTTGTATTAAAATCATGATCATGAAAGGGACTACGAACTCACATCTTAAGGTGATGACTCGAAATTCAGGCAGCGTTTCGCTTCTAGCAATTGTATTTTCCTTTGACAAAACCTAGTATCATCATCACTAAGTTTTAGTCTAATATTTATTACGGCTAATTATTAGTCTAGATTCATCATTAACTCAAATTATACTTCAGATCTATCAAGTAAGGAACAACCATGTAGGATCATATCAGAGGTAGGGTCTGTTTGGTATATGAAGTATACTGTTTGGAAATCGCACTTTAAATACCTCACTAAATCCAGCCTAAACATCAACCCCATAGGTAGATCAATCATTATAACAACTTAGAATCACTGGTAAATCTTTTTATAGGTTCATAATATTGATAATGACTTTAAACATAAGTTACACTTAAAGTACAGTAAGCATCACTTAACTTACAGATGGTTTAGCAAGAAACCGGACTCTGCACGGACAGAACTTATAAGCTGAAAGCTCTACTTCTCGGGGCTTTCTGAAGCTCCAAGTCTTTTCTTCTAACACCTAGGAGGTGATAGGGTAAGGCGTAGAGACTTTGGGGGTGTTTGGGAGATATTTGGTTAAAGAAGTGTGAATAAAAGAGTGAAAACTCCATCTATTTATAGCTGCCAGCAACCGACTACACGGTGCGTACACAAAGGGTACGTTGGGCGTACGCAAGCTACATTAGGCATACTCATGCTAAAATTTACAATCTTTTGGCAAGGCATGGGGAAGAAGGTGTGGCCTAGATCATGCCATGTGTCACTCCAAGGTTAATCCGAAAATTAATTATATTTTAAAATCTGTAACTTTCACATACGAGCTGTGCTTTTAATGTTTTTATGTCCACACGTAGGTATCAACATGATCTATAACTTTTGTTTAGACTCTATTGGATAATTTTGGATTTGTTTTTAAATTTATATTTTAACAGACTTAGATAGTTAAAGTCCCTTAAAAACTCACAACTTTGCCATCCAATGTCTATTTTCGACTATCCTTATATCGTCGGGCTCCTATTAACGAGATCTTGAATTCTCATTTGGATTGTGTCCGCTAAAAATCGATCAATCTAAAATTCAATTTATGGGTTGTATACGACTACGCTGAATCTTAGAAAAATCATAACTTCCTGAAATGAAGTCAGATTTGGACGTTCTCTATATGCACACTCTCAGGTTAACATCTACTACGAAATTTTTTAGATTGATAACGCTAAAAAGTATTTTATCAAAAGTTTACTTCTTACGATATTCGGAGGCGTGTCAGTTTAATCGCAAAACTTCGACGGATCATAACTTCATTGTTATAAGTCGGATTTCAGCGTTCTTTATATGTGCAGAATCCTTGTAAGATATAATATAACTTTGGTTAAGATTATTTATTGTAAATAATATTCTATCTAAAAGTCATTCTTAATGCTTATTGTCTCTAAATTGACTAGCCCGAATCTGTAGGCGTTACAATTATCTCCCTCTTAGGATGATTAAGTCCCGAAATCATAAAAAGGGGATTGTATAATGACTCCATATGTTATCCGTTCATCATAGGTAATAATCATAACTGTTTCTATGACAACCCGAATTTTTTTTTGCATTATAATTCCAGTCAAACAAGAGTCAGACTCGTTTCTGCTATCTTTTGGCCTTGTTAAGGGACTGTACGAGTGTTCTAAGCCTCATACGTTCAAGGAAGGAGTGTTGGGATATCGCTACTAAAGTTCAAAATCATCAAACAAAGCTATAAACTTCGTCATGTGGAGTTTACGGCCGTAAACTTGGAGTTTACAACCGTAAACTCAACCATGGCCGTAAACCCCTCCTATATATATGAGAACACTTCATTTTCCTCATTCTTTTCCTTCCTTGGCTAAAATCTCCTCAAACTCTCTAAAGTATCATCAAGTTCTTCATCCAAATCCTCCAAAAACGTAAGTGTTCTTCATTCTACTTGTTGTTATCCTTCTTAAACATTTATCATTCTTTGATTCATCCATGAAAACACCCCTTTTTGTCTAGGTCTTCAAATCTTCATCTTTCACCAAGAACACACACTTGTTCTTGGTGGTTGAAAACACCTTCTAAGGCTTCTAAATTATGAGTATTCCTTCTATGAACTTGCTATCTAGTAGAATCATTAGCCTTAATACCTAGATCAAACAATTGGTGGATGATTCCCAAGAGTTTATGGCCGTAAACTCCCCTGGCCGTGAACTCCCTGGTCGTAAACTTCACTGGCTGTAAACTCCCCTGACCGTAAAATCCCTTGGCCATAAACTCTAGGGACATGAACACCCTTGTGTGGCCGTAAACTCCTCTTTGTGGTTGTACTATCCCCTTAGATGACTCACATGTGATTCTAACACTTGGTCCAAGTGTTTCCTAGTCCCTAAAGGTGTTTCCTTGCATATGGTTGCTTATAAACACTATATTCATGCTAATATATATTCCATTATATGTCATTTAGGAATCCTTTGTGTTTCGGGAATTCATTCATGGAACTTCTTATCCTTACGCGCATAATTGTTTGAATCACCCACATAAGGTGAGTTCATACCCCTATAATGAATATTTTAACTATTTTAAAGGCTTTTAAGAGGGGGGGGGGGATACAGGTTGAACACAATGTTAATTGTGTAAATGTTTTGTTATAAACATCTTTTAATGGATTGCTTATGTCCTATTAAGTGATCAAAACGTTTCTAAAAATCTTTTTAATTTATGTTACTTTATAATTTATAAAACTCCGTTTTTAAAGTACAATCATAACTTAGTAGATAAAATGAGTCTTTTCTTCAAGTCAGTATCAGTTCAGCTAAACATACTAGTAAACTATAATAGGTATAGTTTAAGGGTTCAGTTCAAACTATAACAGGCATAGAGAAGAACATACTATAACAAGTACGGAGAAGACCATACTATAACAAGTATAAGGCGGAATACACTATAACAATAACAGATGAACAATTCTAGAATTACACAGTTATACGATGTCCCTAGTAGTCTAGGAAGACATTGTATCCTTAATTTACTGTTTAGAACAAATTAAGATGTTAATATATCTTTCCAGGTTTGCGTTAACACTAGTACGATCACACGTACCTGGGTTAGCAGACACGAGGTTATAAGACATAATAATATATCTTTCCGGGTTTGCGTTAACACTAGTATGATTGCACGTACCTGGGTTAGCAGGCACAAGGTGATAAATCTTAATAATACATCTTTCCGGGTTTGCATTGACACTAGTACGACATGTACCAGGGTTCGCTGGCACGAGGTGATAGCAATATATTAAACCAAAATTATTTATACAGATTTACATAACTTATTCATGACATGAACATTAAGTGGAAAGGGACCTATAATGCTAACTTTATGTTTCTTTAGTGTATACATCAAACATATATATATATATATATATATATATATATATATATATATAGACACACACACACACACACACACACACATATATATATATATATATATATATATATATATATATATATATTAATCAGGTCTAGGAGATAGTAGTACATGTGCTTTCCACCTTACTTACTGTTCCTTGTTTGGTTGTGGGCTTAGGGCATATGCACCCAGTCTACTGTCTATCCGATCATAGT
The DNA here is from genome assembly GCF_052625555.1 of Lactuca saligna. Taxonomy (NCBI): domain Eukaryota; kingdom Viridiplantae; phylum Streptophyta; class Magnoliopsida; order Asterales; family Asteraceae; genus Lactuca; species Lactuca saligna. The sequence continues at coordinate 239,226,341 of NC_136424.1, forward strand.
TATATATGTATTACATATACACCAAGTAATCATAGGGAGTACCAGGTATAGGTCAGGTCATAGTAAACTAATTCAAATACATCGTTTTCTAGTACAAGAACATACTTTTTAGAAAGAACATGAAGTAGACTAAACTAGAAACTTACCAGTAAAGGGTTTAATCCATTTTATTAAACCAATATAACTTAAAGGACCTTAAGTGGTTAACTCTATAATAACTTGGTTTATACATTGGGGTTATATATAATTAATACCCGCTAGGTATTTGGATGTGTGCTTTCCGCTTTACTTCGTGTTCCTTGTTTGGTTGTGGACTTACGGCAGATTTACACAACTAACTATCTATTTAATATTAGATTATATATAGCTAGTATAAATTAAGTAATTATAGAAGGACCCATTATGGTTACCATTTTTACTAAAATAAATAAGGGTTTTCTTAAAGAATCTTTTCATCAAATATAAAGGAACTATTACAATTAACTCTGTGAGTACCAAGTGAATAGACTAGGGTTATATACAATGATGATCTAATAAACAATGGGAGGTGTGTCTTCTGCCTCATTCCTTGTTCCTTGTTTGGTTGTGTTCTTAGGGAAGATACACATAATCGATTATTTGTTTACTCTGGATTTTATATAACTTTTATCCACTTAGTACTCAAAGAAAGGATTGTAGAGTCATTTTTACTTATCTTTCATCAAAGCAGGAAATATAGGATTTTCTGGAGGAACAGGCAAATTTTTCTAAACAAAACTTACAACCTACTACCACTTTCTTACAACTTACATACATAACTAAAATCTTATTAAGTCACCAGCTTAAATGCTGATCAACTCTTTCAAAATAACTTGTATTCTCAGGAAACTAGTAGACAGGTACTCGCGTTGGGAATTCAGAAGATGGAGCAGTATAGCTTCATGTCTTGTTTTGTTATTTACTTTTTGTCTATGTTATGTGAACTACATACTTTGTAAACACTTTCTTTCTAATGAAATGGGTATTATTACTTTGATTACTATGATGCATGTCTTGTGATACTAAACATGACGTCCCCCACCCCAGAACGTTTCCTCCGTTCTGGTTTTGGGGTGTGACACTTTCGTCCTTTCAAATGAGTATCTATCTCTTGGACTTCTTGACTACTGCTGGTGCTCGATCTTGCATCTGATCTTTGTACTATGTTAGATTTTCAATCGTAACCTTTATGTTACTAACTCGATCTTTATTGGAGACTGCTTCTTCTTCTTAATATACTTAACCTAAGATAAGTTCTTTACTTCGATTACCATAACAGACCGACGGGTCATTTTCTAATGATCTCATGTCGTATGATGCAATGCTTAGACTCAAGTCTTTTTTAGTCAAATTCCAGAATGGAAGGTACCTTCCTTCATGTTCTAATATGATATAATCACATTCTATAATGCAACACTTCTAGCTACAAGCTTCTTACTTTAATAGCGACCATGATACTTCTATTGATCGCTTTGTTTATCTTATACTTCAATCTTTTGGTTTAATTCGGATGCTACATCGAACTTGGCTCTCCAAACCACGTACAATACCTATCCTAGCCAGAATCGATTTGCTTTGACTATTAGGGTTGGAATAACAATCATCTTCTTAGTCATTACTAGCGGCTTGATAACCTTGTGACTTTCCCTAATCCAAGTGCGAGTCTTGTGCTTCCAGTAGTATAGGCATATACTACCTTTCACACCTACTTATATGTGACAACCCGAAATTTTATATCCTATACACTGGTTCAAATCTATCAAAGATAGCTCATTTTGCTAACTCTTAGCACTGTTTTGGATCTATTTGAGTGTTCTAAACCTAGTACAGTTAAGGTAGGAGCCTAGAAATGGGATAACACGATGCATATCAAGAGAAATCGGGCCAAACACTGCAACACTTGGAGTGTGCGGCCGCACACTTGAGTGTACGACTACAAACAAGTGTGTGCGGCCGCATACCCACTCCAGCCACACACTCCCACCTATAAATGTAACCCTTAGTCATTTGTGAGCACTTTTCACCACTCCTTCAAAGCTATAACCCGAAATCCTCTCAAGTATCATCCAACTTTTCACTCAGATATTCAAACAAGTAAGTGATTCTTCCTTGGATTAGCTAATACACGACCATAAATAGCCTTCCCCTCTACTTTGATCCATGAAAACACCTACTTTGTGTTAAATCTTCAAGAACACCAAGAACACACACTACCCTTATGGACTATAACTTCACTTTTTAGCCATTAAATCGGATATACACTTGAAATAGCTTGATATAAGTAAGCAAAGGATCCTTGAAGTTATGCATCAAAACGCCATTGTCACATGATCTTCAAGTGTGTACAGCCGCACACACCATGCGTACGGCCGCACACACATTTTTAATGGTCCAAAATAGCAACAAACTTCCATTCTAACTAAGCAATGGTCAAAACACCTTCCCTAGAACATTCCTAAGGCTTGGAAATACATTTTGTCACACTTCATAGGGAGTGTGCCACCGCAAACTCTGGCCACACACACACTAAACGTTTAGTTTTGTGGCCTTACACTTTAATATAGGACCATACACCCCTTATGTGCAACCATATGTGTTGGTAACACTTAGTTCTAAGTGTTTTTATGTCCCTAAGGCATGTCCCTATCACCATTAGTGGTTATATACATTAAATGTGTTCATATATGTGTAATTATATGTGAAATAGGATTCGTATGTGCTCAAGTCTCCAATTGACACCTAACAATCCTATATCGATCTTTCCTTCGAGTTAATCACTACAGGTGAGTTCATACCCCCTTAATTAACCTTTTAGATGTTTTAAAATGCTTTTATCGGGGGGGGGGGGGGGGATACAAGTTGAATCATGATAGTTATTATATCAATCACGTGTGATTAATAACTATCAAACTATAGATTTACTACACTTTTAGTTGTTTTAACCAGTACACTACTTCTTTACAATTGTGTTTCAAACAAAAGGATTTATTATACTTTAAACTATTCTTATCAAACAAACTGCTTTCAAATCATTTTACAAACTGACGTCAAGTCATCAATTCTTATTTATTAAACTTTTCAAAGGCTTTACAAAACTTATTTTATACTTTTATATTGTCAAATGCATGGCTATATGTGTATAGTTAAATATGTAATGTTTAAAGGACTTAGGACTGCTAGGTCGCTTTAATTCCTTTTCCTTGTTTGGATGTGGCCTTAGAGTATCGGTTATTTGTCTGAATGCCATCTAAATATTAGTTATATATTATGTATACATATATAGACATAAAAGTTCTATCAGTCAACTCAGTAGCTTTGGGTAGCAAACACATACTTTCGGTTATACACGTACATTACTAGTAACTATAATAGATATAGTTAGGAGATACTATTTACTATTCCTAGTACAAGGAATCACACTAAGAGTCAGTTCATACATGAGTGAATACATACACTACACTAATACATACTATACGAAGAGACACTAATACATACGATACGAAGAGACACTAATACATACTATAAAAAGAGACATTAATGCATACTATACAAAGAGACACTAATACATACTATACGATGAGATGCTAGTACATACTATATGAAGAGACACTAGTACATACTATACGAAGAGACAATAATACATACTATATGAATAGACACTAATACATACTCTACGAAGAGACACTAATACATACTATACAAAGAGACACTAGTACATACTATACGAAGAGACACTAGTACATACTATACGAAGAGACACTAGTACATACTATATGAGGTGACACTACTACATACTACATGAAGTTATACTCCTACACACTCATGGACTGACCATCCTACACTTGGCTGCTCCCAACAGAAGGCGTGTTCATCTTCGGATGTTCTCGGTTGTACTGTTCATCGAGTGACCACACCGTGTTTATCCTATACAAATGGATACATTCTTAAGGATTATACCATTTTCCTTATTACCTTTACTTTGTGACGCTTTCACATAAACGATGAGGTAGGATGTATTTTGATATAAATATATTATTTTCCTTATTACCTTTATTTTGTGATGCATTCACATAAATGATGAGGTAGACTATATTTTTATAATAATAGTTATACAAGGGAAAAAACATCATTTTTACAATGATACATACTTTCAAAACAGTCGGGTCTTCGTAGAAGACTACTTGTTATACTAGTAGGAAATATGGGATTTTCTCGAGTTTTTATACTTATACAACTTTTCTCAAACAATTACAAGTCGTACATTACAGTTTTTAGAAATCAATAACGCTAAAATACTTATGCATTCACCAGCTTTATGTTGATACTCGCTTTCAAAATAACTTGTATTCTCAGGTCACCAATAGAAAGGTACGATGACTAGGTTTTGTGAAGACGGAGCAGTCAAGACTCGTCTTTTATTTTGATTATTCATTAGGTTGTCTTATTCTACGAAAGAATTGATGGGTTTTAGCCATAAGAACTTTCCTATGTGCGCATGCAAAATCCTAATGCTCGGATCTAGGCTTTCTAATTAAACATGCTTTGAATCCAAGACTTCTAATGCCTAATTAGGTTAAATAACAACATTGAAATAGATCTAGAACCATACCTTTTGAATTCCTTGTTGATCTTGTTGTCTTGGAGCTTCTAGAGTCACAAATGTCACTCCTCTAATGGCTTACAAACACCAATAGCAAGAAAGATGATTTAGGTGAGAGAAGAGGGGAGGAAATCGGCCAGAGTTCTCTTACTTTAGATGAGATGCCAATTTCCCTTACCCATAGGGTCTATTTATACTTGCAGACTCCTTAAGGGTTACAGTCTAAACCCTAATTGGATAATCTTCTCTTAAGGCTATCCAAATCCATTCCTAGATAACATCATGGACGATTTTGAGCTATCCTTTAGCTCCTAGAATTCGTCCAATCCATATCTGTATGGATTTACAGTCTCAAGTTTAACTATCAAAGAATTGACAATTTATACCCTCTTATTTAATTAATCTCTTTAAGTCACCAAATTAATTCCAATTAATCTATGACTTATATTAATCAAATAACTATATATTATTCCTTATAATATTTACTCTCTCTTAACAAATCATCCATCAAGTTGCTATGGTGAAGGCAACCCAAAAGGACCATGCACAACCGGGTCAAATACTTGCCTAATATAGTTGCAGCCTTAGACAGTATTCCAACAAGAACACACTTGTAATTAAATTTATACTATTAATGTAATGGATGATGTTGTTGCTTGTTTACTACTTTGCATTGTTGTGATACTTTACATGACATCCTCCACCCCATAACGTTTCCGTCGTTCTTGGTTTTGGGGTGTGACATTATACTCATCCCAAGTATTGTCTCTCAGTTCTCCATGTCACCAAACAACAAAAATCATACAACAACTTAACACATCAGATAACATAACCAAGGTTTATATTATTTCTTGAAACGATTACATTGATATTCAAGTTCACTGTACACTAGGACTCTTATATTAGGCTACACCACATGGTACCATCTATATGGCTACTTTATATATCGCTCTTCAGATATATTGATCCTAACTCCTGATCCCTCGTATTGTCACCTGCTTAATCAAGGATAATCTAGAATGCTCTTGCCTTTGGCTTTGGTTGTACATTTAACTTTGTAGCTCCTTCCTTCTTTAGGAATTCTTGCTTGAAGTGTCCTTCACCAAACTTAAAGCAAACTTCTCTCTTGGTTGTGCATTCGTTGGCATAGTGACTAGTCTTCCCGCATCTCAAGCAGGTCACCTATTTAAAGCATATCCCAACGTGTTTCCTTCTGCACTTGTTACACCACTTTTCTTTATTGCTATCACCATACCTCTTGTTGTTGGGATCAGACTTCGGGAACGTATATTATTTTCAGATCTTGAAGTCCCCTCAAACATCCTCTTCTCCTCTACCTCAACTCCTTCCAGACCCTTTTCCCTAAGTTGGGTATCCACATTCTTCGCTGCTCTAACGACTGTCTTCAAAGTAGTTGCCATTTGTACTGTTGCACCAAATTCTACAAGCAATCCGTTAGAAAACCCATATATCTTGGAGAGTTTAGTAGGCACCAAGTAGGGGAATAGTTTCATCTTTTCAGTGAATGCGGTGCATACTCATCAAAAATCATATTCACTTTCTTCAGGTTCTGAAAATCATTGTTCAGGTCTATTAGATCTTTCTCTGAGCAGTATTGCATTTTCAACTGCTCCATGAATGCTTCCCAAGACATCCTCAGGTCTTCTCCTCGTGAAATTGTATCTGCTAACAACTTCCACCAACTTAAAACTTCAGTCATTAGTTGTTTGATTGTAAAGATAGTTTTTTGCTTGTTGTTGCAATTGCAACTTTTAAATACCATCTCCATCTCAAAGATCTAGTCTAGGATCTCTACTGGCTTTGAGCTTCCAGAAAGACTTCGTGGCTTGGCACCCAAAAACGTTCTTATACATAGGTCCATCGCAGTCAATACCTTTGTCCAATTCATTCCTCCTTACCACTCGGGGTTCAGCTTGACTCACCGTACGACTATAATTTCCATCCTCTGACAATTCTTCATTTAGTTCGGGCTATACAACCGACACAGTAGGTTCATCCCTATTATTAAGAAACGTTTGTCTCATTTGCTCCCATTGTTCAGCCATAACAGTCTAAATTATTGCTTGGACTCCTACCATCGTGTTTGGCTCGGGTGCAGCTGCTACCTCTAGTACACACTCAATCACTCTTAGCTCAGGCTGCTGATTACCGTTTCCTAATCCACTTCGAGTTCTCCCTATGTCGATATATACACCAAATTAGAAGTTTGGAGTTCGGTGAAGAGAATTAATATAGGAAAGCTTTATTTACAATAGACGTATAAATCTCCTTATTACTCCGAAAAGTTACATGTCAGTTCTAATATCGTAATTAAACGTTTAAAATCTGAACACATGAAGTTTCCGTATCTAGGAAAAAATAGGCTATTGATGCGATCAAATGATAGCATCATAAAGCATATAAGGTATTTTATAGCATAAATCATTTATGACATAAAAGCAATTCAGGAAACTTCCCTAAATAAGTTAGTGCTTGTGTCTATTCAGGCATACTTCTTAAATATAGTAGACACTTATCTCACAATCATCTCTTAGCATTATAAGTTTAAGTCTAGAAATTTCCTAAAATTCGTAGTTCGCTTAAACTAATGCTCTGATACCAATTGTGACATCCCTAATTTCACGGCCAGAAAACACCAATTTGTTTATGATTATCTAAAAATTAGAGTATTGTAATGTCCAAAAAGTAATGACATTTAAGCTTGTTGAATTGATTAGAATTTTGAAACCCATATGATGAAGGTTGATACCAGATACTTCAAAAGTTGAACCTGATCAATGTCACACCCCGAAAACGAAGGCGGAAACATTTATGGGGTGGACTCCACGTTAAGTATCAAATCCAATGCACATAGTAAGTAAAGTAAACAACCATTACATTACATACAGAAATTTACATTTGTTCCAAAAATAAAGTTGTACAGTGTTATACATATGTAAATATAAAAAAAAGCAAGATGTGTCTTCGATACACTCCTTCTTCGGCAAAATGGATCATTGGGTACCTTTCTAATGCGGACCTGAGAATACAAGTAGTTTGAAAATCAACATAAAGCTGGTGAGTTCATAAGAAGTTTTTTTTTGTGAAAATGTACGAGCTTCCTTTTGGTTTCTGAAACTGTTACGACCCAAGAAAATCCCATATTTTCTTAAAAGTAATGTTTGGTTAACCGTTAGGTTACACTGTTCTGGTTATATTCGACTGTGATCCCAGGAAAATCCCATATTTTCCTAATGTGAAAGATGTATACTGAAAACCTGGTTATCCTTGTAAAGTGTGTGTTAGTTCACCAACCCAAAATGTAATGTAAAAGATGTACTCTGAAAATGTATTAGTTTTAACACGTTTATAAAACTAATATATACCAAGTAAACTAGTTACTTAACCCATTATTACTATTATGTAAATCTCTGTTATCCAAATTGCAAGTTCCATAACCATACCAAAGACTAATTATGGAAATAAGTAGTCCATTTCACTCTATGACTTTCGTCACCCTTAAACCTTTCGGTTCGACTGTAGCTAGCAATCAGGTGTGGGGTAGTCAGCCCCTTATAGATCTATACACTCAAGTGACATTCCCTATCTAAGAGATTATGGTTACGGGGGGCGGTCCTCCACTCGCGTATCTCTGTGGAGTGTTCTCCGAGGACGTGTCTTCAATTATAGGATTAACAAATTTACTAGTAATAATACTGAAAGATCAAATGACTATCTTCCACTCGCGTATCTCTGTAGAGTGTTACTGAGAACAAAACCATGTTCAAATGTTTAAATGTTATGCTTTTAACTGATATAATGTGGGAAAACATTTGTGAAAATATAAATACAACAATTTATAAGGTATTTCACAAATAACATGATAATGTGTTCTGTAGGTTCAAATGGTTGTTTGTCACGACTGTGAGTGTTAAAAGCATATATAATATGAAACACAATGTATGTAAAACAAGTTTTCAGTACAAGTATCACTTGTACTTTGCTTGTATTCCCCCTGAAAACAGTGAAAACATTGAAAATGGGTAGGGGTATGAACTCACCAGACGAGAAAACACAACGGTTTGGATGCTATGTGATGGTAGGGGGCTTGATAACACGTGAGGTTCCTATGTAATATGAAATGGTATACAAATGTATCTAATTAGACTTTAAACCACTAATTAGATATGATAATACACACCCATGAGCGAAAACACTTCAAATCAAGTGTTTGGAGTGACCTGGGTGACATCTATGGACGTATATGGCTTGGACAATACTTCAAGAGTAAACTCCTTAGGGATTTTATGGCCTTAAACACCACACCCACATGATTTCACAGCCGTGAACTCATAAGTGGTGTTTTTGGATGCTAAATGGCCTTGAAGCATTTGGGGAAATGTTGGGATGAATTTATCTAAGGCTTAGGAATGAATTAAATCACCAATAACACAATCAAAGGGAGTTTACGTCCCTAAACTAGGAGTTTACGGCTGTAAGCTCCTATAAACCCCTTAAATTGATGATTTAATGGCCTTAGACTAATCACATGTGATTCTAACAATTTATCCAAGCCCTATAATGAGATTTAAGTACCATATGACTTGTGTAAGTGAGTTCACAGCCCAGGAACTCATTCTTGGGGAGTTTACAGCCGTGAACTCTCCATGGGGTCATTTCCATCTAGTTTAAGGCCCCTAAATCGATTGTGGTTGGTTCTAGAATTTATTCCAAGGCTAATGGTGTGTTTAAATGGCTTTTAAACACTTGATTTTGAGTTTACTCTCCATGAATGAGGAGTTTACGGCCCAAGCTTGTTCTTGGGTAGTAAACTCATGTTCACTCCTCAAAAATCATATTTAAGGTGTTCTAAGTCCGAATTGGTAAGCCAATTAGTCATATCTAAGTCCCAAAGTTGGTTTGGAAGGGTTTAAAGGCTCAAAAACCTCTTAAATATCTGTTTACGGACCAAACTTGCTCCAGGGCCGTAAACACATGAAAATAGTCCTAATTGATTGTTTGAACTCGGATTTGAAGGCTAAAGGTGCTATACAATGAGTTAGGGAAGTTACCATGATGAATTTGAGCCTTAAATTGGTGTTTTTGAACCTTGAATTTGGATTGAGGAGAGAGATTAGAGAGAGAGAGTAGTGAGAGAGAGCAAAAGCTTCAAATGGAAGCTTAGACTTCTTTAAATAGTGTTTAAGATTTGGACATTGTGGAATTCTACCCGATACCGACGTTATACGGTGCTTTTGGTCGCACCCGATTGAGTTACCGTAACCCGATATGGTCGATTCTAAAATGTTTCCGATTACTAACATGAAGTATTAATGTGAGTTCTAAACATGTTTAGACACTCGTTAATTCATAATAGAAGTCCTAGAATTATGACCTAATTAAATGACGTAACGGAAACGAATCGAAAACGACGAATATATTAACGAAAAGGGTTACAAATGATGGAACGAATTTTGGGTTGTCACAATCAAGGTAGGGAGGTTCCAAGGAATGAAAGGGATCAGGGTATCACGAAACCTACAATATCACCCTAAGATGTAATACAATCTATTTGATATTCATAAATAAAGGAGAGTGGTGAACCTTATGGAATGAGATAATATTAACAAAGAGGAGAGCGAGGCATGGAAATGTATGAGAAAGGGATGGTGATGGTTGGTGGTAGAAAACAAGGAGCCATGGAAGGTCGATGGCGGAGGTGGTGGTGTCGATGGGGAAGAGCACACGGATGTTTCTACTTACTTTTGATTTATTCCCCATGATGACATCAGTACATTGTGTTAAATTTAGGTTCGTCGATCGCATTAGCTCTGACTATAGAATGGAAGGATGATACTGAGAACAGATTCAACGGAAGGGAATGAATGAGATCTACTATTTAACAGCTAAGGAGATAAAGAGTTCAGGTGGCCCGATGTTTTCTTATTATTTTTAAGTAGATTAATAAGGCTATGGGGAGTGGGACTCGACACCACTCGACGAATCTGAGGTGGAATCGAAAAACACCCCCCCTTCCCCCAATCACATCGGTAAAGGAAACTTTGCAACTTAACTCGACATATGTTTACCAAGTTTAAACCCTCTCTTCACCCAATGAGCTAACAGATCATATTTTAAATTATTATTTTCTTTTTTTAATACATATAGATGCAACCCCACATACTGTTACTTACCACATCAAAACCTACTTCTCTATTACATCTAAAAATCCATCTTCATGTTCGTCGCCAGATTTTTTGATGGTGGTGTCAGAGTCGGCTATAGATGTAATTTAATCTATTGACAAAAAGATTGAAGAAGTATGTCAACAAAAGGATGAAAATACGAGGCGGAAAAAGAAGAAGATATAAAAAAGAAATCATGAAGCTACACACCAACGCCTCATGCAAAATTATTTTGATGAATGCAAAACTTTTGAAGGCTATTTTTCTCGTCATCGGTTCCATATACACAAACATTTGTTTGAATATATAGTCAACGACATCACAGAAGCGTGTCCATATTTCCAACAACGTACAAATGCTAGATGTTAGAAAGTAGGGAATCAGCATATATATATATATATATATATATATATATATATATATATATATATATATATATATATATATATATTACTTGGATAGATTCAAGGATCATGTTATGCACACTTTCTGAAATATGTAATTCGTCCCTATTTCCTAGGATACCCGAATTTAGAAGTGGGATAATCCTAGAGTAAAACCAATTTGTGTCACATGCCTGATTTGAATTGTGAAAAACATAACACCTTTTCTTGATGTGTTCTTTAGATATAGAGAAAATCTGATGAAAATAGATTTCAAGTATATAAGAGTTCAACCATTTTCCTAGAGCATTCATATCTTATTTGTACATGAAGGAAAAGTGGTTAGAATCGGTTAATACAAAATTGATGCCAAAATATGGTAGTTATTAGACATAATTGACACCAACATCATCATGATGTAATTAGTGGGTTTTGGTGGGAAAAATGTATGGCTGGAGTCCTACCCGATTTAGAAATTCGTTAGGTTTCAGGGTGTCCTAAGGATTGAAACCTTTAACTCTTTTGAGTAACTGAAGATATTATACACATAAGTTAAACACAATATCTAATGTTTCATACTTGACACTATTAGAACCATGTGTCCTTATCCATTTATGAGTAAATAAAAGCCTAGCACAAGCTTTTTGAAGTGACAACACTTCATTCTAATATAGGAAGTCCTTCTATGTCGTGCACCTGTTAATGCAGTTTTGAAGTGAACACTTCATCAATACTAGAACAATCAATATGTATATATATATATATATATATATATATATATATATATATATATATATATATATATATATATATATATATATATATATATAGAATCTACAACTTTATTATCTACATTTAATCTAATCATTCCATTACAGTAATATCTAAACCCAACAAATATACCACACTTATATAATACATACTTATTAGATTCATAGACTTGTTTATAACCACACTTGTTTATTACACCACCCTGAAACCAAGTTGTTCATAATCTTAGGAACATGAATAACTGTTAGTGTTGAATATGTCGTAATGTGTCGAAGTTATTGATGTCTGTTTCGAAAGTCGTTTTGTCTAGTTACTAAGGCACATTATGTTTCAAAGTCATGATGTTTAGTCCTTAGTATTTTTTATATACTTTCTTATTCTCCTCTAAATACGAGTTTTACTTAGGGTTAGATAGAATTTTTTCCAAGTGTTTCCGTCTTTTACTCTCTGTGTATGTGAAAGTATAATTGAGCTATAAACCAGATCTTTAGCTTGATTTTAGGCCCTGACTCACCTTCTGTGGACGAACCTTGTGGAGGAACCCTTAGGTTTTTGGGTCGTTAGATAAGCGATGAACTCCTGCTTCCATCATCTATTCTAAATTAATGTTCCAATATCTTCTTGTCATTTCTCCCCACACTACCTCCCCCTTTTGAAAAAAAAGAGAGGTACCCTGAAATAAATAATTTTTCTGATGGAACCTTCTTTTATACCATAGATTGGCGTAGATACACATCCCAAGCCATTATTCTTTTGTATTTGTTATTTTTTTTATTACTATTACCAAATCAAATGACTGGACCAAAGGATCCTTTATAAAAGATAAAAGAGTGGGGTGAATCTGCTCTTAGAGATCATTAAATCCTAAAAAAATGATTGTTCTAATGTATCATGGAAATTATTTGAAAGACAAGAATCAAATAATTTTTTGTGGAAGAACAAAATATCTTTCATTTCACCCTCTAATAGATTCTTTTATTAGAGTTCAAAGGAAATGTTGTTAGGTTCTCTTGAAGGTGTTTTGAGGTAGCTACCAACAGGTATCACCCCCCCCCCCTCAGAACAACATTTTCTATCAAGCCTTTCAACCAATCGATACGGCTCAGGAGAGCTTCTTTTGCTAAAACTCTAACAGTTTCTTGAAAACTAGCTTCGGATATGAAACTTTGAGTATTCATAGATGCTCTTGTTATTCCCAATAAGATGGTTTGGTAACAGATTGCTTCTTCCAAAGCGCGTCCCATTCGTTCCGCTCGCAACAATCCTATTTGTTCTCCGGGCGAAAAAAACATTAAACATTTCATCTTCTGAAAAAAAAAACTTTTGATGTTATTTGACGTACAATAATTTCTAAATGCCTATTATGTATCTGCACCCCATGGGAGCGATAAATCTTTTGGACCTTATTAACCAAAGAGATACAACTTTGCACTATAGTTAGTCTAGCACCAATCAAGAATGCCAAAGGAATTCCAAGAATTCTTTTTATAGATTTGTTCCAACCCTCAATCCTCTTTTCGAGATTCATCGATATTTAATCAATCGAACGCACTTCTAACGCCTGTTCCACTTTTGGAAGACCTTGCATTATATCACCATATCTTGATTTTTCATATATGAATGTAACTAATGTATCGCCTTCGTAAAGGATTTCCCCATAATGCCCATGAATAGTTGCTTCTAGAGTAGGAAAATAAGGCTTAACTGATCGTATTACCACACAGTCAACTTCAACAATTAGAACTTGACCCGATTTTAAATGCGGTCCTTTTTTTGCTATACATACATTTTCACAAAGAAACTGCCCAAGACTAACGATTGGAGATGTCTCTTCACAATAATTGTAATGGAGAAAATACCAATTCAAATGGAATGGATTCAAAATGATGTTACTGCATGAATAGAGATTATAAAGTTGACCATTTTCATCCAGTAAATAATATTTAAGTATTTGAAAAATCTGTTTGAGATTATTAAGTTGCAAATAGTTAATTATCAAGATCTGATTATGGGTTATTAAATGGGAAAATAAATGAAAATTATAAATTGGAAAACCTATTCCTAACGGGCCCAACAAATTCCTAATTGGAATTAGGGGGTTCTTTTTGATTGATTCTTTTATCACATTGGGAGATTTTACATCGTTGAATGGGCCTATTCGAAAACAATTGGATGATAACAAAATTATCAAATATTGAGATTCCCTTATTTCGATTCAACAACGTATGGATAGTTCCTTGATTTGGATTAAGGGATTCTTTAATCCTTGACTTGGAATAGGAATAAATTGAAGAAAATGGATTGACATTAGAACAATTTGATACATTCTCAGAGATCAATCCTGAACCCAACAGATCGTTCCTTTTTCCGGTATAAGAAATAGGTGACTTAGCTAAGTCGATTCTTAGAAAATATCTAAGCAAACCATTTGTCCTTATTTCAACAAAGGAAGCACATGCCTTTTCGATTTTTTTCTCTTGGTCCTAATTCAACACTAAAGAAGTCCGAACTAATTGAATACTTGTGTCCCCGATTTCAAGAATTGGGTTGTAATAAAGGATATAATTGAAAAATCAAAGTTGTAGATTATCACTTTCCTGCAAGAGATCCGACGGGAAAAGTCTTCCTAAATTTATACCATCCGTTTTTTTATATGGGACTATAGGTTGAACCAAAACAAAATACTTTTTTTCATACCTAGAATGTTTCATTCGTTGGATAAATAGCCAATTTTTCAAAATTTTGTATTCTTTGGAATTTGGTTTTCCCCCTCCTGGCTGTATCAATTGGAATGCCTTATTTGTCTTTCTAGGAAAATGGATATCTCCAGAAAATATTATAAGTTTCATTTTTTTCTCCTTTTTTCTTCACTCAGACCAATCCGCCAACCCAACTTCATCTATTGAAAGTGATATTTGTATGTGCCCCAATAATAATATTGTGCCGTACCATTATGAAAGAAAATTCGGACAAAATGTGGACTTCCACGGGAATAAAAAAAATGGATTTACTTCCTTTTGGTATTTTGGCAAAAATACCTTGAGTCCTCGATACTCAAATAAATTCTCTTCGTTGACGATTGAATTTAGTTCTAGAGTCTCATATTTAGTAAGTCCCGAGCTCTTTCTTATGTATCGAGGATCATCAAAATAAGCAAGAATGCTATTTCTATAGAGAATACCATTTCTGGATATTTCTATTCAAATACCCGAAGAAGGTATTAGTTGGTTCTCGCCTTCTTGAATCGATTCGAGTGGGATGATGAATCCATTTCTTCACCTCATTGCCAATAAATCAGAATTACTGTCGAGAATGGCCTGATATCTGAGATTACAATGATCCGTACTTGGCATTCGATTGAGTTCTGAATAATCAGGAATCTTATCCCTTTTTGATTTTTACCAGAAAAATACAAACCAAAAAATTTGTGTCTCGCTTGATTATTAGTTACTGAGGGGTTAGCAATATATATTGGCTTGACAGAAAAAGAATAAGCATTCATTTGATATTGATCCTTGTGGACCGAACAAAGGCCTAGACTGTATCTCCAGGGCTCCCCAAATAATATCCATAAATAACTTGTTTTTGGTAAGAGATGAATATTACCATATGTAAATTCAGGTGCATGGTATACATCAGTATTCTAGTGCATTTCACCTTCTGAGCCAGAATAAATATGTTTTTTGAACCTTCTCTTTCAAATTCAAAGTGGAGGTCACGAATCTCAACACTTGTTCTGATTCTACATATTGATCGTTTTGAACTAAAAGAAAACTTTTAGCCGGAATACACACATTGTGTATAATATCTTCACTCTCAATAGTACATACAAGTCTCTAGAACATAGAAAAGCAGGATGTCCATGACGTGTACGTGTCGGATGAACCAAATCCTCGTTGAAATTTTATTTTTCCATTAGAAGGGGCTCGCACATGTTCTGCAGTACCCCTTGTAAATACTCCACCAGTATGAAAAGTTCTTAATGTTAACTAAGTGCCTGGTTCTCCAACAGATTGACCTGCAATAGTACCTTCAGCTTCTCCCAATTCGACCAGGTCGTCATGAGCTGGACTCCGGCCATAACATAATTGACAAATCCAAGATGTACTCCTACAAGTAAAGGGGGTTCGAATAGAGATTGGTTGTGCTCTAAATGTTATGAATCTACTGACAAGTCCAACCCTAATATATATATATATATATATATATATATATATATATATATATATATATATATATATATATATATATATATATATATATATATATATATATATATATATATCATCTGCTAATACACGGCCAATTAATGTTTGGATAAAAATCCTATCCGTCATCATTCCATTTCGAGGACTTACATAAATACCTCGAACGGTGCCACAATTTGTTACTCTTTGTGTTCATATTACTTTGATTACTCTTATTACAATTGTTTGAAGAAACGATTATTGGTTTGGCAAAATTTGTCACAATTGGAGTATTTATGGTGAGTCTCTCTCTATGATCTCTCTTAATCACATTGATTCGTGCGTTACGTTCTTGAATTTTGATCATTTTGATTCATTGGATCTAGTTCGTTTCAATTTCTTTTGTTTGATCAAATTAATTTTTGTCTAGATCGAGCCCAAAATTCATTCAAAATCTGTTTCAAATTTTTAGCCAAACATTTTTTTTATTCATGATCAAATTGGTATCCATTATTATTCATTAATCCAAATTATGAAGCTTAATTCGTGTGATCTGCTTACTATTCATATCCAAACTTTAAGCCGAAGAGATGATAAATTCCTTCCGATTTCTAACAGTAGTTAACTGAGTCGACTTTATCATATGCTTTTAGCTTCGTAAATGTCTTCAAGATTAAGTTCTTGTATTTCGTTTTCTTTCACTGTGAATAGAATATCATTTCGATTGAGTCTTAATAATTGTTTTAAAGTTTAAATTGGATCACGAGAATCAATTTTTATTAATCGATTTTGAAAAATTTCGAAAGATAGTTTGTAGTTGACCTGTAACATCGAAATTTTTGGAATCAAAATTGAATCAGATCAATTTCCGTTTTGAGGTCAATAATCAATTGTTTTTTTTATTATTCGAAAGCAAAGTGAAGAACTCAAGTTGATTTCTTGAAATCTATTCTTGAAGTTGGATTTTGAGAATAGTCAAACAGAGAAAAGTCAAAATCAACGATTTCTGGTGCAATTGGATTAGAATGATAACTGTATTTTGTTTGACTTGTATGATTTGGGTCGAAATCAATTGGAGATGGATTTATAAAGTGGAATGATTTTGATATTGAAAATTTGTTGATGTGGAATTGATTTCCGATGTTAAGTTTTGGAAGTGGAAATCAAAATCGATTTTGTTGTTATTGTTTTGAGACGGTTGGATATTGGAGTTAATCTCGATTTCAAAAGTTTCGATTGATAGATTATGGAAATTGAATGCTTGGATGTTTTATATTCAACCCTTCTTCATTCTTGGATGTTACTGGGAAATCGAAGATCAATAAGCTCGATGATTTGGTGAAATTATTAGTCTAAGATTTTTGACATTGATTTGGGATGTTTTGGTTTGGATGGAGAAAAACGAAGGTGAATGGACTGAAGTCAATTAACAAATTATTGGTGTAAAAGAAGCAAAGGTCATGGTTTACAATTGATTTCGAAGGTTTTGGTGATACTTGGACTAACGAAGATTACGATAACCAATGAAACAAAGGAACTGGAGAAGGAACCACAATATTTTGAAATTTACCCTTACATTTTGGAATGTTTGATAATTTTATCTACTTTCGAAAGTTGTATTGCTTTTCGAAAAGTATGGATGAAATAAGGTGAAATTTCGAAATTGGCAATTAATGTGTGACAACCCGAAGTTTCCATTCTGTACAAACAATATCACTTCAATAGAAGTTATAGCAGTTAAAGTTGATTTTTGGACTTTTTGCGTAAGTTTGAGTAAACCAGGGTTTTCACTTCAAGAAATATCAGGAGAGTGGGTGCACTAGGGTTTTGTGCAACATTGTTATTCTATCACTCTAGGACATTAGAGTTCATTCCAGGAATAAAAATATTTTCTGCCAAAATATTTCAGGACTATAAATAGTTTTCTGAACCAAATTTATTCATTATTCACATTTCCAACTAGAGAAAAGCCATTTTCTCTCTGACAGATCTTCAGGTTTTTATACCAAAACGTGAGTAACTCTTTATAGTAATGTTAGAAAGCTTTATATGTGTTTATAACATGATTTAGAAGGCTAAATCATGAGATCTAGGAGTTTACACCCCAAGGTGTTCTTGGGCGGTAAACTCCCGAAACGAAGCCAAAACCGACCCTTGCGTTATGATAAAGCCTTAGACTCATATGTATACATGTTAGGGACAAGAAAACAACCAAAATCCACCCAAGTTTGGGAGTTTACGGCCCTAGATTATCATAGGCCGTAAACTCCAAATTCAAACCCTAAATGGTACTCTTAAGGCTCCTAAAGGCTTAGACAATTACCTAGACTTGTTCCCATTAAATCTAGGACATTAAACACATCAAAGAACATAAACAAAGGAGATTTTATGGCCCAAGTGTATCTTAGGCCGTAAACTCCATTGAAATGGACAAAAAGGGTGTTTTCATGACACCTAAAGCCCTAGACTTTTACAAGGAATTGTACCTACTTAATGGAAGGACCAAAGCACATCAAAATCACTTAACAAAGTGAGTTTATGGCCAAGACATGGTTCTTGGGCCGTAAACTCCTAAAAGGGCACCAAGGTGTGCCTAATGCCTTCATATGCTTGGAATAGAAGTCTAGAACCCATACCACAAGTGCAAAGGGCTTGAAAAACAACAAAAACACCATATACTTAGAGTTTACGGCCGTAAACTCTAAGGGAAATGGCCTTAGGGACGTAAACTCCTATTTGGAGTACTTCTAGACCTTAAACCCTTCCAAGGACTTAGCCACTAAGTTAGAATAATTCTAGAAAGCATTTGGGACTTCAAAACACACCAAACACACATGTTTAGGAGTTTACGGCCGTAAACTCAAGAGTTTACAACCGTAAACTCCATGTGTGTTAGTATATGAGGAGTAAACTCAATTATAGGGTCCTTTAGAAACCCTAAACACAAATACCCTGTCCCACAATAGCTTAGATGCAATCCTTATGGCTTAAAACACTTATATAAAGTGTTTATTATGCCTAGGATGTCTTAAACATTATCAATTAGTCATTTGAGTCTAATTGAGTACATATATGTGTGAGTATATGTTCATTAGGATCGTAGTGTGTGCACAAGCCTCGCTTGACACCTAGCAATCTGATACCGTTCATTTCATTCCAATCACCAACTACAGGTGAGTTCATACCCCTAATCAATGTTTTAAATGATTTTAAATGCTTTAAAGGGGGGGGGGGGGAATACAAGTAGAAAAAAACATGTTATTAAATCATTGTTATGTATTTTATAACTGTGTTTGTCATTTAACAGATTTCACATACTACAAAATGTGATGCATGAAATGGTTTTAAATCTTAAAAACGCATTGTTATCAATTGTTTTACCTTTGAAATGTATATCAAAAATGACATCAAGTCATTGTTAATTATTGTTTCAAAACTCATAAGATTTCTTATAAAACCATTTTACATTATTAAACTAAACTATGGATGTACACTTATGTTCTTATATATGTAATGATGTTATAGTTTACAGTTTTCATTTAGTTTCTCACACCCTTGAGTAGTAAGAGTGTATAAACCTACTTGAACAACCAATTACCTTCCAGCAAACTATCATAGGGATAATACGGAGATATCAAACATAATTCCTATTACAAGGAATCACACAAGAGTCAGTTCATTCATGAGTCTATACCAGTACATTACCTGATACATGAGTACCTTTACATTTGATTACATGATACATGCGTACATTTACATATACTTACATGATACATGAATACCATACATGAATACTGTTACTTAGATACATTATCCTGTACTCACTTACGTGGATACTTGTACCTAGAGTTATTAGGAAGATTTATTCATACCTTCTGTGTAAATTTTCCTGCCTATCCCAGTTCAATGGGATGTCTATATGGGACTAACCATTCCGGAACCCAGCTGTTAGCAACACTGGGTGATGAACATCTACGGATGTCTAAGGTTGTTTATGATATTAGAGGTCAGTTACGGAACTAACCATTCCTCCACCTCCTGTTGCAATATAGGATGAGGTGAAACTCTTCGGACGATCATTAGGTTAACGTTTTTATGGGATTAACCCCCCTCTCCACCCTGCTGCTGCTACAGAGGGTGAGTGGACAATCTTCGGATGTTCATCGGGTATACCTTTCGCTTCGGCGATGTCGTGATAATCCTGGTCACCTAGGGTTAACATTTACATGATTATATTTTTCCTATTTACTTTATTTTGTAATACTTTCACATAAACGAGGAGTTAGACTAAGTACTCTAGTACTAGTCAATAGAAAGGAAAAGCTATCATATTACTTTCAAAACATTCGGGTCTTGGTAGAAGACTACCTAGTCATTACAAAACATTCGGGTCTTGGTAGAAGACTACCTAGTCATTACAAAACATTCGGGTCTTGGTAGAAGACTACATTTCATACTTATAGAAAATATGGGTTTTTCTAGGGTTTTCATACGTACAGCAACATTTTTATTTGACGATTTACATGGCCTTTATAACAGATTTTCACAAAAAAGGCAATGACACTTATATACTTATGAATTCACCAACTTTAAAGCTGATACTCGCTTTCAAAATAACTTGTATTCTCAGGTCATCAGTAGACAGGTACGGAGGCCAGGTTTTTGAGAAGACAGAGCAGACAAGTCTCGTTATTTATTTTGATTGTATATTTTTGGTGTCTTACTACAATGAAAGAAACACACATATATTAAAACTTTACTTATAATGCAATCGATGATGTTATTGCTTGTTTATTATATTACACTGTTGTGATACTGTACATGACGTCCTCCACCCCTGAACGTTTCCGCCGTTCGTGGTTTTGGGGTGTGACATAATGTTTCGAAAGTATCTCACATTTTACTCATTTTCAAAATTTGAGGTCCTTTTCGAAAGTTTGAAGCAAAGTGGCAGCAGTTTCAAAAGTTGCACTTATACTTTTGAAAGTTTGGCAATTTTTGCCCAACTTCGACATTTGGGGTGATTTTCGAAGGTTTGAAGGAAAAGAGGCAGAAATTTCAAAGGCAGTCCTTGAATTTTCAAAATTTTGGTTGGTTATACCCAATTTCAAAATTGGACTGATTTTGCTGAGAAAATGAAGAAAATGCATTTCAGGCCCTTGCAGTTAATGTGAATTGATGCTTTCTACCCAGTTTCGCAATTCAGGGAAAGTTTCACATTTTTGGCTGTTTTGCGCTCACCGGGTCACTGTAGAATTTTGAAATTGACAATTTCTACCAATTTTTGAGAAATTTTGTCAAAGGCAGTCCGTGAACAAAGCTAAAAATTGATCATTTTGTGGATTTTCCGGATTAAAGCAAAAAGCTTATGCCATATGTTAAGGGGGAGTTTTGACACGAAAAATTCCGAATAGAGCATGTTCTCTTTCCTTGATGGTTTTACAATCAAATTTCGATTATAAAAGGGGAGAAATTTATGTGGAAATTCGATGTTGAATTTTTCATATTATACAGACTCTAAGACCCAAGTGACCTTACATTTTTGAAGTTTATGAAATGATGCGATTGGAGATTTGGAAGTGATTTCAGTACAAGATGGGCTTGGAATTATTGTAGATTTTTCGGGTGTATTTTTATGCTCAACTTTGGGGTGATTATTTGGAGTTTGAGAAGCTCTTGATCATTCGTTGATGCTCGGTTCGTATGGTCTCGCATCCTAGAATCCAAATTGAATAATCATGGAAGAATTGAATATTTGAAGTTCATCTCTACATGTGTCACACTTGAGGCTTGGATCAGGTAGTTGCTCGATTTTGGAAGATTTGATGTGGGTGATCCATTCCTAACTTTGAGGGGGAGAATGTTAGGTTCAAAGTTATCCATGTATGACTTTGTAAATATGTTGACTTTTGTAGACCCACCTGCATGTGGTGCATTAGCCTTATGACATGAGATAGAGTGTGTGTATGTGTGTGTGTGTCAGAGAGAGAGAGAGAGAGAGAGAGAGAAAGACATGTAAACACCTCTATATAGGTGGGTTCATACCACTTGTAGAGGTGTGCTTGAGAGATGTAACATTAAGCGTGTGCGTGTGTTAATTATGTAGATTTAGATCTAGATCCCTTTTTGTGTAACACCATACATAATCGAATGTATCTCTTAAACACCGAAATCACCATGTTGATTGTGTGGTATTTAATTCCGCATGCCAAACCAATGTTCATAAATTACTACAATTGGTATCAGAGCAGGAATCATTTTTTTGTGATCTGATTTTCACTCTGTGTCAAAAGGATTTTGAATCACTATTGGATTCAAAACTTCTGCATCCTTTTTCTAATTTGAAAATCATCTTTGATTTACAATTGTGATTTGATTCTGCAACTGATTTGTTTGATCGAGTATTCCGTTTGAAAAGTCTGATCGATTCATCTAATAATTCTTAAATTTATGAAGTTTCTCTGAGAATTCAACCGTATATCCATGGCAAATGTTAACATGAACAGAATGACAGCTTCTTGGATCTTCTACGAAGATTCCAATGCTGATTCCAGGGTATTATGATCAGTGGGTTAATCAAATGGAGGGTTACTTGAATGGCATAGATGAAGAGCTATGGAAATGCATTACTAATGATGCAATTTCACCTTCTTCGGTTGAAAGCATAGGTACTTAACTATCAACTCCAAGTGTTACTGAACAAAGTGAATGAATGAAAAAGTATGAGAAGAAATGCACGAGAGAGCTTCGTGGTACTCTTCCTCGTATGGTGTTTAATCATGTTCGCAATTACATAACTTCAAAAGAGATCTGGAATACTTTGAAAGAAAAGTACCAGGGGAGTGAGAAAACCAAAATCAGTTCTATATAACAATGTTTGATTGAATTAAGATAATTCAAGCAGAAAGAGGGAGAAACAATTGAAATGTATTACGATCTTCTGAACGAGCTTATCTACAAGTGCATGAGGTATGGAATCAAAAGGATTAACATGGAATACAACATTACGTTTGTAATGGGTGTTCATAAACAATGGAGGAATGTAAGCATGACGATTAAGACACAACATGGCTTCGATTTTTCTACTCTGAATGATGTTTACAATCATCTAAAAACTCATGAAACTGAAGTGAACGAAATGGCATAAGAGACAAGGATCAGTTTGTGTGGTCCATTAGCTCTAGTTTCGAAGGTCAGTGGTAGAGAAAATGAAAAGGAAGTTGTTAAGAATGAGAGTTTTGAGGAAGAAGGTCTTATTGTAAACTTAGAAGGTGAAGCTGTTGCATTTTAATCTAATAACAAGGTGAAGAAGTTTTACAATAAGCCATTTAATGCGAAGATGAATTCTGGAGAAATGAAGGGAAGTTACTCTAAGAAAGTTAGTGAGGAGAAGATGTTTGAGAAGAAAGAATAAAAGCTAAGGATTTGAAACAAGAGAAGAAGCTGAAAGGTGACTCGGGTATAGATTGTCATTATTGTCATGGAGAAAACCACATGGCGAATGATTGTATGCTAAGAAACAAAGAAGACAAGAAGAACAAAGTGAAGGATGAGGCCTATTACACTGAGAAGCTGGAGGAAGTCAACAAAAAGTCGAAAAATCTTTCACTTGTGGCTAGAGGAGAAGATGAAAATGAGGGAACATATCAGATATGGTCATCTGGGTCTGATGATGCAGAGATGAGAAATCCAACCCATCGGGCCATGTATGCAAGGTGCGAGGATGTCGAAGAACAGAATGTAACAAGCACGTGCTTCGTTTCGAAGTCAGGAGATAATGCACCAGTGACTGCAAAGGCGCGTGATCTAGTTCAATCTTCTAACATTCCTTCATCTGCATATAATTCTGTATTAACTAAGTTTGATGCTTCTGTTACTTATGTGAATAATCTTGTTATTTCTACTAGCAATGAAGCTAAGAAAGCTAGTACTCAGCTGATGGAAACTCAAAGAATCATGGAATGAAAGAAGTCTAAGATAGATTGTTTAGAGATATAGATAACAAACATTATGATAGATATGGATAATATTAGCACTGATAATAAGATTCTATTGAAACAAAAGAACATCTATTGTAATACTGCTAAGAGACTCTATGGAAAATTAACTTAATTACATCATTCGTGTAAAATTAGTAGGGAAAAACATAGGAAGCTTCTCGAAAGAGAAAAATTAGATGAAACTTCTTATGATTGCTAAAAGAATATTTCAGATTTTGATAAAGTTCCCAATAATCGATATGCATATGGAATTGTCAAAATTGATGAATGTCTGGATTCTAATGAATTAGTTGACATTGTGAATGACACCTTAACCAAAAATGGACAATTTCAAATTTTGAAAAGAATTGAGAATTCGAAATCTTACAATCAATCTAATTTTGCTGATATTGAAGATAATTCTGACAACTTTAGCGATATTAGTGAAATTGAAGATGTTGAATGTTCTCAGTTTTTTGTCCTTAATGTCACATGTTTGAGTAAAGGCAAAGAAAAATATAATGATTTATTAGCTAAGATTGACATTGATAAATCCTCCACTTTGAAAGTTTGTGATTTTGATCATGTTAGTGTCAGAGATAGTCAAACTGACAGTAGTGTTGATGAAATTTCGAAAGACACAAACCCAACAAAAGATGTTTCGAAAGAATGTGAACAATTAAGAATTGTTGTTGATCAAGTGTATGGTGAAACAGAAAATTTCGACAAAGTAATGAAAGAAAAAGGTGCTTATTATCTCGAAATAAATACAGTTTTATATCCCAATTTCAAGTGCACAGATGATATCATTTTTCCAAATCAAGTATTTGTTACATCTGGAAATGTTGAAAATATCAGACCTGAATTTAACAAACTAGTAGATGAAGATAATACGCAAACTTCAAAAAATAGTTTTTTCTCTAACCAAAATGTTGTCGAAAAATACTCTAACAAAGAATTCATAGATTTTTCAAAGACAAAAGCCTCAAAGAATATGGGTGGAAAAATCAACAATTTCACAAGATGTTGAAAATACATTAGAAGTCAAATCACAAAATGTGAAAATATATTCAAAAGGATTTCAGGAACAAATTGAAAAATTTTCGAAAGAAAATGAAGTTTCAAAGATACATGAAAGAAAGAAAATCTTTTGGTAAATTGTTGAGTCTTGAAAGAAATAAAATGATTTGCACATGAAAAGCACTTCAAAGAAAATGTCGGAACCTGTTAAGACAATGTCTTCATCAAGTTATGTCATAAAGAAAAATTCAGCTTTGTCTAAAAGGAATTTGTCTCAATCAACTTCATCAGCTGATGTTTTGAAAATACAAAATCACGAAACTAAGTTTTTGTCAAAAACTCAAAATCACATATATCATGACAAGAAATTTTCAAATTCAAAAAATTCATCATTTTTTAGGATACCTCATTTTAATAATCAGACGTAGTCTTTCTCTAATGGGTTTTCAAATTCATATCCATCTAAAACCAAATCATTCTCAATGAAGAAGTCTCAACGGTGTTTCGAGTTGAAGGTAGAAACACAAAAGGTTGATACAGTTTACATAAAAAGAAATATAAAATTTACACCACAACAACCAAATTTTCCCAATCCTCCAACACAACATGCTTTTAAAGTTTTGTATACCAAAGGAAGATCAAGTGTCCAAAATATCGATCATTGGTTTGAAGGCAAAGGAAAGTGTTATCAAACAGGACAATACTCTCAACAACAAATCAAAAATGCTTATGAAGAGTATTTGAACGAAATGTCGAATGTCAGATCATCATCGAAATATTTGATATCTCCAGTTAAGGCATGGTGTTCTGTTTCGAAAGAAAATGCAACACAGTCACATTCTGATAAGACAAAGGTGATAGTTAGTGAAAGTCCTAAACTTTCGAAAAGTTATATATCTAAGCCTTTACCAAATAAAGTGGAATTAATTGATAGTGTTAAATGAAAAGTTCGTAGTTGGATTTTAGGATCTTCATTTCAGAATGTGTTTCAAACTAATCACAAAGGACCCAAAAAAAAACCTTGGGTACCTAAAATTTTCCACTGATTATAGGTTTTACGTGACGAGCAATATGATGAAAAATGGTATATCGATAGTGGTTGCTCTCGTCACATGACTGGAAGAAAAGAGAATTTAAGTGATTATCAAAGTTTGGAAAATGTTGGTGTTGTGAGATTTGGTAACAATCAAAAGTGTCAAGTCAAGGGATATGGTAAAGTCATGACTGGGAAGTATACTGTAAATCAAGTTGCTTATGTCGAAGGTCTTCAACATAATTTGATAAGTGTTTCACAACTTGTTGTCGGCACTGGAAATCAAGTTGTGTTCAATGAAGAAGGAAACATTATTTCAAATGCCAATAGACAAGAAGTGTTGCTCAAATCCAAAAGAAAATGTGACATGTTTACTCTTGATATAAAGCCTATTGTTGGTATTCGCTCAGTATGCTTAGTTTCAAAAGCTTCATCAGATATAAGATGG
The DNA here is from genome assembly GCF_052625555.1 of Lactuca saligna. NCBI lineage: Eukaryota > Viridiplantae > Streptophyta > Magnoliopsida > Asterales > Asteraceae > Lactuca > Lactuca saligna. The sequence continues at coordinate 239,252,965 of NC_136424.1, forward strand.
CTTTAGCATCGAAGGCTTTCACATTTGAACTTTCATAATCTGGACAAATTGGTGGTTCAAGATTTGTTTACATGTTTTAAAGTTTGATAACGATACTTCGTGTGCCGCTTGTGAACAAGGGAAGAAACATAGTCAAGGTCATCCAATTATCATAGATTCGAAGATTGTCGAACCATTGGAATTACTTCACATTGACTTGTGTGGTGTAACAATTGGTAAAAATAGGAACGATCGTACGATGCTATGTTTTGATTATTAAGCAATATGAGTATTTTATCAAGAATGTTTGAAGGAATTTAGCCTCTTTTATTTAAATATTTTCTTGTGAAATATAAAACAAATAACTATTGATAAATTTCGTTATGATGTATGACTACGAACCATCACCGGTTTGTGAAAATTAGCATATAACATCATTTGAACGCAACAAACTTAAATTTTGTATCAACATGTATCTAGTTGATAATTAAGTTAGGTTCTATGTAAAACGTGTGCTTAATATATTTCGAGGATCTAAATTTGACAAACATACGAACCATAGTGACAAAATGTGTTTAACGATATGGTTAACCGGTTAAATGTCACGAAATTATACATTGGTCAATAAATTTTATATTTAAATAAATAAAAATATAAAATGAATTATTATAAGGTATAATTAGAATGTATTTAAGTGTTTTTGAATAAAAAGAATAAAACATAAACATTAAAGTTCAAATACACAAAAACTACATTGTTATTTTGTACTAAGTATACATATATGTATTTGTACATACGTATTATTATCTAGTGAATGACTAGTTATGGGTCATGAATTAAAGTGATTTCATGTAAGGAATATGATGTCTAAATCAATTAAGATAAGAGAATTTGTGGAGATAAGTGCCAACTTAACTAATAAGTGCTTAATCACTTAAGACATTTTACTAAGAATGCTTCTTAATCCCTCTTCTAATTTTCGAGATTAAGACCTTCCCTCTTCTTAACTAGAACTCCTAACTAACTAAATAACTAGTAGTTAGTTAGTTAACTAACTCTATCTCTAAGCAACCACACATGCAAGTGGCTAGACAAGATCACATCACTTAAACTCACATCCCATCACAAGTTAGTCTAGGTTTTCTCCCCTTATCCTCTTCCGCTCTTTCCTCCTTCATATCCACGAAATTTCCTCTTCATTTTACCCTCATTTGACCAGCCAATACTCCAGGGAATTACTCTCAACCTTTATCTCATTTTCAAGCACAAGAATTTCCTTCCAAAGCCATCAAAACCATGAACTAAAGGGCTGCTGTCCCTTTTGTGTTTCAGCCACCATTTCACCCATCTACACCTTCTTTTTGCTTGATATTTTTACCACCAAATACCCCTCGGAGTTAGTTGTTAGGCTACTCAAAATTATAGATTCAAAACAGTGAGTAAACTACCCTTTTTCTTACTCTTTTGTTGTGAAGTTTTCGTGACAGCAACATAGCCAAAATAGTGGCTGTTTTGGAGCATCAAACCAACACCCAAAAGTTTTTCATCTTCAACCTTCCATTTTTCAAGTATTCACATAAGGTGAGTTCATACCCCTAAATTTTCATGTTTTCTTCAAGTTTTAAGGGGGGGGGGGGGGGGGAATACAAGTTAGAACACTAAACATAACTTAAATTTAAATAACAGCTTTCTACAGAAAAGTTGAGTCCTGTTCACAGACTGTTTTGACCATCTTAAACTTAGTATCTTTCAAAACTGTACAATATGAAAAATAGTTCAAGTTTATACCTTTCGAAGGACTACTCGCACGCGTTCATACAATTTTTCTACAATTTATGGCGATTTTTATAAAACTGTCTGTCATTTCAGAAGTGATTTCGGACCAGTTTGTGAAGATGTTCATTTTCACACTAGTTTGAGACCACTAAAAATCATAATAAGAAGAAGGAACAAAGTAGAATCATTTTATAAACTCTCAGAGGTGACGGATTCAGTTTTTGACTTACGATGATTTTTATATGAGTTTTCTAAAAACGGGGACACTAAAGGGTAAAACTGTCAAAAGTGGTTTATAGATTTATTAATACTTTCTAACATTTTTGATCAATGTTTATACATTAAGGAAGTTAAAACACAATCATTTAAATATGTTTAAGTACCATTTTTACAAAAGTGATAAGTACAAAAATGTCTTTAGTATCAAACTTAAGGATTATTTCATGCAAAGTTTCTAATAAAAACGTAAGAATATGAACAACAATTTCGAAACATACCAAATCATCTTTATATATATATATATATATATATATATATATATATATATATATATATATATATATATATATATATATATATATATAACCATATACATATATATGCTTTGTTTACAAATTGGTCTTCTACATCAAAAATATACCTATATAGTTTTATGAGAACATCATGAACTGTTACATACTATAAACACTATTTCAAGAAATTTATTTTCACCTACAAGAACAAACGAACATTTTCACAACGAAATCTGTTTTTATACTAAGTTTTGTGAGACATTAACTTCACGTACGTTCGATTACACATTTCAAGTCATGTATTATATACCAGAATCCCTTAGAGGGGGAGCATGGTGTTTGTGTATAGATCCATACGGGCTTGACAACCCCGCGGCCTGACTGTTAGCTACAGTACACCATTTGGGGTGACGAACGTTAGAACATTCCAACGCCTAGAGAACGTTGTGTATAGGCAATTCTAGTCAACAGCATGGTTATAAAACATGGAGTATTAAAAACACATTGATTTATGGGGTTTTTCAGACGTATTGGAAATTTTATATGTGCATATATTTTCTAGAAACAAACATTGGTCTTGAGAGAAGGCTACATTTATGCTAGTAGAAAATATGGGATTTTCTAGGAACAAACAAACAAAAACAAAACATTTCATTTCATACAAACATTGTCATTTAATACTTATGAAACTCACCAACTTAAATGCTGATCTACTCCTTCAAAACTACTTGTATGTCCCAGGGATTCAGTAATTACAGGTAACAAACAGCTTTTGAAGAAGGGATGCTGCAGTGCCAGTTTAAATTCATATTTTGGCATCATATTGTAATTGGTTTTGAACATGTACCTTTTAACAATGTAAACTTTCAATTATATATATGATGGTTGTATTGATTTGTTCACTATGTATTCATTCGTTACGTTACCACATGAAGTCATCCGCCCCCGAACGTTTCCGCCGTTTCGGTTTGGGGGTGTGACATGTGGACTATCGACAGTTGAAACTATCAACAAGAAGCGATACATTTTAGTCATTGTTGATGATTTTTCTCGATTTACTTGGGTTTATTTTCTCAGGTTAAAATCAGAAGTTGCTCAAATAATTATTGATTTTATCAAAAAGATGGAAACAATCTTGAAGAACAAAGTTCGCAAAATGAAAAGTGATAATGGTTCTAAATTTAAGAACAATGTTCTTGATTCGTTTTTAGTTGACAAAGGGATTTCACATAATTTTTCTTCACCCTACACACCTTAGCAAAATGGTGTTCTTGAAAGGTTAAATTGATCTCTTTGCGAAGCAGCACGAACAATGCTCATTTATGCGAATCTTCCTCAATATCTTTGGGCCAAAGCAGTCTCTACTACATGTTTTACTCAAAATAGATCATTTATTCATGGAAGATTCAACATTACTCCTTATGAAATTATCAATAATCGAAAACCTAATGTCAAATTCTTTCATGTTTTTGGCTACAGGTTTTTTTTTCTTGAATCTCAAGGATAATCTTTCGAAATTTCAGTCCAAAGCTGACAAATGAATTTTCTTGGGTTATTCTCATAATTTGGTTTCATATCGATAGTTGAATAGATGAAAAAGGAAAATTGAAGAAACATGCAATCTTATGTTTGATGATTATTATATCAAACAAGTTGAAACGTGTTTCGAACACAAACCAATACTTAATGAATCAAATGATGAAACTGAAAGTCTTAATTCGTCTGATTTTGATTATGATTTAATTTTTGGTACCCCAGGTAGGGCTGTGGATGCTAAAATTAATGCCCTAGATAATCAACTTCCAGAATCTTCAAAGCATTTTGATTGTTCGACATTCACTCAAACTTCGAAATCATCTTCTTCTAGAAATAGCGAAAGTATGCTAAATGATCAAGTCGAAGGGTAGCGCTTGCATTCGAATTCTCATATTGAAGGGGGAAGCATTCTTTCGAAGGGGAGAATAGAATAATGGATGATGCTATTGAGAAAGAGCAACCTGACAATGAAGTTGTTGAGGGGGAGCTAAATGTGACAAATAATAATCAAGATGAAACTTTTCATGATTTATCTGACAATACTTCTGTTGCAGGTTCTGAAACTGAAGAAATGTTCAAGGATGCACCTTATATTTCTATCCAGCATATCCTCCAATGGATAAATGGTTTAAAAATCATCCTAAAGAACAAGTGATAGGAAATCCACGTGAGGGAGTGCTGACAAGAGCTCAAATATGTGTAGAGAATGAGGTACTCAATACTCATCAAGAGTTTTGCATGTTTAATGTTTTTATTTCGAAAATTGAACCAAATTCAATTAAGGCTGCAATGGAACACTCAGATTGGGTTGTTGCAATACAATCTGAATTGGCTGAATTCGAAAGAAACAAGATTTGGAGATTAATTCCTAAAACAAAAGATGTTTCAATTGTCGGGTTAAAATGGATTTTAAAAAATAAAACCGAAAAAGATGGTAATATTGTTCGAAATAAAGCTAGGCTGGTTGTAAAAGGTTATTCGCAACAAGAAGGTATCGATTATGAAGAAACCTTTGTCGCTGTCGCAAGACTCGAGGCTGTTTGAATATTTTTAGCCTATGCAGCACATAAAGACTTCGATGTCTATCAAATGGATGTCAAATGTGCATTACTGAATGGAGAACTTGAAGAAACGGTATATGTGGAACAACCTCCAAGTTTTATAAATGAAGAATATCTTGATCATTGTTATATCCTTGTTATATACTGTGACAACCTGAAATTATTCCGTCACTATAACCCGTTTCCGTTAATAAAACCCATTTGTACTCCAATTTTTCCGTTAACTTTTGGATTAAGTTAATTAAATTGAGACTTTTATTATGACTTCATGAGTGTCCAAACACATTAGAAACACGTGAAAACACCCTCGTTATTCTTTCTAAAAAGTATCTAATTCACGACCACGTCGGGTTACAACAACTTAATCGGGTACCACCATAAGCTCCGTTTAACGTTAGTATCGGGTAGCTTTCCACCGAGCCACAAACTCAAACCATATATAAGGATGAGTGGACTTCATTTGAAGCTTTTTCACTCTCTCTCTCACTACTCTCTCTCTCTCTCTCTCTACAAGCCAAATATTGATCCAAAATCCCCCCTTTCAAGCTCCAAATTGGTAAGTGATCTATCCTAACTTATAGTTTAACTTGTTTAGCATAAAAATTCATGTTTAAATCATCCAAAAGTACCAAAAACTTGTGTTTACGGCCTAGGAAAAACCCCAAACCGCAAACACCCATAAATGGGGTTTTGAAGTGTAACGACCAAAAATTTCAATATAATTTAAACTTTTGAAAACAATTCATTTTAATAACATTATTACAAAAAGGTTTTCAATACATTATTTATCAGAGTATTCCCAGGTCCATTTCATAAAACATAAACGCGAGGAACGGTACGATCACGCCTTTGCCTTGTCACAGTCTCCTGAAGAACCTGAAAAACATTAAACCACAATTGTAAGCCCGAAAGCTTAGTGAGATACCCCTAAAATACCAACCACATATACGCCCTTCCAGGCCACGACCTTCCGGTCCAAAACATATTGCCTTCTGGCCCATAACATATTGCCTTCCGGCCCATAACATAAAAAGCATACATAACATAACATAACATAGAACAGCCATGCGTATCGGGTCAAACTCCAGTCCAAACAACCATGTGTACATAACATTCAATCATATAACAGTTCACAGTCAACAAATCAATCAAACAGATCACATAACATATCATCACCCTAACCAGGATACCGACCTAACCGATCACGAGCATAACATCACCCTACATCTCAGCCAAAATACTACTTACGCACAAATGCCTTTCCAGGCCATGACCTTCCGGTCCACATAACATAGAATGCCTTCCTGCCCATATCATAATGCCTTCCGGCCCATATCATATTGCCTTCCGGCCCATATCAAGCAATACCATAACAGACAACTATCCGGATTTCCATCTGGTAAAGGGTCGGCCTTGGTGTCGTAGACCCTGTCGATATAGTGAGGATAACTCACCTCGCGATTGCCGATACTCTGAACCGAAGAAGCAGACTCTCGAATCACCAACTCACCGCGAATCCCGAACTAACCATTATCACAAAAATAAACATAAGGTTAATCATACTTTCACTTATCGGGCTAAGGCCAAAGTCCAAATCTCACACAAAGTCCAATCATTGGCCCAATTTACCAAATTGGGCCCACCTCACCAAATGGGCCTAGATCCAAAGACCATAACAATAATTGGGCCCAAAACACTTTATTCATAATTTCCCCGACTTGGCCCAATAACCAACAACCCACAATTAGCCCAAACTCAAAAGCCCAAAATGAAAGTCCACAGGAGGAGTACGCTGGGCGTACTCTCCTTGGTACGCTGGGCGTACTGCCATGATCACCAAAAGAAAACGGGGCATTGGCCCGCTACGCGGGGCGTAACTGTGAGATCCGTTAAGCCTTTCTAACCTCTTAATGGCTTAAGCTCTTAAGCCCAAATTTCAGATCCAAAGGTCAAATATGATTAGAATTCATAAAGTCTCAGACTTTATCACTTTGGACGTCCTTAAGCCCTTAATCAAAGGTGTTAATCCATTGAGACCTATATATCTCATACATGGAATAGCTACAGCCCTTGGGACCTCATTTTTATCACTCAAGACCTCTCTAAAGGTCTGAAAGGACAAATAATCTTGACCAAATCGAACTATACCACAAGGTGGGGACTTTTGGGACAAGAATGGTGACAAAGCTTCAAGATATATAGATCTATGCAATCTGAAGGTCAAGCAAGAAACTTTATACCTCAAACAAGCCACAAAGGGTGATATTTCTTCAGATCTACAAGCTCCACACGTTCTTCTTCTTCTTTGACAACTTCCCTTTTCTCCTCAAGCCTTTCTTTTTCCAACACAAGCTTTTCAAGATCAAACACACCCAAATATAAGAGGATACGAGATCTAGGGTTTCTCTGAGGTTGAAGATGAGCTTAAGGAGGCTGAGGGGTGAACCAACATGTTCCTTATATAGTGGCTGACCCTAAAAATAGGGTTTGGGGTTTCTGAGAGTACGCTGGGCGTACCTCCCTGGTACGCTGGGCGTACTCACCCGGCCACCCGCATCTATTCGCCCCTCTACGCTGGGCGTACGTCCAGCTTACGCTGGGTGTACCCAGCCACCTTTCAAAATCAAAAGCATGCATGGATGCCATGCATGCATGGGACCATTTCCCTCTTATTCGACAAAGAACTATAAACAATGATCAACTTCGAAGCACCGCAACTCCTCTAATCTAAACCCACTCTCAAATAACTTTACATTCATACGAGGGTGAGGAGAAGCCCAATACTTCTAACACATACACCCATCCGAAACCTTCTCGGTTGAAGCTCATTTCTCGAAAGGGGCCATAATTACCCTTCCTCTTAAATCTTAGGGACTTATAATTGAACACTCGAAGAACGGGGTGTTACAATTCTCCCCCACTTAAATTAGGCTTTTCCCTCAAAGCCTGCGACAACTCTACTCCGAACTAACCCTGCAATGCTCCGCCTGGCACTCACCGGAGCAGGCTTCCCAAGACTCGACCATCGAGATCCGAAATCCAACTTACCTTTCTTGCCGACCGAATGAAACGAGCTTCAGCCCTAGAGCAACTCCCATGAGTTCTCCATCGCAATCTCATAACCGCACTAAACTGGCTCTAGTATCCTCGGGTTAGGAAAACCCCGATACACTGATGACACTTCCAAACACCCTTCCGGATGCATTTTTACCACATCAACAAATCTATCTGAAATTCCGAAATTCCATCCATGCATTCCTGCCGAGCCTCAGCAACCATCCAACCCGGATGTGCTCCATACCATTGCCGAAATCTCGCTGCTTGATGTCCATAATTAGGCCACTCCCATTGCAAACCTGCCCTACTGCTTCCACTTCTGTGGATTTACATTCCCTTAGCATGACCGCTAACCATGAGATATACATGTCCTGAACCTGCTCGCAAGGAATCTCGTGTCCATGCACCACCTCTGCTACTCACAATCAATACCCGGTGTCAGACCTTCTAATGCTAATACATCACAACACACCCAACCTATTTCCTCGAACCGATCCGATAATACCTACAAAGTCTTCAGCATGACTGGGCCATCTCACCAGGTCTTCAGTCAATCTGGACCACTATCAAAACCTTCAGCCAATCTGGGCTGCCCTCCAGGGCCTTCAGTCTGGTTGGACCGTCCCCCGAGCCTTTGGTCTGACTGGTATGCCTTCCGGCCTTCAGTCTATCAGGACCGCTCAACTAGCATTCATCATTCCGAGTTATGTCTCCGGGAAATCCTCCCCTACATATTGTTCTAGCCCCTCAGGGGTTCCAAACTCTATCTCTATCGTACATACTCGATCCCAGCCTAATTCCAGGTCCTACACAATCAATGCCATAGGTGTGTAATCCGCCCCGTACACCTGCTACTCACCCATACCAGCCTGCTCTCGGCTGAAAGAAATACCGCCGAAACCCAAGCAACTAAACAACCTCTCAAGTCTATCGATCCTCCGGAGAATTTCCAATTCTCCCCCACTTAGGGCACTGACTATCAACCACCGGCCGCTAACACCGACCTCCCAAAATAACCTTGCACAAAACCCAATGCTTACACACAGACTGATTCCCACTAGCACTAGCAACCTTCACAAAACACATTTCCACACTAATCAATCCGTTCAAAAGTACTCATTCCTCAGCTAACCACTCCTCAGACTGAAGATGCTAGCCGACATTCAACCAACGCCATATCTCCACTAATCACCCTCACGGATGATAACCAACGATAGCACGAAACACCAAACTATAACCATACCAAACCTTCAGGGAACAACGGGTACCAAAATGAAAACCCGAAACACTAATCCATAACCATGCCAAACCCTCAAGGAACAACGGATACCAAAACAAAAACCCGAAACACAAATCCATAACCATGCTAAACCCTCAAGGAACAACGGATACCAAAACGAAAACCCGAAACACTAATCCATAACCATGCCAAACCCTCAAGGAACAACGGATACCAAAACGAAAACCCGAAACAGAAATCCATAACCATGCCAAACCCTCAAGGAACAACGGATACCAAAACGAAAACCCGAAACACAAATCCATAACCATGCCAAACCCTCAAGGAACGAAGGATACCAAAACGAAAACCATACAACGAGACTAGGAGATAAACGATACTCCACAATAATCATAAATCATCAAGACAACAAGAAAGAAACATACCCGCAGCTGCATCCGACACTTCTCTAACCTCCTCCGCTGCAAGCTGAAAAGCACGACCCTAAGCCCTTGGGGGCTCCGCTCCACTCTGACCTCTACCCGTGATCCTCAACGTGGCCGGTGCTGGATCCTGAACCGGTCCTGCAGCAAACTTTGGACAATTGACCCTCAAGTGTCCAACCTGATGACAATGATAACATATCCTCAAATCCCGAATCGGCACTGACTGCCGAGAATCCATCGCATAGTGCCCCTCCTTTCCGCACTTGCGGCATGCACCGCCGGACCGACAAACTCCGGCGTGACCCCTCCCAGAATTTCCACAAACGTGGCTGCCCTGATCTCCCATCCTGGAATCAATGGTCTTAGACCGTTTCGTTGCCGGCTGCGACTGAACCGGAGCTTGTCTCAGATCACGCAACTACAACTCAATCTCTAACTCACGCTGTCTGGCGGCCTCCTGCAACTCCAACAAGGTCTCGCACCTCTGCGCGGACACAAACTGTCTGATATCTTCCTGTAGCATACTCAGATATCGGGACATCTGAGCCTACTCCGAAGCGAACTCAGGGCAAAACATCGCCCACTTAGTAAACATCCTGGTGATTTCCGTCACCGACTCCGTATCCTGCTTCAGCTCCAGGAACTCCTGAGCCAACCTCTCCCTCTCGACCTGCGGAACATAATGAGTGTTGAACATCTCTTTGAAGTGATCCCATGAAATCGCAGCCCTCTACGCATCCGAGTATGACCCCGTGGTCAATCTCCAACAATCCTTTGCCCCAAGCCTTAACAGGTTCAGAGGACACCTCACCCTCTGATCAGCAGGGTATGAACACGCGAAGAAACACCTCCCCACGTCTGATAACCATCTTATAGCAACGATCGGATCCTGAACTCCATCAAAGGTGGGAGGCTCCGTATTATCGAAGTCCTGATACTGAAAACCCCTACTAGCTCCTCCCCCTACCGCTGCTACGGCCGCTGTAGCCGCCGCGGCAGCCATCTCCGTGAGAGCCGCATAGCGCTCATCAAAATACTCCACCATGGTGGTCTTGATCGACCCAAACAGTTCTGGCAGCTCGGCCCGGAACAAAGCAGCAACCTCATCATGCAGGATCTCACGAATCCTCGCATCCAACTCGTGCATACTCATCTGACCGATAACCTCGGGCGGTACTGACCCGTCCGCAACTCCTTCTCCTGCACCCGATCCTGACCCGGATCCACTCCCATCATGCCTCGAAATCTCAATACTGAAAAGAAACCACGAAAACCTCAGACACTTCCCTCTATCCCGGGAACCAACTCTCAACCCAACCCTAGAGGTCATGGTTTCCCTAATACGCGTATGGGTCCTGTGCTTTCAATAGTACAGGCCCATACTACCTTCCACACCTACCCATATTTGTATGAAGTACTACCACAACACCCTATCGAGAAATATACATAGCAAGCGCTCGATCCTCACTCCTAGAGGAACACTGGAAATCTCAACAGAGGAAAACCCTAGGCTAGCAGGCATCACAAAACAGGCAACATTATCATGAAATCCTGAAGATCCCTAGCCTAACACTAGCATGCTGTTCTATCAAGCTCAATAAGACAAATATCATGAATGGTAATTTGGGGTTACTTACTGGCTCCGGCTGATGGTACTTCCGCATCCTCCTTTTACTTAATTTGAAAACCATTTTAAATTTCTCTATTTAAAACCCTCCTCAATTTGAGACTGGAGTCACACGAGTGTTCCTCCAATTCACTCAAACCAAGGTTTTGATACCAACTTGTAACGACCAAAAAATTTCAACATAATTTAAACTTTTCAAAACAATTCATTTTAATAACATTATTACAAAAAGGTTTTCAATACATTCTTTATCAGAGTATTCCCAGGTTCATTTCATAAAACATAAACGCGAGGAACCGTACGATGACGCCTTTGCCTTGTCACAGTCTCCTGAAGAACCTGAAAAACATTAAACCACAACTGTAAGCCCGAAAGCTTAGTGAGATACCCCCAAAATACCAACCACATATACGCCCTTCCAGACCACGACCTTCCGGTCCAAAACATATTGCCTTCCGGCCCATAACATATTGTCTTCCGGCCCATAACATATTGCCTTCCGGCACATAACATAAAAAGCATGCATAACATAACATAACATAGAACAGCCATGCATATCGGGTCAAACTCCAGTCCAAACAACCCTGTGTACATAACATTCAATCATATAACAGTTCACAGTCAAAAAATCAATCAAACAGATCACATAACATATCATCACCCTAACCAGGATACCGACCTAACCGATCACGAGCATAACATCACCCTACATCTCAGCCAAAATACTACTTACGCACATACGCCTTTCCAGGCCATGACCTTCCGGTCCACATAACATAGAATGCCTTCCGGCCCATATCATAATGCCTTCCGGCCCATATCATAATGCCTTTCGGCCCATATCATAATGCCTTCCGGCCCATATCAAGTAATACCATAACAGACAACTATCCGGATTTCCATCCGGTAAAGGGTCGGCCTTGGTGCCGTAGACCTTGTCGATATAGTGAGGATCACTCACCTCGCGATTGCCGATACTCTGAACCGAAGAGGCAGACTCTCGAATCACCAACTCACCGCAATTCCCGAATTAACCATTATCACAAAAATAAACATAAGGTCAATCATACTTTCACTTATCGGGCCAAGACCAAAGTCCAAATCTCACACAAAGTCCAATCATTGGCCCAATTTACCAAATTGGGCCCACCTCACCAAATGGGCCTAGATCCAAAGACCATAACAATAATTGGGCCCAAAACACTTTATTCATAATTTCCCTGACTTGGCCCAATAACCAACAACCCACAATTAGCCCAAAATGAAAGTCTACACGAGGAGTAAGCTGTGCGTACTCTCCTTAGTACGCTGGGCGTACTGCCATGATCACCAAAAGAAAACGGGGCATTGGCTCGCTACGCAGGGCGTACTCGAAGGTTACGCGGGGTGTAACTACGAGATCCATTAAGCCTTTCTAACCTCTTGATGGCTTAATCTCTTAAGCCCAAATTTCGGATCTAAATGTCAAATATGATTAGAATTCATAAAGTCTCAGACTTTATCACTTTGGACGTCCTTAAGCCCTTAATCCAAGGTCTTAATCCATTAAGACCTATATATCTCATACATGGAATAGCTATAGCCCTTGGGACCTCATTTTTATCACTCAAGACCTCTCCAAAGGTCTGAAAGGACAGATAATCTTGACCAAATCGAACTATACCACAAGGTGGGGACTTTTGGGACAAGAATGGTGACAAAGCTTCAAGATACATAGATCTATGCAATATGAAGGTCAAGCATGAAACTTTATACCTCAAACAAGCCCCAAAGGGTGATATTTCTTCAGATCTACAAGCTCCACACGTTCTTCTTCTTCTTTGACAGCTTCCCTTTTCTCCTTCAAGCCTTTCTTTTGCCTACATAAGCTTTTCAAGATCAAACACACCCAAATATGAGAGGATAAGAGATCTAGGGTTTCTCTGAGGTTGAAGATGAGCATAAGGAGGCTGAGGGGTGAACCAACATGTTCCTTATATAGTGGCTGACCCTAAAAATAGGGTTCAGGGTTTCTGAGAGTACGCTGGGCGTACCTCCCTGGTACGCTGGGCGTACTCACCCGGCCACCCGCATCTATTCGCCCCTTTACGTTGGGCGTACGTCCAGCTTACGCTGGGCGTACCCAGCCACCTTTCAAAATCAAAAGCATGCATGCATGGGACCATTTCCCTCTTATTCCACAAAGAACTATAAACAATGATCAACTTCGAAGCACCACAACTCGTCTAATCTAAACCCACTCTCAAATAACTTTACATTCATACGAGGGTGACGAGAAGCCCAATAATTCTAACACATACACCCGTCTGAAACCTTCTCGGTTGATGCTCATTTCTTGAAAGGGACCATAATTACCCTTCCTCTTAAATCTTAGGGACTTATAATTGAACACTCGAAGACTGGGGTGTTACATGAGGCCCGAAAACCCTTCCATATCACTTCTGGTGCTTAGCTATGACTTATGGACTTACATGTACGAGCTTAGAGCACCAAAAACTTGTTATTTGGGGAGTAAACATGAGTTTACGGCCCAAGATCATGCTTGGACCGTCTGGTGAGTTCATACCCTTACACCTTTTTCCGTGTTTTTCATTTTTTTCAGGGGGGAATACAAGCAAAAGTACAAGGAAATCTTCTATTCAAACTTATTATTTCGTATGAAATGTTTCATATTCTGTATGCTTTTAACACTGAAAACCGAATTAACCGACCGTTTAACTTCCAGAGTTAGTCTTCATAGCAATCGTGAAACTCATTATAAAATGTTATATTTTATGTTTCACAAATGATTTTCCACATCATTAATGTTAAAAGCATTAACCTTATAAATTTAAATACGTCCTTGATAAAACTCCCCCTAGATATGAGAGTGAAGGACCAATAACATTAATCATAGAACTTTAAATACGTCATTGATAACACTCCCCTAGATACTAGAGTGAAGGACCAATAACATTAACCTTAGAACTTTAAATACGTCCTTGATAACACTCCCCCTAGATACGAGAGTGAAGGACCAATAACATTAATCTTAGAACTTTAGACACTTCCTTGATAACACTCCCCCTAGATACGAGAGTGAAGGACTAATCAAACAGAATTTTCCGTATTATTATTTTTAAATTTATTAATCTTAAGATTGGAGACCCATCGTTTGTTACACTCCCCTAGATACGAGAGTGTAGGACTATCCCTGTAACCAGAATCTCTTGGAGGGAGAACGTGACTTGAGTGTGTAGACCTATATGGGATTAACTACCCCGCACCTGGCTGCTAGCTATAGTGGGACCGACTGGTCCACATGTGACAAAAGTCATAAAATGATATTGGCCCGTTACGAGCCTTATCTAGTTTATTGTATGGTTATGGAACTCGCAACTTAGATTATGGAAATTATTACTACCTACTTATTAGTTTTATATATGTGCTAAAACTAATGTACGTTTCAAAGATAACCAGGCTTTCAGGATATTCCACTTAAACGCTACAAGTATGGTAGATATTTGTACACTGCATTCAGACTCGATAACCAACCATCAGATTTTAAGGAAAATAAGGGTTTTTCCTGGGATAACTTAACTGTTCTTAACTAAGCTGTGTAACAAATGGATAACTAAAATTTTATTATAAGAAAATATGGGATTTTCTTGGATATCAACTTTTGCAGAAAACCAAAGGAAACTTGTTCTTTTACAGAAACAAACCGCTTATGAACTCACTAGTTTTATGCTGATATTTTTTGAAACTGCTTGTATTCTCAGGTTCTCGTTAGACAGGTATCTCGCGTTCTTTTGGAGAAGACGAAACATTTTAGCAGTCTCGTCTTTACTTTTGATATACTGATGTATATATAAAACATTTATTACTTTGCTTTCAAACAAATGTAAATATTCCTATGTAATGTAATGGTTGTATTTACTATGCTTACTATGTACATTGGTTGTGATATTTTACATGACGTCCTCCGCCCCGGAACGTTTTGTGATAGATTGGTATCAGAGCCCTTGTTTATAGTGAACTAAGTATATCGAACCTTACCTGATATATAACTATAAACACTAAGGGGCCGAAGTGCTCTGAACTAAAAGTATACTTTAAAAATATGAGTATTTTTACTCCAAGTATATAAGAATATCTAAACTCCAGAACCTGTAACCACGACTAGAACAAAACATAAGTAATTGGGTGTTGTACACTGCGGTTAAACATGGGCAGTTATGTAGTCGTGTCTAGGGTCAATATAGCCTGATCAACTATATTCGTTCGATACACGAACAAAATGTGCTTGGGAGTGACTGTGGTGTGCAGCATGCCTAAAACTTACCAAATATCCAAACAAGGAGTCATCGTCGCAGCAAAACATAAAATACTATGGGAGTATTTTCTAGAGCCAACTTCGTTATAGAAATCCTCGTTCAAGTGTTGCTACTCATTCCCCTTAGCGATAAATTCCATTGCTTTGGTAGCTTTCCTATATATTATCGCATAGTAGAACACTTTATCTGCCATAGTGAGATATCTCTTGTTCCATATCTATTGATTCAATTCAGAGGACTTACTATCCTCTCTTTCCTGACCATTTTAGATCAAGATGCCTCCAAGCAAAAGACCCAGCTCAAAGAACAACAATCCTCCTCCACCACCTTCTCCATTTGACCCCGCCATGTTCCAAGCAACCATCACTACTGATGTGGCTGCTGCTATGTTACAAATGAACCCCGGTGGTTTAGGCGGGCCAGGAGGTGGTACTCAGCCCCAAAACCAGGAAGGTAGTCAGGGACACCGGAAAGAGTGTTCCTATAAAGATTATATGAACGAAAAACCCACACCTTTCAATGGAACTGGAGGTGTTATTGCTCTGACTCGATGGTTTTAGAAGATCGAGTCTATTTTCGAAATCTGTGCATGTTCTGAAACTGAAAAGGTGAAGTTCGCCACCTGTACTTTCACCGATAAAGCCCTGACTTAGTGGAATGTTTGAGTCAAATCCTTAACCCTGCCTCTAGCCAATGCTATGGGTTGGGAGAGCATGAAAGAGCTTCTACTTGCTGAATACTGCCCATGGGGAAAAATGCAGAAGCTGTAGCATGAACTCTGGAAACTAAAGATGAAGGGTTCTGATATCGCCGCTTACACTTCCAGATTTGATGACCTAGCGCTTTTTGTCTGGGAATGGTTGCCCCGGAAAGGAAAAAGATTGAGAGATTCATCTGGGGGTTGACCCAGCCAACCAAAGGAAATGTTTTGGCTACGAATCCAGACACCTACGACAGCGCTAAATGCTTGGCGCAAACTCTGATTGATCATGGTGATGATCTCGAGGAAGTGGCCACCGCTCCTGAACCGGCTAAAGGGAGCGGTGAAAATAATAAGAAATTCTGGAACAAACAGAAGGGTCAGGGTTCGCAAGGATCCTTGAGGAAACAACAAACTGTGGCAGTTCACGCTGCTACAACTCCTACCGCCGCTCCTACAACTCAAGCTCCTACCAGCGGATACACTGGTACCCTCCCCTGGTGCAGCAAGTGCAGTTACCACCATCGTACTCCCGAGCCTTATCGTGAAAAGCTCTGCAACAACTGTGGCATGAAGGGCCACATTGCTCGAAACTGCAGAAACCCAGCCCAATCAACCAATCAAGCTTCTGGATCAGGTGTTGGTCAGGCTTGCTAAGGTTGCGGTGAAGTCGAGCATTTCAAGAGAAACTGCCCCAAGGTAGCAACAACTCCCAACACCGGGAGAGTTCTAACTATGGGACGAGATGAGGCAGTCGCCAATCCCACTGTTGCCTCGGGTACGTTCCTTTTCGACAACTCTTATGCTTGCATCTTTTTCGATTCTGGTGCCGAATGAAGTTTTCTCAGCCATTCATTCAAACATCTTCTTAAACCTAATCCTCAACCATTAACTGAAACGTTTACCGTCGAGATGGATAACGGTGAGAAAGAGAACGCTAACAACATATTCATAGGTTGTATCCTTACCCAGAATGATCTTTCTTTCCCCATTGACCTTATGCTAGTCTCCATAAAAAGCTTTGATGTTATAATTGGCATGGATTAATTGAGTTCCAATCATGCTGATATCCTTTGTTGCAAAAAATCCATCCGTCTCAATCTCCCATCTGGCCAGACTCTCATGATCTACGGCAATAAACTTAGTTCTAATCTTCACATCATTTCGTGCATCAAAGCTCAAAAGCTTCTACGAAAGGAGTGCCACGCATTCCTAGCTCATGTAATCAACGAGAAACAGGAAGTTAAAGACCTCGAGAGCATCCCCGAAGTTTGCAACTTTCCTGATGTCTTTCACGAAGAGCTCCCGAGAATTTCTCCCGAACGCCAAGTCGAGTTTCGCACCGACCTAATTCCTGGAGCAAATCCTGTAGCCAAGTCTCCGTATCGCTTAGCTACGATAGAAATGCAGGAGTTATCCAGTCAGCTCAATGAGCTACTTAGTAAAGGATTCATAAGACTGAGTTCCTCACCTTGGGGAGCCCCTGTATTATTTGTGAAGAAGAAAGATGGATCCTTTCGGATGTGTATAGACTACCGTGAGCTGAACAAATTGACCGTCAAAAACCGTTACCCTCTTCCTCGAATAGACGACCTTTTCGATCAACTTCAGGGAACCAGCTACTTCTCGAAAATAGACCTTAGATCAGGGTACCATCAGCTTCAAGTTCATGAGAATAATGTTTCCAAGACAACATTTAGGACTCGATATGGTCACTACGAGTTTGTAGTGATGCCCTTCGGTCTAACCAACGCACCGGTACTGTTCATGGACCTGATGAACCGGGTGTGTCGCCCCTTTCTGGACAAGTTTGTTATCGTGTTCATTGACGAGATAGTTGTCTACACTAGAAGTGAAGAAGATCAAAAACAACACTTGAGACTAGTGTTGGAAACTCTTAGATCGGAGAAGCTGTACGCGGAATTCTCCAAGTGAGAATTCTTGATTTGGAAGGTAACTTTCCTTGGTCATGTGGTAACCGAGGAGGGTATACACGTGGACCCGTCCAAAATCAAGGCGATAGAAAATTGGTCGGCATCGAAGACACCCACATTAATCCATCAATTCTTGGGTCTCGTCGGCTACTATCGTAGATTCATTTAGAATTTTTCCAGAATCGCCAAACCCCTGACCACTCTGACACAGAAAGGTGTACCCTTTTGATGGAGTGAAAAGCAAGATACAGCACTCCAAACATTGAAGCGAGCCTTGTACAGCGCACCTATCCTGTCCCTGCCCGAAGGGACGGAGGATTTCGTTGTCTATTGTGATGCATCCAATTAGGGCCTAGGTTGTGTGCTTATGCAGAGAGGAAAATTTATTGCTTATGCCTCGAGATAGCTGAAAGCACACGAAGTCAACTACATAACTCATGACCTAGAACTAGGAGCAGTGGTCTTCGCACTGAAGATTTGGAGACTTTATCTCTACCGAACCAAGTGCAAGATCTTCACCGATCATAAAAGCCTGCAACATATATTCGATCAGAAAGACTTAAACATGAGGAAACGGTGATGGGTAGAACTGCTCAGTGATTACGAGTGCGAAATCCGCTACCATCCCGGCAAGGCCAATGTGGTAGCAGATGCCCTTATCCGAAAGGAAAGCTTTAGCAACAAGGCGAATACATTGATGATGACCATCCATTCCCACTTATTCGTACAGATTCGAGAAGCCCAGTTGGAAGCCTTAAAACCAGAGAACATGTGGAATGAAGCCTTGAGAGGAATGGATAAGAAACTTGAGATCAGAAGTGATGGAGTCTACTGTTTCATGGATCGAATTTGGACCCCAAAGTTCAGAGGTTTCAGGGAAGTTGTTATGAATGAAGCTCACAATACCAGATACTCTGTTCACCCGGGTTCAGATAAGATGTAACTGGATCTCAAGAAACAATACTGGTTGCCAAACATGAAAGCCGAAATCTCTACCTTCATGGGCAAGTGTCTGACTTGCGCCAAAGTAAAGGTCGAGTATCAAAAGCCCTCGGGTCTACTCCAGCAGCCCGAGATACCTGAGTGGAAATGGGAGATGATTACCATGGACTTCATCACCAAGTTACCCAAATCTCCGAGTGGGTACGATACCATTTGGGTAATTGTCGACCGATTAACATAATCCGCTCACTTCCTTCCAATTAAAGAATCGTTCAAAATGGAAAGACTCATGTGAATCTACATCCAAGAACTAGTCCGACTGCATGGTGTGCCTGTGTCTATCATCTCTGATCGAGATAGCAGGTTTACCTTAAGGTTTTGGCAGTCCCTTCAGAAAGCTCTTGGAACTAAGCTGGATATGAGTATAACTTATCATCCTCAGACTTACGGACAGAGTGAGAGAACTATCCAAACCTTGGAAGACATGCTGAGAGCATGTGTCATCGATTTCGGAAAGTTGTGGGACACCCATTTACCCTTGATCGAGTTCTCGTATAACAACAGCTACCACAACAGTATCAAGGTTTCCCTGTTCGAAGCCCTCTACAGTCACAAGTGTAGATCCCCTCTGTGCTGGGCCGAGGTAGGAGACACGCAACTAGCCAAGGGTCGAGCCCCGACAGTTCTCTCACTGGTCCTGAAATCATCTGTGAAACCACCAAGAAGATCATCCAAATCTGAGATTGACTGAAAGCTTCACAAGATAGACAAAAGAGTTGCACCGATAAACGATGAAAACCTCTGGAATTCCAGGTTGGAGATCGTGTCCTATTCAAGGTCTTGCCCTGGAAAGGCATGATACGCTTTGGAAAGCACGGGAAACATAACCCGAGGTACATATGAGCTTTCGAGATCATCGCTAGGATCGGTCCCGTAGCCTACAAGCTCCGATTTCCTCAAGAACTTAGCAACATCCATCCTGTCTTCCACGTCTCTAATATTAAAAAGGTCTATCCGATGAAACCCTCGTGATCCCTCTTGTTGAGATCCAGATCAACGAAAACCTGAACTTTGTGGAAGAACCCATCGAAATCATGGATTAAGAGATCAAACGTACGATACAAAGTCGTATCCCAATAGTGAAGGTGTTGGGTTTTGAGCATTCTAACACTCCTAAGTGTACATGCAACCCTAAATACCTGGGATCTATGTTTTCTCTATTATACATGCAAATAAGTGTTGGATTAATGTCTAAGTCCATAACTTTAATTGGTAAGACTTGACCCGACCCGGCATGGTCCATTTGGGTTGCATGGCATCATGCACTTGGATAGACTATAATGAGAGAAATAAGACACTTACGGTTATTAATATATTATAAGTTCTAGTATATTAATAATAAGAATAATGAGATTATTTAATTAGCATTGATCAAGAATTAATCTAGAATTAATTAAGTGATCAAAAGAAGACTAATTAAATATATGGGTTGATTGTGTAAATCATTCATTCTTATATATGTGGGCTTGTGATCCAAGATTCCTTATGTTGGACTAAGTCCATGGGGTGACCCATGGATACTCCATGGAGGTTAAAATCCATGGAGCATAAGGAATGGGTAAAGTCATGAGTTACATGGTGTAACCCTAATAGCCACCATATAAAAGAAACCCATGGCTCAAGAAATCGTGACTAACACTATGTGTGTGTATGAGGGCTAGACGATTTCATGAAGTGTTCTAATTTCTCTCTAAGTTATTCCAAGTGCTTATGGTGTTGTGTGAACCATTTGAGGTGTCACACTTGGGGCACTAAGCACTCAAGCTTCATGAAGACAAGCACTATCAAAGAGGTATGTATTCTATCTTGTTATATCCATTATTTTGTATGCTAGATTAGGATAATACCTTGGATGTTTATATTTGCATGTATAATAGAGAAAACATAGATCCAAGGTATTTAGGGTTGCATGTACACTTAGGAGTGTTAGAATGCTCATAACCCAACAGTGGTATCAGAGCCTAGGCTTGTTTTCTTGTTATAGCTGCAATAGAAGCTGAAAAATCGAGTTTTGATGCTGTCAGCCCAGCTGACTCGCCGAGTCCATGAAGGGACTCGACGAGTCCAAGGCAAAATGCATCCAACTCGCCGAGTTGAGTTCATGCACTCGACGAGTTGGACCCCAGACAGCATATCTTCGAGGTTTTTGGCTAGAAATGGACTAGGAACATTACCCTAAGTTGTTTTGAACTTATAAACTTGTTTTTTTTAATGTGGTAATGTTCATGCTAATCCATTTTCAAGATAATTGTCAATAGATTCATGTTTTGTATTAGTTTAAAGGTTAGACTAATTACATGAAAAAGTTTGATTTGAATTATCTTGTTCTTATGAGTTGCTTAGATTAATAGAAAAGTTGAGTGAAAAAGTTGTTTTCAATCCAAATTAATCTAAGAGTTGAGTATAAAATGTGTTTGTGTAACTTATCCTTAAGTTACATGAAGAGTCACATTAAAGACTCATAAAACTCATAAAGTTGGCAAAGGTTACAAAAAAGATGAAGAGTCTTGTCCTTAAGTTATGGAGGTTCAAGAGTCACTTCATTAATAAATAAATAAATAAAATATGTAACCTTAATTAATTCCATAAGTTATAAAATAAAGAAAAGATTAATTCTTTATTAGTTTAAAGTCTTCCATAATTTGTCCACAAGTTATGGAACTTGAAGAGTTTTTGGATTAAAACTACTTTAAATACATAAGTTATGGAATTAATTAGTTTTGAATAGTTTCAAAACTTGCCCTCAAGTTTTGGAATTTGTAAAGTTTTCTCTTATGAATACTTTAATTCCAAGTTAGCCCTTAGAATTTTAAAAGTTAAAATTCAACCCTTATACTTTATAATATTATAAGTTAATAATATTTATATGTATAAGAGTAAAGTCGGTCTTACCGCTAGTACGCCTCATTCACGAAGCCGGTCTATAAGGTGGGTATAAGGTTGTTGCCTATAAAATGGCAACTTAATGGGTGTTCACTCTCACCCACCGCTCGCTTGACTGGTGGAGGGTCGTTAGCCGAACGGGTTTGACATGACTATAATTCTCCCTTCATTAAAAGTATTAATGATAAATACTAAGTAACTAAACTTTTAAGAATACCCAATCTTAGTTACTTAGAAAAATGTGAATAAGGTGCTAATCCACGAAATTACACTTTGCACTTTGTTTGAGTCGGTTAGTGGAGCGCATGTGGTTAACCGGCACACTAACTCGTATTTAACAAGGTAGGCAAAGGGTAACTTAATGTTTATCATAGTATCGATGGAGCGTGTGTGGTTAACCGGCACATCGATTGAGGGATAAACACTTAAGGGTACCCAGTAATTTGCATGGTTACTTCACACCTTGTTTTGTGATCCTCGGCATCCCAATCACAAAACCTGAAGGGCACACTCGAGATTGAAACATGCCATTGAACAGTTCAATGAATCTCAAAAGATCTAGGAGTTTCAAAACCAATTAAAACCTAATAATACATTTCGTTTATCTTGGTGGAAATTGGTAAATCGTCATTCACCTACCTTCAAATTGTTTTATAGCTTGGATTACGGCATACCTCTTCTAAGTTATAAAATAGTTTGTTGGGTTCTAGCCTTAATATTTTCATATTGGGTGTCATATTAAGGACTCAAAGATCAACTATCTTGAATATCTCCCATAACATGTCTGGATTAGACATTTATGATCTTCCCAAATCTCTTGAAACAAGCTTTCCTAAATGAAGATGATGTCCCATGGATATCATACTTCTCTCTCCTCTTCCAATTATTCTCCCTAACCCACAAGTTCTTGAAAAATTTAAGGTCACTCGAACCCTATTGGCAAGACAAGGTCTAGGTGTGATCACATCTTGGAGATGTAGTCACATATTGACAAGCCGGGGGAGTTGGGTGTCAATGTCTTGAGAAAGTTGGTGGTTCAATCACTTTCTAAGTTACATAGTAAGTTCCTTTGGGACACCTATGAAATAGACTATGACAAGACCCTTAATGATCTCATCTATTGTTAAGATCAACTTCCTGAAACTTTATGGACATTGACAATGGTGACACTGGAAATACAGAAAAAAGCATTCTCTTCCCAATGGAAAGGGATCGGCCATAGTCAACTCGGTTGAACAAATGGTAAAGAGAAAAGCTAAGTCTGTAATAGTCCTGTGTACCATTATCAAAGGGTCCATATGTTTATATTGCCAAAGTAAGGGTTATTAGTTGCGAAGCTGCCAAATTTACCTAAGGATGTTAAAGTCAATAAGTTTGACTCTACTTCAGGTAAAGTCCACTACTCTAACTCTGTTAAGTTTCTATTCTGAGATTCTTGATGCATGATGTGACTGGGTCACATGGTAATGTTTTAAGAATCAAAGAAAAGTAAAGGAACTTAAAGAAAGAATATGCTGAATCTGATCGCGTAGATGGATTTCTATCGCGTAGTTTGAAGATCGGATTCTTGAGCTAATTCTTAGGAGTTATAAGATATTGCTAAGGAATAGATAACAACAAGTTTTTCATATGGGTTGTAAGGATAAGTTTTTCCGCATAGTTTTAAAATAAAAGAAAGTTTTTGATTTTATTTATTTTAAAATATCCTTACAATGGCATTTGAGGAAAAATTGTTGCTTATACGATTCCATTAATAGCAAGAGTGGAAATATGAAATTGATTCTTTCATTTGTGGTAATGTCTAAATTTACCAAACAAGGAAAGATTCTTATCATCCAAAGTCTCAATTGGACCGGGACTTGGAATCATGCAAATTCTATAGCATGATGAATGAGAACTTTCAAGTATTGGAAAATTAAGACTAATTACTTATTCACATGAATGTGTGAGTCAAGTAATGGACTAAGGGGTCGAGTACATAGTCATGTGCACTGATTAAGTCCACCACAAAAGATGTAAGGCTATTCGTCATAGTTTACTAAAGCTCAGTAAATATGATTATACTTACAAGCTTAAGTGTAACTCTGAGACATTGGAAAAGGTTCCAAAGCATGGCAGAGCGAATAAGAAGAATCAAATTAGGCAGAAGGATAAAAGTTTCTCAAATCTAAAAAGATGGGAGAGTACTTTAGTATCAGTTTTGTGATCATCTTAATGATTAAGAAACCATATCAAAATTAGTTCTCTAAGGAAGTCTTAGTGCATTCTTATGACTAAGAAGAAGGGATCTTGAATTGTTGAAATGGTTAAATCAAGAAGACGAGTCATACTTCGTTTCAATACAAATCTTAGAGTCATACTCCAAGATTGTAATATGAGTGACATGTCTTAAATAAGGTTTAAAACACTTGACAAATGTAAGAGTAAAATTTTTCTACTCTTGTACATTTGAAATTGGTAAGTTGTGATGTTTTGGATAAAACAAAGACCAACTTCGGCCAATTGTGTGAAGTGTTTGTCTTGATTAGAATCCACACTATCTCTTGGATGTTTGACAAGGGAGTCTTATAGGTCAAGAGGACAGTGGGAGTCTTAAAGGTCTTGAAATTCTCAAGAACTAATCAAGAATGAAACCTGAAGTTCTTCACTAGCACACGACTTGAGGTTTATAACCTATCGTGTTGACATATTATGTGCCCATTCCAGTTAAAGTTGGCTTTGCATATGAGTTCTTAGAGTTCTCAATGTGTTGCACAACAACTTGGAAGCATTGGTAGGCCCTTGAGCTGCCAGGTGGCAAGAAATTAAAATTGAGTTCAATCCATATGGTTTTGGATTTGTCATTATCCTTGTCTTGTGATTATGGTTTTGACAAATTCATATGGGTAGGAACTCATACACCATTAAATCTAAGTGTCATAAGGTTTCTTTTCGATTCATGAAAATGATGGTGAGGAAACACTTCCACTAAGTAGATTTTAGCTAGATAGCAATTGTGATCTCAAAGTCGTTAGTGGAGCGTGTGTGGTTTACCGGCACACTAACTTGGACTTGTCAGAAATGGCAAAGGTCAAATCGATCAAGACTATGATTACGGCATCCCTTTTCATAGTTCTTAAAATTTTTTTGACACACCCACAAGCTATCTAAGGAAGGTGTATGTTTTTGATAAAGTTTTATCAAAACAATCTAGTATCAGAAATCTGAACTTTGGTAAGAAAGTCAATAAAGTATTGATTTCTAGAAGTCCAGTGATTTCTGAGTACATGTCAAAGCTAGTGGGAGCATAAGTGTTATGCTAATAATCATCATGTTAGTGGGAGCATGATAATAACGATAAGTATTGCAAGCTAGCAATGTTAATTATAGAAAACAAAAGTTTCAACTGGGAAAGAGTTGTTTTGCTATAATTAAGGGAGAGGAAATTATACTTCATCTCAAATCTATAAGCTTAGATCGTGAGGTTTTAATCATTTAGTCAAGGATATATATGAATTTCATGTTGGATTGGCTCAACATAAGGAAATTCTGTATATGGGTCCATTTTATTTGCGTTCTTAAATTCGATTATGATTACGGCATCCCTTTTCATAATCTGAATTATGAGAACTTGGCAAATAGAAATGGAAATGTTATAGCAAAAGACTGGTTTAGTCTTTATGTGAGACATCATGAATCGTGTCCCATATGCTTCGGATATAGGATCGATTACATGTGCTATATTCATCCTTTCTAAAAATTTCCAAATGCCTGGGGCATTAAGAATGGAAAAGGTGTAGAACTGGATATGACTAAAAGGATTAAACAATTGTCGAGGACACTCTAAGGTTTACCAAAGATTGGTTACTCAAGGACAGTTGGAAGTATAGTGATAATTCTGGAAGGACCATATTGACATAATCTGTAAGGAGGCAACTCTTGTTCAGAAGTGATAGTCAAAATGGAATCTGGAAATGTTTCAAAGTTAGAATTTTCAATCTGTGTAAGATTAAGGAAACTTAATGCAAGAAGGATGTTTCCAAGGAGCCGGTCTCCTTTGGAATACTCTGTAATGATTGTTGCCAAGTCTTTATGACTTTGTGCATAATCATTACAAGAGGATCAGTGCATATAAGTTTAGAATCTAACAGATTTCAGTAAATGGCATGAATTTGGAATTCTTGCATTTGCAGTAAGGATTTAGGAGTGTGAAAAGAGAATCATTGAAGTTATGTTCAGTTGATCTAGTTCACAAAGTAAAAATCATAGACAAACATAGTATGCATACTTGGTGTATGGCATGACTAGTGTTTAGAAAACATAGTGTACATGCTTGGAGCATGGGACAACTATTGTTTTAAATTCAAGAATAAAGTTGATAGCTGAAACAACATACAATGAATAATGTGTAATCATATGGTGATAAATAAAAGGTGTTTTATTTATATTCATAAGTTCTGAGACCATATTGGATTCAATTATTATTGTGTTTCACTTTGCATGTTTTGACTTCCCGAATAAACTAGGTTATTCTTCCGGAATGACTAAGTTATTCAAACCATCCACAGTCGGTCATATGTTGGAAGTAGATATGAATTAAGACTGTCATGGGTTGGCTTGTAGAGGTCTAAGGTGTTGGACAAATGGCTACAACACTCATGAGTGCTCATAAGTTCTGAGTATTGGATTCAACCCGCGCTCATTGGAATCACTTCATGGGTTTTATCACGAGTGATCATGAGACGATAATATCTTATATTCTTCAAACCTAGAGATATGAGTTGTTACTATGAGTTGGTTGTACATTGATTGCACGAAACTGCATTTGGTAACTCGGTGCTATAAAACGTGCCTTTGTGTATGATTCAACAAGTAGTAGAACAAGCCATATGAGTCGAAGTTTATCCATTCCTTTTACCTTCGGGATGAAAGCGATATCTGTGGGCCCCTCGATGATTTGATGATGACAAATGGAAGTGCTCGGCCGGGCCAGGACTGATTTGATTTCTTCAATTAGTCAGTCGTCATAAATCGGAAATCGGGAAACAACTAATGGACAGAGAGAATGATTATAATCCATGTCTCAGTCCATATGATATCTAGAATGGAGGAATATATGATCCCTTATCTAATGGACAAGTCATTGATCAGATCAGAGTTCATCTACAAGGTCAGAGTTCGACAGAAGCTTTTGAGAGCTACGATTGCTAGTTGGTTCCTGAAGTCATACGCAATAATAGTTTTAGACTTATCCAAGTGGGAGACTGTTGGATTAATGTCTAAGTCCATAACTTTAATTGGTAAGACTTGACCCGACCCGGCATGGTCCATTTGGGTTGCATGGCATCATGCACTTGGATAGACTATAATGAGAGAAATAAGACACTTACGGTTATTAATATATTATAAGTTCTAGTATATTAATAATAAGAATAATGAGATTATTTAATTAGCATTGATCAAGAATTAATCTAGAATTAATTAAGTGATCAAAAGAAGACTAATTAAATATATGGGTTGATTGTGTAAATCATTCATTCTTATATATGTGGGCTTGTGATCCAAGATTCCTTATGTTGGACTAAGTCCATGGGGTGACCCATGGATACTCCATGGAGGTTAAAATCCATGGAGCATAAGGAATGGGTAAAGTCATGAGTTACATGGTGTAACCCTAATAGCCACCATATAAAAGAAACCCATGGCTCAAGAAATCGTGACTAACACTATGTGTGTGTATGAGGGCTAGACGATTTCATGAAGTGTTCTAATTTCTCTCTAAGTTATTCCAAGTGCTTATGGTGTTATGTGAACCATTTGAGGTGTCACACTTGGGGCACCAAGCACTCAAGCTTCATGAAGACAAGCACTATCAAAGAGGTATGTATTCTATCTTGTTATATCCATTATTTTGTATGCTAGATTAGGATAATACCTTGGATGTTTATATTTGCATGTATAATAGAGAAAACATAGATCCAAGGTATTTAGGGTTGCATGTACACTTAGGAGTGTTAGAATGCTCATAACCCAACAATAAGAACATCCAAGGTATTATCCTAATCTAGCATACAAAACAATGAGTGTAACAAGATAGAATACATACCTCTTTGATGTAGAAAGTCTTCATGAAGCTTGAGTGCCTAGCCCCAATAGTGTGGAAGCCTCAAATGGAATCACAATCACCAAAACACTTAGAATAACTTGAGAGAGTTCTACACTTCATGAAATCGGCTAGCCCTCTTCTTCACTTTCTAATGTAATTCTAGTGGCCGATTTTGTCAAGAATAATATCTTTATATAGTGTTACAATTAGGGTAAATCCTTAATTGTCATGGCTTTCCATTTCCTTGGATCCATGGGTTCAAATACACCATGGAGCATCCATGGACCATCCTATGGGTTTTAGCCCAACTTGATTATCCATGGAGCATTAGCCCACTATATAAGTATGGATGATTTACACAATCAACCCATATATTTAATTAGTCTTCTTTTAATCACTTAATTAATCCTAGATTAACTCTTGATCAATACTAATTAAATAATCTTATTATTCTTATTATTAATATACTAGAACTTATAATATATTAATAACCATAAGTGTCTTATTTCTCTCATTATAGTCTATCCAAGTGCATGATGGTATGCAACCCAAATGGACCATGCCGGGTCGGGTCAAGTCTTACCAATTATAGTTATGGACTTAGACATTAATCCAACAGTCTCCCACTTGGATAAGTCTAAAACTATTATTGCGTATGACTTCAGGAACCAACTGGCAATCGTAGCTCTCAAAAGCTTTTGTCGAACTTTGACCTTGTAGATGAACTCTGACCTTGTCAATGACTTGTCCATTAGATAAGGGATCAGATAATCCTATGTTGTCATGATATCAGCTGGACAAATACATGGAACAACATCGTACTTATTGTCCAGCAGTTTGTTTCCCGATTTTCGATTTGTTTGACAAAGAACTTAATCGAACACATCAATTCAGTTCTGACCGGCCGGTACATAAGTCACAACAAAATCATCGAGGGGCCCAAATATCGCTTCTATTTCTAGAAGGAACAGATAAACTTCGACTTATATGCTTGTTCTACTACTTGTTGAATTGTACACAAAGGCACGTTTTATAACATCAAGTTACTGATGCGTTTACGTGCAATCAATTCACAACCAACTCATAGGTAACAACTCATATCTCTAGGTTTGAAAATTTATATGATATTACCGTCTCACGATCACTCGAGATAAATTCCATGAAGTGATACAAGTGAGCGTGGGTTTATTCCAATACTCATAACTTATGAGCACTCATGAATGTTGTAGCAACCATTGCCATGACTAAACCCATTTAGCCATCTACAAACCCGATTCATGACAGTCTTGATTCATACCTACTTCCAACATATGAACGACTGTAGATTGTTTAAATAACTTAGTCATTCAGAAAGAATAACCTAGCTATTTTGGAAGTCAAAACATGCAAAGTGAAACACAATAATAATCGAATCCAGTATGGTCTCAAAACCCTTTTGAATATAAATAAAACCACCTTTTATTTATCACCATATTGATTACACATTATTCAATGTTTCAAATAATCAACTTAAGACTTGAATAAAAACA
This sequence comes from Lactuca saligna, assembly GCF_052625555.1. NCBI lineage: Eukaryota > Viridiplantae > Streptophyta > Magnoliopsida > Asterales > Asteraceae > Lactuca > Lactuca saligna. The sequence goes on from NC_136424.1 coordinate 239,282,627, forward strand.
ACAGTCGTCCAATGCTCCTAGCATGTACACTTTGTTTTCTAAAAACTAGTTATGCCATACCTCAAGTATGCACACTATGTTTGTCTATGATCCTTACATTGTGATGTAGATCAATTGAACATGATTCCAATGATACTCATTTCACAATCCCAAATCCTTATTGTAAATCCAAGAATTCCAAATTCATGTCATTTACTGAAATCTGTTAGATTCTAAACTTATATGCATTGATCCTCTTGTAATGATTATGCACGAAGTCAGAAAGACTTGACAACAACCATTACAGAGCATTCCAAAGAAGGTCAACTTCTATGGAACGAAAGTCGCATATTCAAAGTACATTGCTTTGAACATCCTTCTTGCATTAACGTTTTCTAATCTTACATAGATTGAATAACTTCCTCCTACGGAGACATTTTTATAGTCCCATTTTGACTATCACTTCTGAACAAGAATTACCTCTTTTCAGAAAATGTCAATATGGTCCTTTCCGAAAACTTACATCATACTTCCAACTTTTCCTGAGCAACCAATCTTTGGCGAACCTCAGATTTTCCTCGACAATTGCATAATCACTTTAGTCAGATCGAGTTCTAGACTTTTCCCTTCTAAATGCCCTGAGCATTTGGAAAATTTAGAAAGGATGAATATTATAGCACATGAAATCGATCCTATATCCGAAGCATATGGGACACGATTCATGATCTCTCACATAAAGACATGATACTAGACCAGTCTTTTGCTACAATATTTTTTATTTGCCATGTTTTCAAAAATTTAACTATGAAGATGGATGCCGTAGTCATAATTGAATTTTGAAAACGCAATATATATAGAATTTCTTCAAGTTGAACAATTCAGACATAAAATTCATATATATTCTTGACTAAAGATGATTAAAATCTCAATCTAAGCTTTAGAATTGAAATGAAGTATGATTTCCTCTCCCTTAATTATAGCAAAACAACTATTCAACCCCTGCAACTTCACGAATTGAAACTTTGTTTTCTATAATTAACATTGCTAGCTTGCAATACTAATCATAATAATCATGCTCCCACTAACATGATGATTATCAGCATGACACTTATGCTCCCACTAGCTCTGACATATTTCCAGAAATCTATTGGACTTCTGAAATTTAGATTCATACACCCTTTCTTAGATAGCTCACATGTGTGTCTAAACAATTTTCAGAACTATGAAAAGGGATGCCGTAATCATAGTCTCAATTGCTTAGGCATTTGCCATTTCTCACAAGTCCATGTTAGTGTGCCGGTTAACGACACGTGCTCCACTAACGACTTTTGAAAAATGCAAATAACACAATTGCTATCTACGTAAAATCTACTTAGTGAAAGCGTTTCCTCACCATCATTTTCATGAATCGGAGAGAAACCTTATGACACTTAGATTTTATAGTGCATGAGTTCCTATCCATGCGAATTTGTCAAAACCATAATCACAAGATAAGGTTAGTGACAAATTCAGCCTTACATGGATTAAACTTATTCAATCTTACTTTCTTGTCACCTTGGTAGCACAAGGCCCACCAATGCCTCCAAGTTGAACTCTGATAACTCACATGCAAATTCAACTTATTTGAACTAGGTACAGAAATAAGAATTATGTCAACACGATAGGTTGCAAACCTTAAGTCGTGTGCTAGTGATAAATTACAGGTTTCACTCTTGATTAAATCTTGAAACTCCTTCAGGATCTTTAAGGCTCCCACTATCCCCTTGACATATAAGTTTTCCTAGTCAAGAACCATTCCTTGACAAAACAAATATTCAAGGGATAGTGCGGATTCTTATCAAGACTAACACTTCACACAATTGGTCTTAGTTGGTCTTTGTCTCATCCAAGACATCACAACATACCAATCTCAAATGTACAAGAGTAGAAACATTTCACACTACATTTGATAAGTGTTTTAAACCTTACTTTATGTCACTCAATGTTACAATCTTGGAGTGTGACTCTAAGAATTGTTTTGGAACGAAGTATGACTCATCTCCTTGATCTTAACCAATCCAACAATTCATGACCTCTCTTCTTAGCCATAACAATGCACTAAGACGTCCTTAGAGTATGAATTTGTGATATGGTTTCTCAATCATTAAGATGATCATAAAACTGATACTAAAGTACTCTCCCATCTTTTCAGATTTGAGAAACTTTTATCCTTCTGCCTAATTTGATTCTTCTTATTCGCTCTACGATACATTGGAACCTTTTTTCAATGTTACAGAATTATACTTAACCTTATAAGTGTAATCATATTTACTAATCTTTAGTAAATCATGACAAATCAATCTTTGTGGTGGACCTTGACCAACGCACACCCAGTGTACCTAATTCCTTAGTCCTTCAATTGACTCACATATACATGTGATCAAAGAATTAGTCTTAATTTTCAAAGATGAAAATTCTCATTCATCATACAATACAACTTGTATGATTCCAAGTTTCTGTCCAATTGAAACATGGGTGATGAAAAACTTTCTTAATTTGGTAAATTCAGACACTACCACAAATGGAGGAATCAATTTCATATTTCCACTTTTGCTCTTAATGGAATCATATAAGCAACAATTTTTCCTCAAATGCCATTGTAAGGATATTTCAAAATAAATAAAATCAAAAATTTTTCTTTTATTTTAAAACTTAGCGGAAAAACTTATCCTTACAATCCATATGAAAAACTTGTTGTTATCTATTCCTAAGCAATATCTCATAGCTCCTAAGAAGTAGCTCAAGAATCCGATCTTCAAACTACGCGATAGAAATCCATCTACGCGATCAGATTCAGCATATTCTTTCTTTAAGTTTCTTCACATTTTCTTTGATTCTTAAAACATCACCATGTGACCCAGTCACATCATGTATCAAGAATCTCATAATAGAAACTTAGAAGAGTTAGATAGTGGACTTTACCTGAAGTAGAGTCAAACTTATCGACTTTAACATCCTTAGGTAAATTATGGCAGCTTCGCAACCAATGCCCCTTTCTTTGGCAATATAAACATATGGACCCTTTGATAATGGTACACGGGACTATCACAGACTTAGTTTTTCTCTTTACCATTTGGTCAACCGAGTTGACTATGGCCGATCCCTTTCCATTGGGAAGAGAATGCTTTTCTGGATTTCCTGTGTCACTATTGTCAATGTCCATCAAGTTTTGAGGAAGTTGATTTTAACAAATAGATAAAATCATTAAGGGTCTTGTCATAGTCTTTTTCATAGGTGTTCCAAAAGAACTCACTATGTGACTTAGAAAGTGATTGAACCACCAACTTTCTCAAGACTTTGACACCCAACTCTCCCGGCTTGTCAATATGTGACTACATCTCCAAGATGTGACCACACCAAGACCTTTACTTTCCAATAGGGCTCGAGAGACCTTAAACTTTTCAAGAACTTGTGGGTGAGGGAGAATAATTGGAGGAGATAGAGGAAGTGAAGCATGATGTTGAGGAACATCATGTTCAAGAGATTTGGGAAGATCATAAATGTCTAAACCAGACATGTTTTGGGAGATATTCAAGATAGTTGATTTAAAGTCCTTAATATGACACCCAATATGAAATATTAAGGCTAGGACCCAACACAATATTTTATAATTTGGAAGAGGGATGCCGTAATCCAAGCTATAAAATATTTGAAGGTAGGCGAATGACGATTCACCAATTTCCACCATGAAAAACGAAATAATTTATTAGGTTTTAATTGGATTTGAAATTCCTAGATCTTTTGAGATTCATTGAACTTTTCAATGGCATGTTTGAATCTCGAGTGTGCCCTCTCAAATTTTGTGACTGGGATGCCGAGGATCACAAAACAAGGTGTGAATAACCATACCAATTCACTTGGTACCCTTAATATTATCACCTAATCAATGTGCCGGTTAACTACACACACTCCATTGATCTATGACAAACATTAAGTCACCCTTCGTGGTCCTTACTAGTCCAAGTTAGTGTGTCGGTTAACTACACACGCTCCACCAACGACTTGGTAAGGTACAAAATGTGAATTCCATGGGCTAGCACCAAATTCACATTTTTCCTAAGTAACTAAGATTGGGAATTATTAAGAGTTTAGTTACTTAGTATTTATCATTAATATTTTTAATGAAGGGAGAATTTAAAGTCATTGTCCTACCCGTTCGACTAACGACCCTCCACCAGTCAAGCAAGCGGTGGGTGAGAGTATACACCCATTAAGTCGCCATTTTATAGGAAACAACCTTATACCCACCTTATAGACCGGCTTCATGAATGAGGCCTACTAACGGTAAAACGACTTGTTCTTATACATATATATATATATATATATATATATATATATATATATATATATATAATTAACCATTAATGTTATAAATAGTATAAGTGTTGAATTTTAACTTTTAAAAATTCTAAGGGCTAACTTGGAATTAAAGTATTCATAAGAGAAAACTTTTCAAATTCTAAAACTTGAGGGCAAGTTTTGAAACTATTCAAAACTAATTAATTCCATAACTTATGTGTTTAAAGTAGTTTTAATCCAAAACTCTTCAAGTTCCATAACTTATGGAAGACTTTTAAACTAATAAAAGAATTAACTTTTTTTTATTTTTATAACTTATGGAATTAATTAAGGTTACACTTTTACTCTTTAATGAAGTGACTCTTGAACTTCCATAACTTGTTCATTTTGTAACCATTACCAAATTTTATGAGTTTTATGAGTCTTTAATGTGACTCTTCATGTAACTTGAGGACAAGTTACACAAACACATTTTATACTCAACTCTTAGATTAAAATGGATTGAAAACAACTATTTCAATTAACTTTTCTACTAATCTAAGCAACTCATAAGAACAAGATAATTCATATCAAGCTTCTTCCTGTAATTAGTCTAAACCTTAAACTAATACAAAACATGAATCTATTGACAATTATCTTCGAAAATGGATTAGCATGAACATTACCACATCAAAAAACAAGTTTATAAGTTCAAAAACAACTTAGGGTAATGTTCCTAGTCCATTTCTAGCCAAAAGGATCAAATTTATGCTGTCTGGGGGTCCAACTCGTCGAGTGCACTAACCGACTCGGAGAGTTGGATGCTTTTTGCCTTGGACTCGTCGAGTCCCTTCATGGACTCGGCGAGTCTGCTGGGTAGACTGCAACAAAACTCGATTTTTCAGCTTCTATTGCAAGTATAACAAGAAAACAAGCCTAGGCTCTAATACCACTGTTGGGTTTTGAGCATTCTAACACTCCTAAATGTACATGGAACCCTAAATACCTTGGATCTATGTTTTCTCTATTATACATGAAAATAAGAACATCCAAGGTATTATCCTAATCTAGCATACAAAACAATGAGTGTAACAAGCAAGAATACATACCTCTTTGATGTAGAAAGTCTTCATGAAGCTTGAGTGCCTAGCCCCAATAGTGTGGAAGCCTCAAATGGAATCACAATCACCAAAACACTTAGAATATCTTGAGAGAGTTCTACACTTCATGAAATCGGCTAGCCCTCTTCTTCAGTTTCTAATGTAATTCTAGTGGCTGATTTTGTCAAGAATAATATATTTATATAGTGTTACAATTAGGGTAAATCCTTAATTGTCCATGGAGCATTAGCCCACTATATAAGTATGGATGATTTACACAATCAACCCATATATTTAATTAGTCTTCTTTTAATCACTTAATTAATCCTAGACTAACTTTTGATCAATACTAATTAAATAATCTTATTATTCTTATTATTAATATACTAGAACTTATAATATATTAATAACCATAAGTGTCTTATTTCTCTCATTATAGTCTATCCAAGTGCATGATGGTATTCAACCCAAATGGACCATGCCAGGTCTGGTCAAGTCTTACCAATTATAGTTATGGAGTTAGACATTAATCCAACAGAAGGTTCGCTGGAATGTCAAGCGAGGACCCGAATTCACTTGGGAGCGCGAAGACTCGATCAAACAGAAATATCTACATCTCTTTCCAAATCCATGATTTGTATCTTAATTCTAAATTTCGGGACGAAATTCCCTCTAACGGGGGGATAATGTGACAACCTGAAATTATTTCGTCACTATAACCCGTTTCCGTTAATAAACCCCGTTTGTATTTCAATTTTTCCGTTAACTTTTGGATTAAGTTAATTAAATTGAGACTTTTATTATGAATTCATGAGTGTCCAAACACATTAGAAACATGTGAAAACACCCTCGATATTCTTTCTAAAAAGTTTCTAATTCACGACCATGTCGGGTTACAACAACTTAATCGGGTACGACCATAAGCTCCGTTTAACATCAGTATCGGGTAGATTTCCACCGAGCCACAAAATCAAACCCTATATAAGGGTGAGTGGACTTCATTAGAAGCTTTTTCACTCTCTCTCACTAGTCTCTCGCTCTACAAGCCAAATCTTGATCCAAAATCACCCCTTTTAAGCTCCAAATTGGTAAGTGATCTATCCTAGCTTATAGTTTAGCTTGTTTAGCCTACAAACTCGTGTTTAAATCATCCAAAAGTACCAAAAACTTGTGTTTACGGCCTAGGAACAACCCCAAACCACAAACACCCATAAATGGGCTTTTGAAGCCCCAAAACCCTTCCAAATCACTTTTGGTGCTTAGCTATGACTTAGGGACTTACATGTACAAGCTTAGAGTGCCAAAAAATTGTTATTTGGGGAGTAAACAAGATTTTATGGCCCAAGATCATGCTTGGACCGTAAACTCTCCTTCAAAGGACGTAAACACCATTTAAGGTGTTAAATTTCGCCTTAAACACCTCCTATGGCTTGGAATAATATCTACAACCAACCACCATTAAATTAGGGACCTTAAACTTGAAAGAAAACATGACCATAAGGGGATTACGGCCGTAAACCCCCAAGGGAAGGGTCCTTTGGCCGTAAACTCCTCTAAAGATGTCAAATGGTGCCCTAACTTCCTTCCATGGCTTGTACATTGGACTAGAATCATTTGTGCTTAACCTAGGACCATCAAAACACAAAAGGAAAGGGCAAGTAAGAGTTTACGGCTGTAAACTCTCTATAATGGTCCATTTGATGATTTAATCACTTCCTATGCACTAGAACTGAACCTATCCTAATTCCACAAGTGTTGTAAGACCTTTAAACATCCAAGAACACACCACCCATGAGTTTACAGCCGTAAACTCATGGGGATATGGTCTATGGGTCGTAATCTCTACTAAGAGTTAACTCTTGAAGAGTAAACTCCATATCTAGGCCCTACACCCCCTTATATGCAACACTGATCACTCCTAACACTTGAGATAAAGTGTTTTCGCGCCTTGGAGTGTATTATCTTATTTAATTAGTAGTTCAAAGTCTAATTAGATACAATTATGTATCTCCTTATGTTACATAGGAACCTCACGCGTGTTCAAGCCTTAAACTGATACTTAGCATCCTAACTGGCACATTTCTCATCTGGTGAGTTCATACCCCTACACCTTTTTCCGTGTTTTACATGTTTTTAGGGGGGAATACAAGCAACAGTACAAGGAAAACTTGTACTCAAACTTATTATTTCATATGAAATGCTTCATATTCCGTATGCTTTTAACACTGAAAACCCAATTAACAGACCGTTTAACTTGCACAGTTAGTCTTCATAACAATTGTGAAACTCATTATAAAATGTGATATTTTATATTTCACAAATGATTTTCCACATCATTACTGTTAAAAGCGTTAACCTTAGAACTTTAAATACGTCCTTGATAACACTCCCCCTAGATACAAGAGTGAAGGACCAAAAACATTAATCATAGAACTTTAAATACGTCCTTGATAACACTCCACCTAGATACGAGAGTGAAAGAACAATACCATTAACCTTAGAACTGTAAATACATCCTTGATAACACTCCCCCTAGATACGAGAGTGAAGGACCAATAACATTAATCTTAGAACTTTAGACACGTCCTTGATAACACTCCCCCTAGATACAAGAGTGAAGGACCAATAAAACATAATTTTCCGTATTATTATTTTTAAATTTATTAATCTTAATATTGGAGACACGTCCTTTGTAACACTCCCCCTATATACGAGAGTGTAGGACTATCCCTATAACCAGAATCTCCTGGAGGGAGAATCTGACTTGAGTGTATAGATCTATACGGGATTGACTACCCCACACCTGGCTGCTAGCTACAGTGGGACCGACTGGTCCACAGGTGACAAAAGTCATAAGATGATATTGGCCCCGTTACGAGCCTTATCTAGTTTATTGTATGGTTATGGAACTCGCAACTTAGATTATGGAAATTATTACTACCTACTTATTAGTTTTATATAAATGCTAAAAATAATGTACTTTTCAAAGATAACCAGGCTTTTAGGATATTCCACTTAAATGCTACTAATATGGTAGATATCTGTACACTGCATTCAGACTCGATAACCAACCATCAACTTTTAAGGAAAATAAGGGTTTTTCCTGGGATAACTTAACTGTTCTTAACCAAGCTGTGTAACAAATGGATAACTAAACTTTTCTTATATGAAAATATGGGATTTTGTTGGATATCAACTTTTGCAGAAAACCAAAGGAAACTTGTTCTATTACAGAAACAAACTGCTTATGAACTCACCAGCTTTATGCTGATATTTTTTAAAACTGCTTGTATTCTCAGGTTCTCATTAGACAGGTATCTCGCGTTCTTTTGGAGAAGACGGAGCATTTTAGTAGTCTCATCTCTACTTTTGTTATACTGATGTATATATTAGACATATATTACTTTGCTTTCAAATAAATGTAAATATTCCTATGTAATGTAATGGTTGTCTTTACTATGCTTACTATGTACATTGGTTGTGATACTTTAAATGACGTCCTCCGCCCCGGAACGTTTCCGCCATCGGTTTCGGGGTGTGACATATACTAGATAAAGTCGGTTATGGGTTAAAACAAGCACCAAGAGCATGGTATGAAACTTTAACAAATTTTTTGAAACCTCCGAAACATAAGCAAGGATCTGTTGATCCCAGTCTTTTCAGAAAGAAGGTAGGAAATCATTTAATGATTGATCAGATTTGTGTTGATCATATTATTTTTTGCTCAAATGACCCTGACTTGTCTAGTGAATTCGAAAATTTAATAAAGAACAAATTTTCAAAATGAGCATGATGGGAAAAATAAACAATTTTCTAGGATTGAATATTTGTCAAAGCAGAGAAGGAATTTTTATAAATCAAGAAAAATACACAAAGAATCTACTTAAAAATTTTAGCTTGACGAATAGCACGAAATTAAAAGTGCCAATGGCAGTTGGAACAAGGCTCACACCTTTGTTAAATAAACCAGCTGTTGATCTTACTTTATAGAGAAGCATGATAGGTTCGTTACTTTCCTTTATGGCAAGTTGACCTGATATTTTGTTTTCTATTTATAATTGTGCCAGATATCAATCGAATCCAAGAGAACCACATTTAACAGCAGTGAAGAATATTTTTCGATATCTCAAAGGCTCTATTTCGTTAGGATTGTGGTATCCTTCGAAAATGGGATTCTTCATACAAGAATTTTCTGATGCTGATTTATGGGGTTGCAATCTTGATAGAAAAAAGCACAAGTGGTGGATTTAAATTACTTGATGGGAAGTTAGTATGCTGGCAATCGAAGAAACAAACATGTGTTTCAATTTCAACTGAAAAAGCAGAATATGTGGCTGCTGCAGCTTGCACTTCTCAAATCATTTGGATTCAAAGCCAACTACATGACTATGTAATAAATATGAAGAAAATTCCTTTGTATTGTGATTCATAAAGTGCTATACGCATTTGTCACAATCCTGTGCAACATTCAAAAACTAAGCATACTGCTCTTCGATATCATTTTATAAAAGATCATGTTGAGGATGTCAATATCGAAGTTCACTTTGTGAAACCACTCATCAACTTGCTGATATTTTCACAAAGCCGCTAGATGAAAAATCGTTTGTTCGAATTTTAGCAGGATTAGAAATGATCAAAGGAAGTTCAGTTCCAAGATGTAATTCGAAAGAATGAGAAGGTGAAAAAGGAGGACAACTGTCGGAATCAACAGTTATTGTTCATAGATAACGCTTCCACACGCTTCTCATTCGACACTCTGGTGAATGGATAACATGAAAAAACTTCGCAAGTTTGGTACATTTACTTTTCTTGTTTTCAAAATGTTTTTTAATTTTTGAAAAATCTAAAGGATCAAAAAGATTAGATTTTTGTTTCATTTTTTAATTTTCGAAAAATCAAAAACTACAAAAAGATTTTCTTGTTTTTGGTGTTTGTATTTGTTTTCTTATTGGAGATTTTGACAAAGATCATTGATGCTTCATGCTTGCAGTTCTAGGGTCTGGTATAGTTTCGATAATCTTTTGTAATAGTTAGGACGTCCCTAGAAGCATGATGTAGCATGTCGAACCAAGCCTGTTTTGACTCAATGTGTGATTTTGAAGCCTTAATCAAGTTTTCATCACAAAAATTTCTACTCAATCAGGCTATATTCACATTAGTCCATGACCTACCTTACTCTTCTCATTTGAGTTAAGAGTTTACTACTTGGTCTATACAAAGTAGAGGTACTTACGAATTCCTAGCCAAATCTTTTTCATCCTAAATTTCTTACACTTTCATACACAATGACATATGTCCAAGAGATTTATGGTATAAACCAACCAAGATCTAGACATATCAAAATTCTATGTTACCGATCTAACATCATGAGACCATGATGGAAGTGAAACCCTAAAAGTCGAACCTTTTTAAGGAGTTGACGAGAAACTTTGTTCCAGATTTTCACAAAACTTCTGTTTTAGTACCAATTCTTGATACTCAAAATCATATTCTTTCGTTATGCGTGATCTTGATAGAATGTTCGAATCCCACAACATTTTACACCCAACAAGGTCCATTCCTTTTGTCATTTTCTGGAATATGATTTCAGTCTGAGTATCTTTTCGATTCCTTGTCACTTCATAAGTTTTTTCAAAACCTACTTGTCACTGATTACACTGGTCAAACAGGTAATTTCAAGTACAAATAGACACTCTTATGTTTTGTAGTACATTGTCACGAAATGTTAAGCCACCTTAAAATCAATGTAAAAAGAAGCCCTTCGATACTTATCAACAAGTATTCAATTGTAATTCACGGGAAACCACACAAGCAGTTGATCATCTCTCTTGATGATTAATGAAGTAATCTTTGCCCATGATTTAACTTCTTTTGTGTCGAAAATATAATTTTTCGATATCATAGATCCAAAATTTTCTTTATTTGCTTCTTATCCTATTCCTTGGCACACCGCACTCACGAAATCCTTGAGGTTCTGATTATTACCAACTCAGGATGATGATTTCGAAAGTCTGGCGTATGACTTCGCTTTCCAACCTAAAAGTGAAAGAGTCTAGCTCATTCTGAAGGTTTTTGATAGTTCTCATTCCATTAGGGAAAGTTACCAGGCTATGCCACGTGACATTTTGTATTTTGTCTGAGTTTCAAGGAGGTATGATGTTTACGTTATCAGGCATGGCAATTTTATTGGCATGTGAGTGTGATTTTCTAGGTGACGCATCAGATATCATTTAATGTTGATCTCGCAGCAAATTTAAATCCAAGGGTCACCTATATAAAGGGTTCAAGGGTTCATTACACGGTTACACTTTCTGAAATCCCCAAATTACAAAAATAACACTTTGTCTTCTTAATACTTCTACAAACCCTAATCATGGCTACTCCTGCTACTATTTCTAATCCATCTGAAACCACCGAAGACGTTTCTTCTCAACCGATCATGAAGATTCAAAGTACAAATTATCAAGTTGATAGTGATGTCTCAGTTTATCCAGAACAGTTAAAGATGTTGATTGTGGCGTTACAACATTCTGTTCTGAAAACTGCAATGTTCAGCTCCTTTACAGTTCCAATGACTTGGCTATCACTTGCAGGTTCTACTGCCACCTATAGCAAAACATTGGATGTTATTACAGTGAAAAGAAGTTTTGTTTATCTAAGAAACTATTATGTTAAATTCTGGAAATACCCAATTCTCCACCCTTCTAAAAGTTACGAATGATCAAGTTCTGCATATGTTCAATGAGATATGTTATTAACCTACTCTCACCAAGATAAGTGACTTCAAGAAATCAAACCTCCCATGTATTTGGAACTTCTTGTTTGGCATTTATCTTAGACGTCTCACAGGTAAAAGTCTTGGTCTCGATAAAGGAAGATTGGAGGTCTCTGCTATGGTAGCTGGCATATATTATGATATTGCAGTTGATTATGCTACACAAATGTGGAAGGAATTTTTGAAGAGTATTGAAAACACCAACGTTGTTGATGAGATTTCTTGTGCAAGATACTGGAGTCTGATTCTTCGTTTTGCATATGAGAAAGAAGGGATTTTGGTACCCAATGATGAGGCAAAAGCAGAGTTTCTGAAGTATAATTTTCCAAAAATAGTCGAAAATGATGTAAAGGAATTTCCTAATGTTGCTAGGATACTTGATGGAATGCTCAAAAAGGTGGAACCTTCAAATTCTATTTTAAAAGCTTACTTGCCAACTATCAATCCATCAATCAAGATTGGTGTTCTATTATCACAATCTAATGAGGGTTCTTCTAAACGATCTCGATGATTAAAGAATGTTGAGGAGAGTCCTTTGAAGCCAATTTAGGAGAAGAAAAGCTCTATATCTCCAAAGAAGAAACAAGCTGAAGAAGTTGTTGTTTTAAATCCTAGGGACAAACCAATTGAACCAGTATCTATTGATCCTACAAAGGAAGTGGTTCCTTCGGAAACAGGGGTGTTCAAGCGAATCAAGAAGATAGCTCATAAGTCAAGAAGTTCTTCTAAAAGGTCTGCTATTTTTTCTCCTTCGATGATTCGCAAGCCACATGTTACACAAAAAGGTGTGGTGCTTTGTGACGTTCATATTCCCATTTCTCCGTCTGCAAAGAAACGAAAGGCAGAAGATATGGCCAAACATATTTGAAAGAAGCAAAAAAAGAAACTTCGCAAGTTGGTAATTAATGATGAGTCTATGGAAGAAGAAGTTGTTAAGGATCCTCCGGTGGCAAACTCTCCAGAAAAATCAACTGTCGAAATGATTGTTGTTTCTTCGCCAGAAACAATTATTGTCTACACCAGAAACAATTATTGTTTCTCTACCTTTGGTGTCTAATGTTGAAACTCCACATCCTCAAGGTACTCCTATTATTGTTTCTTCTATCTTCGAAACTTTAACCATTAACACTTTGACCAAAGTACCTCAATTTGCTACAACTTTTGTTGATCCCAACTCACCTACTTTCGATACTATTCTTCAGCAACCGATTACTTCCTGATTCTCTTCACAATCTACCAACCCACCTGTTACTCATGAAAACCCTCCAACTCCATCTGATGCTGATGAGAATATCTTCGGTGGGACTTTTGAAGATATTCATTTTGATAAAGAAGAGGAGGAAATTCCAGATAATATGATTCTTATAGGCAAACAGTTTAAGATCCTGAATCAAAAGCTTAATTCTCTGTTACAAATTCAAGATGATGGAGGAGGGAAACAATTACTATTGAGTTCGGAAGTTGATCTTATGCTCAAACGTCAAGAAGGATGTCTTCATAATGTTATTCAAGACGTTGATAGAAATAACGAGAAAATGGTGAAAAATCAGCTATCCATGTTTTCTTTAGATCTCAAAGACTTGAAGGATTTTGCAAAGGAACATCATATCTTATTTATTCAAGATGTCAAGAAGGTCAGGGAGGATGAAAATTTAAAAACTTCAAGAACTTCGAGAAGATATGGGAAAGGAAATAGTTGTTGTTAAACAAGACTATTCTTCACTAAATCAAAAGATTGACATAATTGCTGATGCAGTTACTAAATTTGTCAAGTTGTATGAAGTTCTTGGTCCGAAGGTGGAGCTAATGTCCAAGGATGAAGTTCAGAGTTTTTCAGAAATCAACAAGTTGTTACACGAATTAAAAGATCTTGTTTCAAAGTCTGGGTCAACTTCCCTGACAACTCCTGAGTTCTTATCTCAAAGTTTCATTTGTTTGAATCTGTTATTCAAAAGGAGTTAGCTCCATTGTCAAGACTTGTCAGTTTTCTACCAACGAATGCCCCACCTATTTTCACAGGGGTACAAGGGGGAGTGAGAAGGCTAGTTGGTAAAGGTGAAGGTGCTTCTCGGAAAACTGAAGATGAAGCAAAAGTTGTTGGTAATGTGTTTGCAACGAACATACCTACATCAAAACCAATAATATCGAATGTTGACCTGTGGTTTCTACTATTACAACTACAAGACTAATTTCCAAAGGTATTGTAATTGGGACAACTAGTGAAGGCAGTGCATCGAAACCAAAAGAAGCAATAACAAATGAAGATAGGGGGAAACAGTGATAATTGAAAAGTCAAAGGAAGAAAAAAAAAAGGCAGATATAGAGGCGAAAATGGAGAAGCAACGTCAAATCTAGATTATATTGAGGCTTCATCAAGATGATCCTCCGAATCTAAATAAGGGAGATCCAAGGAAACTGTATAGTTATGAAAACATCGAGGCAAGGGTGGTTTATAACAAAATGTATGATTTTGAAAAGAAGCTGTAACACCGTAAAATTCAAAACAAATTTTCACATTTTAAAACACGTTTTACCAAGAACATTTAACAAAAAAATCCCATTGTATCATAACTTTGGTTCACAAAATACTTCCCAAGATCAAAATACATAAAAATCCATGTGTGTGTACGAATCATGCCGACGCCTTCCCGCGATCATCACTAGTACCTGAAACACATAACACATAACACTGTAAGCGTAAAGCTTAGTGAGTTCCCCAAAATACCATAGATAACACATACTAGCCACTCGAAGCTATAACTCTGTGGGCCCGTGGGCACTAACTCTGTGGACCCTCTGGTCCTAACTCTGTGAACCTTTCGGTTCTAACTCTGATATAAATCACATAGAAACAATGCAGTACAACACATCACATAATAGCATACGATAACTTTGGCACATAACTCTAATTAGCACTCCAGGTAAAGTATAGTGAGAAGACTCACCTCAGATGTCCCGGTAAATCACTGTCTCGGTAGAAATACGATCTAGCCTCCGCCTAAACACATAAAGTAATACTCTCATAAATATAACTCTAGTCCTTGTCTTACCTGTTCGGCTAACGACCCTCCACCAGTCAAACGAGCGGTGGGTGAGAGTGGACACCCATTAAGTTGCCATTTTATAGGCAAAAACCTTATACCCACGTTATAGACCGGCTTCGTGAATGAGGGGTACTAGCAGTAAGACGACTTTGTTCTTATACATATATATATATATATATATATATATATATATATATATATATATATATATATATATATCTATACTACCTTATAATAGAAATCCAACTATTTCCATAAATAGATTCAATATAATAATAATATTTTTTAAGACGTCCAAACCATTAAGCTATTAGTACAAGTAATCATTAATAAAATAATATTAAATTTTAAGAGGTATAACCCTTATTACGCTATTTACAATGAGTTTATGCATAGAAAAATACCAAATCTTACGCGGTTAACATGAATTACATACATATTGAATAGGCTTTGGCTTTCTTCTTCAAATTGAACTGGTCAAAGAAGAACCCGTCTTCCTCAGATTTTGCCAATTGAATCGGTCTATAGATAAACTTTATATATCATCTCTTATCTTAGTATCTATAGCCCTTCCTTGTAGAATAACCCTAGATGAGTCGCCATCTCTTCTCTCCTTGAACTCTCTCCCTCTCTATTAAATACTCTAAAATTCCTCCCATATTCGACGCAGTTACCCACCACACCTTGACCACTGAGACCATTACAGTCGCTGCTAAACACCTCTGCCTTTCTCTTCTCTTGCATATCTCCTTTAGAAACCCGAATATCGAACATCACAACACCATCAGTAAACTTTGTTGTCACATAACCTTCACTACCATCAAACAGGCCACCTTCATCATCATCGCACTTCATCTTACCACCGTTCACAACCCCCATCTCTCGACATCTAGCATATGCTACTGTTCTATTCTCTAATTATTTGATTTTGATCGATTGCACCGGTCAAGTCTAGAACGAATCTTTTTCTTCATATCTCTGCCCCATCCCCTTATATGACCAATTGACTGCAAAAAATTTCTTATCTGTGAGGTCGTAAGTGTTACGCATTTTACACACATACCTGGAGACCTAACCATCTACTACTCACAGCTGGTCGCACTCGACTCTCTAGAAACCTCAGACAACCATTTTCACAACAAGTGTCACAGTGGACCAGGATCCAACACGATTTCAAGGTTAGTGCTCTTTAAGCCATATGCACACACATATTCTCTTTTTGTGGTCATAGGTCTCCAACCATCTCTCTCTCTCTCTCTCTCTCTCTCTCTCTCTATTGCAGAACCAGGAGGCAAACACTATTAATTTACAAACGTTCTCTAACAATACAGGTTTTTGTTAGCAATTTTAAAGTGTTCTTTTCAGTCATTTATCACATAATCGTCAATGTTTACTCTCAATTTCCGGTGTTTCCTCTCCATTTCAGGTTCTGATGTTTGTCTACATTTTGGGTAATCATTTGTATATTAAATATTCTTGTATAAGTGTATCTAGAGTAAAGCTTTCTTGTTTAAGTGGTACTAAGGGTATTTGTGTCCTTTTGACATTTCTCAACTATCTGTATCAATTCAGGTATATCTTCAACTATCTGTACTGATATGGACTCCAGTTAATGAAGGAAATATCTTATTACTCTATCATTTTACTGTAGTTGTTGAATCCTTATCCATTTAATTAATGTTTGTTTTCAAGAAAAATAACAATTTTTGTTATGAATTGGGTGAAAATCACAGAAATCGAACTGTTATCATGACCTCACCACCATCGTCTACCATCTTTGTCTTCTCCCCTATCTTTTTATTCACCATTAAATTCTCCTCGCATTTTATAGATGCGAACACAATCCAGATCTCCGACTCCAAGCTTGCGAAATCAAAATCAATTAACCTCAAACAAATCGTGAACTTCTTATGCGAACTGTTTTGACCCACAAAACCAAATGCGAACTCAATTGATGTCATATGCGAACTGATTTCATAGATGCGAACACAATTGATTTCATATGCGAATCCACATCCATCGATATGAAACCAATACCAGTTACAAGTAATTAGTAGCAACCATCGATCCTCTAATTTTCAATTACTCAACCTTCGCTTTTCATACAACCCGTCGACCCTGAAAAATCGATAAACACCAAATGTCTCATTTTTAGATCGATTTTCTGATTAAATGTCATATTTGAAGAATGATCGATTTTCTGATTAAATGACCCCATTTTGCGAAGTTGGACCACTTATATTATTTCTTGAAAAGATCAGGTGCCAAATGCGAAACTCTAAGCTTTCTTCCCCAATTCGCATTTATACATTAAAAACTTCGCATTTTCATTCAAATTCTTCGCATCTTGCATCCATCCGTCTTTGAGTTCATTCGCATTTCATCGCATTAACTGAGAAATTAATCAGTTGTCTCATATTCGCATTTCAGTTGTTTGAGAAACCCAGATACGAACCCAAATGCGAAACCCACTGATTTCAAATGCGAACCAACCAAAAATCATCAACCACGTACTTGTGTCACCAAATGCGAACTGAATATCACCATTAAATTCTCCTCGCATTCTATAGATGCGAACACAATCCAGATCTCCGACTCCAAGCTTGCGAAATCAAAATCAATTAACCTCAAACAAATCGTGAACTTCTTATGCGAACTGTTTTGACCCACAAAACCAAATGCGAACTCAATTGATGTCATATGCGAACTGATTTCATAGATGCGAACACAATTGATTTCATATGCGAATCCACATCCATCGATATGAAACCAATACCAGTTACAAGTAATTAGTAGCAACCATCGATCCTCTAATTTTCAATTACTCAGCCTTCGCTTTTCATACAACCCGTCGACCCTGAAAAATCGATAAACACCAAATGTCTCATTTTTAGATCGATTTTCTGATTAAATGTCATATTTGAAGAATGATCGATTTTCTGATTAAATGACCCCATTTTGCGAAGTTGGACCACTTATATTATTTCTTGAAAAGATCAGGTGCCAAATGCGAAACTCTAAGCTTTCTTCCCCAATTCGCATTTATACATTAAAAACTTCGCATTTTCATTCAAATTCTTCGCATCTTGCATCCATCCGTCTTTGAGTTCATTCGCATTTCATCGCATTAACTGAGAAATTAATCAGTTGTCTCATATTCGCATTTCAGTTGTTTGAGAAACCCAGATACGAACCCAAATGCGAAACCCACTAATTTCAAATGCGAACCAACCAAAAATCATCAACCACGTACTTGTGTCACCAAATGCGAACTGAATATCACCATTAAATTCTCCTCGCATTCTATAGATGCGAACACAATCCAGATCTCCGACTCCAAGCTTGCGAAATCAAAATCAATTAACCTCAAACAAATCGTGAACTTCTTATGCGAACTGTTTTGACCCACAAAACCAAATGCGAACTCAATTGATGTCATATGCGAACTGATTTCATAGATGCGAACACAATTGATTTCATATGCGAATCCACATCCATCGATATGAAACCAATACCAGTTACAAGTAATTAGTAGCAACCATCGATCCTCTAATTTTCAATTACTCAGCCTTCGCTTTTCATACAACCCGTCGACCCTGAAAAATCGATAAACACCAAATGTCTCATTTTTAGATCGATTTTCTGATTAAATGTCATATTTGAAGAATGATCGATTTTCTGATTAAATGACCCCATTTTGCGAAGTTGGACCACTTATATTATTTCTTGAAAAGATCAGGTGCCAAATGCGAAACTCTAAGCTTTCTTCCCCAATTCGCATTTATACATTAAAAACTTCGCATTTTCATTCAACTTCTTCGCATCTTGCATCCATCCGTCTTTGAGTTCATTCGCATTTCATCGCATTAACTGAGAAATTAATCAGTTGTCTCATATTCGCATTTCAGTTGTTTGAGAAACCCAGATACGAACCCAAATGCGAAACCCACTGATTTCAAATGCGAACCAACCAAAAATCATCAACCACGTACTTGTGTCACCAAATGCGAACTGAATATCACCATTAAATTCTCCTCGCATTCTATAGATGCGAACACAATCCAGATCTCCGACTCCAAGCTTGCGAAATCAAAATCAATTAACCTCAAACAAATCGTGAACTTCTTATGCGAACTGTTTTGACCCACAAAACCAAATGCGAACTCAATTGATGTCATATGCGAACTGATTTCATAGATGCGAACACAATTGATTTCATATGCGAATCCACATCCATCGATATGAAACCAATACCAGTTACAAGTAATTAGTAGCAACCATCGATCCTCTAATTTTCAATTACTCAGCCTTCGCTTTTCATACAACCCGTCGACCCTGAAAAATCGATAAACACCAAATGTCTCATTTTTAGATCGATTTTCTGATTAAATGTCATATTTGAAGAATGATCGATTTTCTGATTAAATGACCCCATTTTGCGAAGTTGGACCACTTATATTATTTCTTGAAAAGATCAGGTGCCAAATGCGAAACTCTAAGCTTTCTTCCCCAATTCGCATTTATACATTAAAAACTTCGCATTTTCATTCAAATTCTTCGCATCTTGCATCCATCCGTCTTTGAGTTCATTCGCATTTCATCGCATTAACTGAGAAATTAATCAGTTGTCTCATATTCGCATTTCAGTTGTTTGAGAAACCCAGATACGAACCCAAATGCGAAACCCACTGATTTCAAATGCGAACCAACCAAAAATCATCAACCACGTACTTGTGTCACCAAATGCGAACTGAATATCACCATTAAATTCTCCTCGCATTCTATAGATGCGAACACAATCCAGATCTCCGACTCCAAGCTTGCGAAATCAAAATCAATTAACCTCAAACAAATCGTGAACTTCTTATGCGAACTGTTTTGACCCACAAAACCAAATGCGAACTCAATTGATGTCATATGCGAACTGATTTCATAGATGCGAACACAATTGATTTCATATGCGAATCCACATCCATCGATATGAAACCAATACCAGTTACAAGTAATTAGTAGCAACCATCGATCCTCTAATTTTCAATTACTCAGCCTTCGCTTTTCATACAACCCGTCGACCCTGAAAAATCGATAAACACCAAATGTCTCATTTTTAGATCGATTTTCTGATTAAATGTCATATTTGAAGAATGATCGATTTTCTGATTAAATGACCCCATTTTGCGAAGTTGGACCACTTATATTATTTCTTGAAAAGATCAGGTGCCAAATGCGAAACTCTAAGCTTTCTTCCCCAATTCGCATTTATACATTAAAAACTTCGCATTTTCATTCAACTTCTTCGCATCTTGCATCCATCCGTCTTTGAGTTCATTCGCATTTCATCGCATTAACTGAGAAATTAATCAGTTGTCTCATATTCGCATTTCAGTTGTTTGAGAAACCCAGATACGAACCCAAATGCAAAACCCACTGATTTCAAATGCGAACCAACCAAAAATCATCAACCACGTACTTGTGTCACCAAATGCGAACTGAATATCACCATTAAATTCTCCTCGCATTCTATAGATGCGAACACAATCCAGATCTCCGACTCCAAGCTTGCGAAATCAAAATCAATTAACCTCAAACAAATCGTGAACTTCTTATGCGAACTGTTTTGACCCACAAAACCAAATGCGAACTCAATTGATGTCATATGCGAACTGATTTCATAGATGCGAACACAATTGATTTCATATGCGAATCCACATCCATCGATATGAAACCAATACCAGTTACAAGTAATTAGTAGCAACCATCGATCCTCTAATTTTCAATTACTCAGCCTTCGCTTTTCATACAACCCGTCGACCCTGAAAAATCGATAAACACCAAATGTCTCATTTTTAGATCGATTTTCTGATTAAATGTCATATTTGAAGAATGATCGATTTTCTGATTAAATGACCCCATTTTGCGAAGTTGGACCACTTATATTATTTCTTGAAAAGATCAGGTGCCAAATGCGAAACTCTAAGCTTTCTTCCCCAATTCGCATTTATACATTAAAAACTTCGCATTTTCATTCAAATTCTTCGCATCTTGCATCCATCCGTCTTTGAGTTCATTCGCATTTCATCGCATTAACTGAGAAATTAATCAGTTGTCTCATATTCGCATTTCAGTTGTTTGAGAAACCCAGATACGAACCCAAATGCGAAACCCACTGATTTCAAATGCGAACCAACCAAAAATCATCAACCACGTACTTGTGTCACCAAATGCGAACTGAATATCACCATTAAATTCTCCTCGCATTCTATAGATGCGAACACAATCCAGATCTCCGACTCCAAGCTTGCGAAATCAAAATCAATTAACCTCAAACAAATCGTGAACTTCTTATGCGAACTGTTTTGACCCACAAAACCAAATGCGAACTCAATTGATGTCATATGCGAACTGATTTCATAGATGCGAACACAATTGATTTCATATGCGAATCCACATCCATCGATATGAAACCAATACCAGTTACAAGTAATTAGTAGCAACCATCGATCCTCTAATTTTCAATTACTCAGCCTTCGCTTTTCATACAACCCGTCGACCCTGAAAAATCGATAAACACCAAATGTCTCATTTTTAGATCGATTTTCTGATTAAATGTCATATTTGAAGAATGATCGATTTTCTGATTAAATGACCCCATTTTGCGAAGTTGGACCACTTATATTATTTCTTGAAAAGATCAGGTGCCAAATGCGAAACTCTAAGCTTTCTTCCCCAATTCGCATTTATACATTAAAAACTTCGCATTTTCATTCAAATTCTTCGCATCTTGCATCCATCCGTCTTTGAGTTCATTCGCATTTCATCGCATTAACTGAGAAATTAATCAGTTGTCTCATATTCGCATTTCAGTTGTTTGAGAAACCCAGATACGAACCCAAATGCGAAACCCACTGATTTCAAATGCGAACCAACCAAAAATCATCAACCACGTACTTGTGTCACCAAATGCGAACTGAATATCACCATTAAATTCTCCTCGCATTCTATAGATGCGAACACAATCCAGATCTCCGACTCCAAGCTTGCGAAATCAAAATCAATTAACCTCAAACAAATCGTGAACTTCTTATGCGAACTGTTTTGACCCACAAAACCAAATGCGAACTCAATTGATGTCATATGCGAACTGATTTCATAGATGCGAACACAATTGATTTCATATGCGAATCCACATCCATCGATATGAAACCAATACCAGTTACAAGTAATTAGTAGCAACCATCGATCCTCTAATTTTCAATTACTCAGCCTTCGCTTTTCATACAACCCGTCGACCCTGAAAAATCGATAAACACCAAATGTCTCATTTTTAGATCGATTTTCTGATTAAATGTCATATTTGAAGAATGATCGATTTTCTGATTAAATGACCCCATTTTGCGAAGTTGGACCACTTATATTATTTCTTGAAAAGATCAGGTGCCAAATGCGAAACTCTAAGCTTTCTTCCCCAATTCGCATTTATACATTAAAAACTTCGCATTTTCATTCAACTTCTTCGCATCTTGCATCCATCCGTCTTTGAGTTCATTCGCATTTCATCGCATTAACTGAGAAATTAATCAGTTGTCTCATATTCGCATTTCAGTTGTTTGAGAAACCCAGATACGAACCCAAATGCGAAACCCACTGATTTCAAATGCGAACCAACCAAAAATCATCAACCACGTACTTGTGTCACCAAATGCGAACTGAATATCACCATTAAATTCTCCTCGCATTCTATAGATGCGAACACAATCCAGATCTCCGACTCCAAGCTTGCGATATCAAAATCAATTAACCTCAAACAAATCGTGAACTTCTTATGCGAACTGTTTTGACCCACAAAACCAAATGCGAACTCAATTGATGTCATATGCGAACTGATTTCATAGATGCGAACACAATTGATTTCATATGCGAATCCACATCCATCGATATGAAACCAATACCAGTTACAAGCAATTAGTAGCAACCATCGATCCTCTAATGAGGAAACAGTTTCCTATTCGATTGTGCTTTGCAATGACCATCAATAAAGCTCAGGGACAAACAATTCCATATGTAGGTATCTATCTTCCAGAACCAGTATTCTCGCATGGACAACTTTATGTTGCATTGTCCAGAGGGGTTTCACGTTGCAATACAAAAGTATTAGTAAACCCTAACGAAAATTCAAAAGGTGATGGGGTTTATACAGCAAATGTGGTGTATAAAGAAGTATTGCACGATTAATATTTTGTGTCGTCTTGATTGGTTGCTTTTTATTGGTTATTTGATGCATGATGTAACAAATAACACCATAGTTTGATTATATTGTCTTCAACATGTACTTTTTTTTAACATAACAATTTTGTAATGGAAACATATCACCGAAAGAACTCACGTGCCCCGCCGCTTTGCGCGGGTAGACGGCTAGTATATATATATATATATATATATATATATATATATATATATATATATATATATATATATATATATATATATATATATATATATATATAATTATTAAATTATAATAATATAAGTATAAGGGTTGAATTTTAACTTTTAAAATTCGAAGGGTTGGAACTAAAGCTTTAACAAGATTTTACTTGTTCCAAAACATGAGGGCAAGTTTTATAAACTTTCAAAACTTTTCATTTCTTGTAACTTATGAGTTTAATAGAGTAATAAAAATGAAGACTCTTTGTTTTTCTAAGTCTTGTGTTCTATTAATGGTTTTAATTCAAGTGTGATTCTTGGTTTTCCATAACTTGAGGACAAGTTATGGACTCCATTAAAACACATTATGATCAAGAATTAAACTACCACATAGGTTACAAATAATTCCTATGATCATCTAAACATCATAAAAACAAGAACATGAACATGAACACTTTCATAAATCAAGATTACACTTAAAACTTTGTAATTTTGATAACTAGTTGTTGTAAACGAATTAGCAAAGACATTACACCATCTAAAACAAGTTTTCAAGTACCAAAACAGTTTAGGGTAATGTTTCTAGTCCATTTCCAGCAACTAAAGTCGAAAATCTACACTCTGTGGCTCCTACTCGCCGAGTGCATGAACCTACTCGACGAGTAGCTTGAAGATACAAGTGAACTCGACGAGTCCCCCCATGGACTCGGCGAGTTCAGCAGGCAGACAACAAGTTTTTCGACTTTTTTCAACTTTTTAGCACAAATAACAAACAAACAAGCCTAGGCTTTGATACCACTGATGGGTTTTGAGCATTCTAACACTTCCTAAGTGTACATGCAACCCTAATAACCTTGGATCTATGTTTGTCTAATTATCATGAAAAGTTGAATCTCCAAGGTTATTTTCCTATCTAGCATACATGGGGAACAATTTTTTAACTTGAATGAAAGATAGAATAACTTACCTTGTTGTTGCTTATGTTCCTTGAAACCTTCTGAGCCTAGAACCCCAAGTGTGATGCCTCAAATGCTTCACACAACACCAAATGCTCTTGGAAAGACTTTTGAGAGAATACACACTTCTTGAAATAGGCCTAGCCCTCTTGTTTCATATGTGTAGCCGATTTTGGTGTGAATAGGATTCTTATATAGTGTTGACACATCTAGGGTTACACCATGTAAACCCTAATGTGTCATGACTCTTAATTTCCATGACCCATGGGTTTGTAACTCCCATGGAGCATCCATGGAGCATCCTATGGGTGGAACCCAACTTGATAATCCATGGAGCCTCTTAGCCCACTATACAAGATATGGATGATTTACATAATCAACCCATATATTTAATTAGTTATCTTTTGATTACTTAACTAATTCTAAATTAATTCTTGATCAAACTAATCAAATAATATTATTAATATATTAGAACTTATAATATATTAATAATCTCCATATGTTCTTCTCTCATTTAGTCTATCCAATTGCATGGTGCCATGCAACCCAAATGGACCATGCTGGGTCGGGTCAAGTACATACCAGAAGTAGTTATGGACTTAGACACCTGATCCAACAGTCTCCCACTTGGATAAGTCTAATAACTATTATTGCAAGTATGACTTCAGGAATCGATCAGCAATTGTAGCTCTTTTCAAGGTTTCTCGGAACTGAGAAGATGATTGTATGCCATTTAAGATAAGTGATCATATAATCCTCTATTCTAGATATCAGCCAGAAAAATACACGGAACAATGTCTTACTTATTGTCCAACAGTTTGTTTCCTGATTTCCGATTTGTTTGACAAAGAACTTAATTGAACACATTAACTTAGTTCTGACCGGGCCAGGTACATAGGTCAAAACAAAATCATCGAGGGTCCCAGATATCAGCTTCTAATCCAAGAAGGAACAGATAAACTTCGACTCATATGTTTGTTCTACCACTCATTGAATTATACACAAAAGCACGTTTTATAACATCGAGTTACCAATGCGTTTTCGTACAATCAATGCATAACCAACTTGTAAGTAACAAATCATATCTCTAGGTTTGAAGACTTATATGATATTACCGTCTCACGATCACTCGAGATAGAATTCCATGAAGTGATTCCAGTGAGCGTGGGTTGAGTCCAATGCACAGAACTTATGAGCACTCATGATTGTTGTAGCCTTGTCCAACACCGTAGACCTCTGCAACGAATCATGACAGTCTTGATTCTTACCTACTTCCGACATATGACCAACTGTGGAGGTTTGAATAATATGTTATACCAAACACCATTATTCTGGAAATCAAAACATGCAAAAGAAATATAGTAAACGATCGACAAGAGATAGCAACACTTTACTCATAAATAAAACACCTTTTATTCATCATCTAATGTCAATTACACTTTACAAATTTCGAGGTTATCTAACTACTAAATCTAATATCATCCTTCAGCCCTATGCTCCGAGCATGCTTGAGACGCTTCACCCGAGTCAGTCCCTTCGTGAGGGGATCTGTTGGGTTCTCATCCGATGATACCCTCTTTGCCACGAGGAGTCCTTCTTCTATTCGATGTCTAATAAAATGGTATTTTCTGTCGATGTGTCTGGATCTCCCATGATCCCTTGGTTCCTTGGCTAAGGCAACAGCGCTTTCACTATCACAGAAAATTTCCATTGGCTCTTTAATAGTTGGTACAACTCCAAGGTCTCCGATGAAGTTCTTTAGCCATATAGCCTCCTTTGCCGCCTCGCTTGCTGCAATATACTCTGACTCACAAGTTGAATCAGCCACTGTCACTTTCTTGGAACTCTTCCAAGAAATTGCTCCTCCGTTTACGGTAAAGATGCAGCCCAACTGAGAGCGGAAATTATCCCTATCAGTCTGGAAGCTAGCATCACTATACCCTACAACTCTCAAGTCATCACTGTACCCTACAACTCTCAAGTCATCACTCCCATCGAGGGTAAGGACCTAGTCCTTAGTCCTCCGTAGATACTTGAGGATATTCTTTCCCGCAGTCCAGTGTGCCTTGCCAGGGTTCCCCTGATACCTACTAACCATGCTCAGGGCAAAGGCTACATCAAGTCGAGTACATATCATAGCATACATGATCGATCCTACAGCCGAAGCATAAGGTATTCGACTCATTTCTGCTATCTCAGCCTCAGTGCTAGGGCTTTGTGTCTTACTCAATCTGGCGTTACTCTGGATGGGTAACTCTCCTTTCTTGGAGTCCTGCATGCTGAATCTCTGCAGCACCTTATCCAAGTAGGTACACTGACTAAGTCCAATTAGTCTTTTACTCCGATCTCTCAAGATCCTTATCCCAAGAATATAGGCAGCTTCACCAAGGTCCTTCATAGCGAAACACTTCCCAAGCTAGGACTTTACTTCCTGCAGGGTTGGGATGTCGTTTCCTATGAGTAGTATGTCATCCACATACAATACCAAAAAGCTAACTATACTCCCACTAGCCTTGACATAAACACAAGATTCATCTTCACTCCTGGAAAAGCCAAATTCCTTGACCTTTTCATCAAAGCAAAGATTCCGTCTGCGAGGTTCTTGCTTTAATCCATAAATGGATTTCTCAAGCTTACACACTCTATTAGAGTACTTGTTGCTGACAAAACCTTCTGGCTGACTCATGTAAACATCTTCAGCCAACTTTCCATTAAGGAAAGCGGTTTTGACATCCATTTCCCAAATTTCATAGTCATGAAATGCAGCTATGGCTAACATAACCCTAATAGACTTAATCTTGGCTACTGGAGAAAAAGTCTCATCATAATCCACTCCAGGAATTTGAGAGAATCCCTTTGCAACCAGTTGAGCCTTATAAGTGTGTACATTACCATCCATGTCGGTCTTCTTCTTGAAGATCCATTTTCATCCTACAGTCTTACGACCTGGTACATTCTCAACCAAGTTCCAAACTTGATTGTCATATATGGATTGTATCTCGCTATCCATAGCCTCTTTCCATTTAGCAGACTCGGGGCCTACCATGGCTTCCTCGTAGCTGTTAGGGTCATCCAGTCCTACTAGTGTCCTGTCACTAATAAGTGTCTCACCTTCTGCAGTAATATGGAAACCATAGTAATGCTCAGGTGCACTCCTAACTCTCGTGGAATGCCTCAGAGGTACAGATTCGTCAATTGGCTCAACAAGAGTTTCCTCCTCAAGCTGAGGGCTAGTGTTTGAAGTTCCTTCACCACTTGACTCTTGAATTTCTTCAAGATCAATTTACCTCCCACTGTATGCTTGGCTTATAAACTCTCTTTCTCGAAAGACTCCTCTTCTTGCTACAAAGACCACATTATCACCAGGTCTGTAGAAGAGGTAACCAAAGGATTGATGTGGGTAGCCGATGAAAATACACCTCTCGCTTCGAGGTTCGAGCTTATCATGAGTCTCGCATCTCACGAAATCCTCGCAACCCCAAATCTTGATATGGTCTAGTTTGGGTACTTTACCAGTCCACATCTCGTGAGGAGTTTTGGCAACTTTCTTTGTAGGGACTAGATTAAGGATATGGGTGGCAGTCTCTAAGGCATACCCCTAGAATGAGATTAGTAGCGAAGCTCGACTCATCACGGAACGAACCATGTCTAACAAGGTTCGATTACGCCTCTCAGCCACACCATTCAGCTGCGGTGTCCTGGGAGGTGTCAATTGTGAGACAATCCCACATTCCCTTAGATAGTCGAGGAACTCTGAACTAAGATACTCACCAACTCGATCGGATCGAAGCATCTTAATGTTCCTGCCCAATTGATTCTCGACTTCCTGTTTAAATGCCTTAAACCTTTCGAAAGTCTCTGACTTATGCTTGATTAAGTATACATATCCATATCTATTGTAATCATCAATAAAAGTCAAATAATAACTATTAGCATCCCTGGTGGCATGTTTGAATGGTCCACACACATCCGTCTGTACAAGGTCCAACAAACCTTCACCCCTCTCACACGAGCCTGTGAAGGGTGACTTTGTCATTTTTTCAAGTAAGCATGATTCGCAACTATCATTTGACTTTAGGTCAAACGACTCCAAGACTCCATCCTTTTGGAGTTGGCCTATGCGTTTCTTGCTTATATGTCCAAGACAACAATGCCATAATGATGCTTTATCCAAGTTATTATTATTAAGAGAATCAATACACAAAACATTATTTCCTAAGTTATCTACAACAGATACAGCTTCATACACACCATCACAAGGTAATGCTTTAAAATAAAGAACATTGTTAAAGAAAGCATTAATCGAACCAACTTCATTATCAAATGAAAACGTGAAACCTTGTTTATATAATGCAAGAAAGGAAATAATATTTCTTGTCATTTCTGGCGAATAACTACATTTATTCAAATCTAAATTTAACCCACTACTTAGAGACAAAGTATAAACTCCAATCTTGGTGACAAGTGTAACTTTCCTATTCCCCATGATTAAGTTTATTCTTCCTTGCTCCACATTCTCACTTCTTCTTAGTCCCTGCAAGTCACAACAAATGTGAATACCACAACCAGTATCAAGGACCCAAGATTTAGAATGGGGTGAGTTATTAGAAGTGATAGTGTAAATACCTTCATGGTTGGGTTTAACTTTCCTATCCTTCACATCTTGCTGGTATTTTGGGCAGTTCCGCTTCAAATGTGATTTTTCATGGCAATAGAAGCATTCAGCCTCTTTTGGGTCAGAAGAAGGAGTGACGAAAGCTTTCTTGGTTCCACTTGAAGAAGAGCCATCAAGGGTCCTAACCTTGGTACCCTTCGAAGAACTCTTTCTCTTCTTCCCTCTACTTTTCCCGATTGCCAAAACCGGAGTGGAGTTTGGAGTAGGAGTGTTAACAACCGACCTCCCCTTAAGACCTGTTTCAGCGGTCTTGAGAAGTCCCTGACGTTTGCTGAGTGTGACCTCTTCTTTATTCATGTGATATGCGGAATTGATCATAGCACGATGGTAAGGAGCACAAAATGATATCTATTGCAAGCTCCTCAGGGAAGTTCACATTAAGCTTTAGCAATCGATCCACATATCTTTGCATTTTCTGCATGTGGCTCGTGATGGAATCCCCGTCCTTCATCATGGTTGTTATCAAGGAGCAGATGATTTCATACCTCTCTTGTCGTGCACTTTGAATGTATCTTTCCATCAAATCTTGGTGCATTTCATAAGGTTAGAAATCCTCATAGGACTTTTGGAGTTCTGCTGTCATCGTGGCCATCATGATGCATGCAACTTTCGTAGCATCACTTTCATGTGCCTGAAAGTCAGCGATCTCCTGAGGAGTTGCAGTGGTCTCATCAATATCCTTAAGATCCTTGTCAAGGACATATTCTTTGTCCTCGTAGCGGGTAATCATCCCGATGTTTCTGATCCACTCATTGAAGTTGGATCCATCAAAAGTGACTTTCCCACACAAGTTCATAAGGATAAAGGAGCCATTAGGATTAGAGCCAGAAGCTGCATTGTTTAAAGACATCTGAAGGAAGAGGAAAAGATTAGTTTAGATATTAAGAGAGTCCTTAATAAAACACTCAAATGTAATATTAAGGCTAGGATCCAATCATAATATATTATAACTTAGAAGAGGTATGCCGTAATCCAAGCTATAACATATTTGAAAGGTAGGTGAATGACGATTCACCAATTTCCACCACGAAAACCGAAATATTAAATATTAGGTTTTTGATTGGTTCTTAGAAATTCCTAGATTCTTTGAGATTCAATGAACTTTTCAAAGGCATGTTTCAATCTCGAGTGTGCCCTCCAAGTTTTCTGACTGGTATACTGAGGATCACAAAACGAGGTGTGAAGTAACCATGCAAATCACTTGGTACCCTTAAAGTTTATCACTCAATCGATGTGCCGGTAAACCACACACGCTCCACCGATACTATAATAAACCTTAAGTCACCCTTTACCTACCTTGTTAAGTCGAAGTTAGTGTGCCGGTTAACCATACACGCTCCACCAATGACTTAAACAAAGTGTAAAGTGTAATTTCATGGATTAGCACCTTATTCACATTTTTCCTAAAGTAACTAAGATTGGGAATTTAATAAAACATTTAGTTACTTTATAATATTCATCATACTTTTAACGAGAATTTATAAGTCCTTGTCTTACCTGTTCAGCTAATGACCCTCCACCAGTCAAGCGAGCGGTGGGTGAGAGTGGACACCCATTAAGTTGCCATTTTATAGGCAACAA
This sequence comes from Lactuca saligna, assembly GCF_052625555.1. NCBI lineage: Eukaryota > Viridiplantae > Streptophyta > Magnoliopsida > Asterales > Asteraceae > Lactuca > Lactuca saligna. Next base: position 239,313,478 of record NC_136424.1, read on the forward strand.
CCTTATACCCACCTCATAGACCGGCTTCGTGAATGAGGCGTACTAGCGGTAAGAAGACTTTGTTCTTATACATACATACATATATATATATATATATATATATATATATATATATATATATATATATATATATATATAATTATTAAATTATAATAATATAAGTATAAGGGTTGAATTTTAACTTTTAAAATTCTAAGGGTTGGAACTAAAGTTTTAACAAGACTTTACTTGCTCCAAAACTTGAGGGCAAGTTTTGTAAACTTTCAAAACTTTTCATTTCTTGTAACTTATGAGTTTAATAGAGTAATAAAAATGAAGACTCTTCATTTTTCAAAGTCTTGTGTTCTTCTAATGGTTTTAATTCAAGTGTGACTCTTGGTTTTCCATAACTTGAGGACAAGTTATGGACTCCATTAAAACACATTATGATCAAGAATTAAACTACCACATAGGTTACAAATAATTCCTATGATCATCTAAACATCATAAGAACAAGAACATGAATATGAACACTTTCATAAATCAAGATTACACTTAAAACTTTGTAATTTTGATAACTAGTTGTTGTAAATGAATTAGCAAAGACATTACACCATCTAAAACAAGTTTTCAAGTACCAAAACAGTTTAAGGTAATGTATCTAGTCCATTTCCAGCAACTAAAGTCGAAAATCTGCACTCTGTGGCTCCTACTCGCCGAGTGCATGAACCTACTCGACGAGTAGGTTGAAGATACAAGGTAACTCGATGAGTCCCCCCATGGACTCGGCGAGTTCAGCAGGCAGACAGCAAGTTTTTCGACTTTTTTCAACTTTTTAGCACAAATAACAAACAAACAAGCCTAGGCTTTGATACCACTAATGGGTTTTGAGCATTCTAACACTTCCTAAGTGTACATGCAACCCTAATAACCTTGGATCTATGTTTGTCTAATTATCATGCAAAGTTGAATTTCCAAGGTTATTTTCCTATCTAGCATACATGGGGAACAATTTTTTAACTTGATTGAAATATAGAATAACTTATCCAACAGGAACTTCAAGAGTACGAAGTCACCGACCTGAAACTCGAGCTCGTACCGACGCCTGTCTGCACAACTCTTCTGATGACTCTGAGCGGTCAACAACCTCTGCCTGACCTGCTTTATCTGCTCAGTCGTCTAAAGCATGATCTCCACACTACCCATTACACATTGCCCCACCTCTCCCCAGAAAATGGGGGTCCAAAACCTCCTCCCATACAACAGCTCAAAGGGTGGCATACCAATGCTTGAATGATGGCTGTTGTTGTATGAAAACTCTACCAAGGGAAAATATGTGTCCCAACTCCTGCCAAAATCCAACACACATGCTCGGAGCATGTCCTCGAGCGTCTGAATTGTCCGCTCGATCTCCCGTCAGTGTGTGGGTGATATGTAGTACTAAAATGCAACCACATACCCAACTCCTCATGAAATTTCTTCCAGAACCTGGAAGTGAAATGCACATCTCGATCCGAGACAATCGAGATCGGAACTCCATGCCACGAGACCACCTCTCTCACATATAACTCTGCCAGTCTCTCTGCATAAGAGCTCTCGCTAATAGTAAGGAAGTGAGCGCTCTTCGTCAACCAGTCTACAATCACCCAAATTGCATCGACACTCCTCGCAGTCCTTGGCAATTTAGTGATAAAGTCAATAGTAATATGTTCCCACTTCCACTCGCGAACCTCTGACGGCTGCAACTTACCATGCGGTCTCTGGTGCTCGGCCTTAACCCGACGACAGGTTAGGCACATCTCAATGAACCATGCAACATCCCTCTTCATACAGGGCCACCAATACTCCTTCTTTAGGTCCAGATACATCTTAGTGGCCCCGGGATGGATCGATAACTTCGATCAATGTGCCTCTGCCATCGAAATGGTACGCGTCCCACCCACACACGGTACCGAAATTTGACCCTGAAATGTCATAAGTCCCCGGCTATCGGTAACGAACTCCGATACCTGCCCGATAACTCACTCCCTCTTTTGGTTTTCTGGTCTTACAGCCTCGGCCTGGGCCCCTCGAATGGTGTCCAACACCGGAGTCATCACTGTCAATCTCATACAAACATCTCGCATCGGGACGCTCTTTGTCCTACGGCTCAGGGCATCAGTTACCACGTTAGCCTTACCCGGGTGGTACAGGATCTCACAATCATAATCTTTTACCACATCCAACCATCTCCTATGCCGCATGTTCAGGCTGGGTTGATCCATCAAGTACTTCAGGCTCTTACGATCTGTGTATATGGTACACCGGACCCCATACAGATATTGATGCCAGATCTTGAGGGTGAACACCACTGCACCCAACTCTAAATTGTGGGTGGGATACCTTGCCTCATGAGGCTTCAGCTGCCTCGATGCATATGATATCACGTGCGCCCTCTGCATAAGCACCACTCCCTACCCTAATATTGACACATCACAATATACCACGAATTCCTCCATTCCCTCCGAAATGGCTAACACTGGGGCTTCGCATAACCTCTGGCGAAGTGTCTCAAAGGAGGCCTGCTGCTCTGGGTCCCATTAGAAAGAAACGCCCTTCCAGGTCAACTTGGTGAGTAGCATCACGATCTTGGAGAAATCCCTGATAAATCTCTGATAAAAGCTTGCCAATCCTAGGAAACTCCTGATCTCTGTAGGTGACCTCGGCACCTCCCAACTCATCACCGCCTCAATCTTGGCCGGATCGACCAATATCCCTTTCTGGTTAACAAGATGCCCTAGGAACTGGACCTCTTGTAACCAAAAATCACACTTGGAGAATTTGGCGTAAAGCCTCTCCGATCTCAAAACTCTAAGGATCTCTCTCAGATGTTCCTCATGTTGTTCTTTGGATCTCGAATACACCAATATGTCGTCAATGAACACGATCACCGAGCAATCCAATATCGGCCTACATACTCTGTTCATGAGGTCCATGAACACCGCTAGCGCATTGGTGAATCCGAAAGGCATCACCACGAACTCATAATGCCCATAACGAGTCCTGAACATTGTCTTTTGGATGTCCTCATCTTGCACCCTCACCTGATGGTATCCCGACCTCAAATCGATCTTGGAGAACCAAGATGCTCCCTGTAACTGATCAAACAAATCGTTGATCCTCGGCAATAGGTAACGGTTCTTGACCGTCCGCTTGTTCAATTCCCTGTAATCAATGCACATTCGATGTTAGCCATCCTTCTTCTTAACAAAAAGGATGGACGCTCCCCATGGCGAACTGCTCGGCCGAATAAACCCCATCCCCAGCAGCTCCTGAAGCTGCGAGGATAACTCCTGCATCTCTGGAGGTGCAAGGCGATAAGGTGCCTTGGCGATAGGTGCAGCTCCCGGAACCAAATCGATGTTGAACTCAACCTGCCTCTCAGGAGGCACACCCAGTAACTCCACCGGAAATACATTTGGGAACTCACGCATTATCGGTACCTCATCAACTGACCTCGGTCTCTCTGAATCAACCCTCATATCCATCACATATGCTACAAACCCCTTACAGCCCTGTTGTAGACTCTGTCTCGCTCTAGCGGCTGAACAAAATGCCGACCCAGAATGCGTACCCTCACCGTACACGGTAAGAACTCCCCCACTAGGATCTCGTATGGTCACCAGCTGTCTCTTGCAGTCGATAACCGCTCCAATCTTGCTCAACCAGTCCATGCCCACAATGACACAGACATCTCCCATCGCAATAAGAACTAGATCAATCAGAAACTTGACGCCAAAAATCTCGAGTACACATCCTCGGATCACCTCGGTGGCATACACCGGTCTCTCATCAGTTATGGAAACTCTCAGAGGTCAACTCATCACGTCTCGACTAATACTAATGTGCTGACTAAAAGCCAAAGATATAAAAGACCGACTCGCACCCGAGTCAAATAACACCCAGGTAGGTACAGAACTCACAAGAAAATTACCAGCCAGGATATCGGGCACTGCACGGACCTCCTCTGCGGTCAACTGGAAGGATCTCCCTCATGCCTTTGGTGCCTCAGCCTTCATTGGCCGGATCTCAGTAGCTCTAATAGCAGCAGGGGAAGATCCCTGAGGTGCTCCTTAGGTAGTCCCTCGTAATTGTGGACACTCTGCCTTGCGGTGTCCGGCCTGGTTGCAGCGAAAGCATACTGCAAACCCCTTGGGGAAATCCCTGGCCATATGCCCCTCCTTGCTACATTTGTAGCAAGTCCCCGCTCTGCACACCCCCTCATGGATCTTGCCGCACTTGCCACAAGTGCGGTCCTTCTGACTACCAGATCGCGAATCAGCGGGCTTGGCCCGCTTGGCTGCCGACTAAGACTGTGCTGGTCGCCGATCCCTCGCCTGATAATTAGTCTCCTCCCTAGCCTGGGTCTCCAGCTCTATCTCCCTCTTCCGGGTATTTTCCTGAAGCTCAGCAAATGTTCAATACATCGAGTTCACCACGAACTCCCGTATATCCCTCCTCAAAATGCTCAGATAGCGGCTCATACGTGCCTGCTCGGAGGACACGTGCTCTGGGCAAAACATCGCCCGCTCATGGAATTTCCTCGTAATCACTGTGACAGAATCAGTTTCCTTCTTGAGGGTCAAAAACTCTTGGGCCAAACGTTCCCTTTCCACCTGGGGAACGTACTCATCTCGGAACATAGCAATGAACCTCTCCCAAGTAACTGCAGCAAGCTCAGTAGGCGAATAATGCACCATCACAAACTGCCACCAGTCCTTCGCTCCCAAGCGAAGCTGGTTCAGCGCGAACTGGACCCTCAAATGATCAGGATATGAGCAAGTAATGAAACATCCCTCTATGTATGATATCCACCTCATCGCTGCAATCGGGTCCTGGGTCCCATCAAACTCTGGTGGTTTTGTGTTGCTGAACTAACAACAACGCATCACTACCCTGCGGTCTAGCTGCAGCTACAGCTGCAGTGACCGCAGCAACAACAGCCTCAGAAAGAGCAGCGTATCTCTCATCGAATGTCTCTATCAGGGTGGTCTTAATAGACCCGAACATCTCTGGAATCTCATCGCGGATGGCAGCAGCCACCTCATCATGAATCATCTGGCAGAGCTACTCATCGCTCACACCCCCTCCACTAGTCCCTGGTCTGTGACGTGTCCCTACCATGATGCCTCTCCTAGATACAACATAAGATATCAGTAATTTTCTCGGATGTACACACACTCGATATCCCAACCCTACTTGATCTCTGGTGCCCTAAGGATTCTTACTTGGGTTGCGCACTGACCCGGTGCCTTCGATAGTACGGCCCCAATACTACCTACCAAACTGACTCAGCATTCACACCAAGTCCTCCTCCTAGATCCCCAAATCCCAAGTACGCTATTCTCTCTAATCATGTGCTACTCACTAGCAAATCTCTCATAAGCTCCTTGCTGCTATCTCAACACTCTCAAGCATTCTTAATAGCAAAATCCCTAGACTAAGGCATCATATATCAGGCTACTCTAGTCCTAATGAGAATACCTAGTCTTACTCTAGCATGCATAATATAATTTATATAGCATAGCATAACATTTCGTTTACAACTTATTGTAAGGGTATTTTGGGAAATCACCGTTCTGGTGGTGCCTGATCGTACATACAGTTCTGCTCTGTCTGTTTCAAAACTATTTTTACTCTTTTTTTTTTAAAAAAAAATTTACTTTATTATCAATTTTTTCCTCAAATCCTCAGTTTGAGTTCAGATACGCCCGAAGATGCATCCGAATCCCTCAAACCAAGGCTCTGATACCAAATTGTAACACCGTAAAATTCAAAACAAATTTTCACCTTTTTAAACACGTTTTACCAAGCGCATTTAACAACAAAATCCCATTATACCATAACTTTCCACAAAATATTTCCCAAGATCAAAATACATAAAAATCTATGCGTGTGTACGAATCATGTCGGTGCCTTCCCACGATCATCATTGGTACCTGAAACACATAACACATAACACTGTAAGTGTAAAGCTTAGTGAGTTCCCCAAAATACCATTCATAACACATACTAGCCACTCGAGGCTATAACTCTGTGGGCCCGTGGGCCCTAACTCTGTGGACCCTCTCGTCCTAACTCTATAAACCTTTCAGTTCTAACTCTGATATAAATCACATAGAAACAATGAAGTAAAACACATCACATAATATCATACGATAACTCTAATTACCACTCCAGGTAAAGTATAGTGAGAAGACTCACCTCAGATGTCCCGGTAAATCACTGACTCGGTAGAAATACGATCTAGCCTCCGCCTAAACACATAAAGTAATACTCTCATAAATATAACTCTCAGAACTAGACTCCACTCTCTCTAGGCACCCTCAGAAGGGTAAAAGACCATTTTACCCCTCCTTTGGCTCAAAGGCCCTCATTGCTGACCAAACCCTAAAAGTCAACCAAATTCAATGGTCAAACTCTGACCCAACTCGGCGAATGCACTTGGGCAACTTGGCGAGTCCACCTGTGTCTACTTAACTCTTTAGTCCCGTTTAACACGTCGAGTCCCTCCCTTTACTCGACGAGTCCCTAGGTAAGAATCGCGGGGCCACCCCGACTCAACTCGCCATGTCTCAAGAACAACTCGGCGAGTACATGCCATGCACAAACTCCATTGGTCTCCTGAGGTCAGATATGTTCCTCTAATCCATAGATTTGGCCTTCCCAAGCATAATAATCACGTAAAGTCGAGACCTTGACACCCATATATCATCTAGATGAATTCATTTGGTGATTTAGCCCCAAAAATGACATTTTAAGCTCATGACTCCCAAGATAATTCATAAAGCTCCAACGGTTAAGGTCTCTGGACCTCTTTGAGTCCATATCCAAAGCATAAACTCGATAAGGGACCAATTGCTCCACATAATCATCCTCAAAAGAGGTTAGAAAACTTTAACTCTAAGAATCAATACCAAAACTGAAGAAGGTCTGAATAAATACCTCAAGTTGAAGTCTTTGGACTCTGAAACCACTAGAATCACACCTCCTTCAGTCTCCTCTTGCTCTTGATCACCTTCTTCTTGTTAAACCAAAGATAAAAAGATCAAATATGGCTTCTCCTTCCTCCCAAACGATCTAGCTCGCTTAGGGTGCTCTCAAGGGACTTGTAGCCGCAATGGGAGGCTAAGAGTGCCCTTAAATAGGCTCCAACCTCGGAGGATTAAGGTTTCATTAAACAGAGTGGATTCGCCGAGTCCAAACGCGAACCCGGATGATAATCCGCGACCCTACTCGGCGAGTCTAAGCATCAACTCGCCGAGTTCCTTTACAAATTCCAAAAATATTAGAATAATATACCTGGGAATCCGGATGTTACAGAAGCCTAGGAAGAGTTATGCTATCGAAAACACAGAAATGAATCAACTACATTTTCCAATAAACAAGATGATGCTTATTACTACTCAGTACAAGATTGTTGATCAATTCAAGAATCCAAATGCTTTTACTCATATGAAGCTGAGATTTCATGCAGTCTTGGGAAAGGATCAGGAGGAGGTGTGGTCACTTGTGAAGATTATCCAAGTGATAAAGATTACAAAGGATGAACTATTCGAGAATAGGATGCAAAATTTATAATACCATGTTGTGAGGGCTAACAAGGTTGCTTGTGATTTCTCAATAGCTGACTTTCCTTTGATGAACTTGAATGATCTGATTCAAGTTGCAGATATACTCAAGGATTCAGATGCTTCGAAAATTCAGGGAACAAGTAAAGATGTGTTGCGTTCGGGGTTAGGGCATCTCAATATTTTCATATACAATTACTATGATTGTCTAGCATTACAGATATTGAATTAGCAATGTCAATGGGAAAAGAAATTTATGTTCTTCAATCAATGTTGAAAAGCCAAGCTAATCTGAAAAAGTATGTTGATGGTGGGATATGCTTAGATGTCACAACTAACATTTTTAGCTAGGAAATTCTATTCTACTATAAACATCATCCATTGTAAAAGCCTATACTCTAAGTGAATACTATACTCTACTCTCATTCAAATATATCTCATATTTTCAAATAAGGGTTGGAAACCCTAGAAATCCCAACGCAAGTTCATTATGGACTATGATTCTCTTATTGAGCCTAATGCGCCAATAATTATCCAAACCCACTATTGTGGGCCTAGGACCGTTAAATGGGCTCTAAATGGACCCACATTCATAAAAATTTAACATTTTGGGCCATGAGAGCCTAAAATAATCCATTTTATCTCTAATACGCCTTATTAGGCCATATATTATTACATTTGCTCTAATGGGACGTAAGTCCTTTTAATTTTCCTTTATAAATTGAAATAAGCCAAGAATGGGCCCAAAACCATTTCCTTCCCATTCTTTTAGCCCATTATCGGCCAACGCAAAAAAATGAAAGAGGGTTTGATTTAAAACTTGACAACTCATAATTGTCCATCATATATCTAGAAAGTCACATACTTCTAGACATCTATTATCTTTCATGCAAACTTCCTTAAATATCTTCTCTTCCTCTCTCTATTCTCGGCCACAGAACACCAACACACACACATTTCTCAACTTCAAACGCTCTCAATTATTCTTTCAAGAACTCTCATCTCCTTCCTCTAAATTTCGAGTTTTGGAGTGTAGTTTCAAGAGTATCTTCACCTAGATCATCATCTTTGGTAAGTTTTTGCTTAGATCTATGATTTAACTTCTTTATTTCTTCAAAAATCTCCTCTTACCACCATATTTCATGGATCATGTTCATTAGAACCATCAAAGTTCAAAAACCTCCTCAAGAGGCTAGCTATAGTCGAGATCTCTTCATTTCTTCATCAAAATCTGAAATCTTCAAACAAGGTGAGTTTATATCCCCTTGTTTTCTATTTTTACTTGTTTTTTGGGGGAAAATACAAGTCTTATGTGTAGATCTATGTATATATGCATGATTATGTGTGTTTTCTTGAAACATTTGGTGATTATGTGTTGATTTCTTCAGTAATCTAAAAATATGTTAAGAAACTTGAAGTGTATCACTAGGATCTTCATATGAAACATGAGAAAAGTATGTTTTATCTCATATAATACATGTTGACTTGTAGATCTGGGATTTGTATACTTGATATAACAAAAATGAGTGTTGGGTTCAAAGATCTATAAATAAAACTCATAAAACAACCCTTGATAGAAAAGTTTTGGTCCAATCTCGGACTATTTTGACCCTCTTAGTGGAAGTATTTTTCAAAAATGTTTTACATGGATACATTTTAGAATTATACCTTCATATGACTACCCTCACGTTTTCATACGATTTTTCTACAATTTTTGGCGAATTTTACAAAAGTGTCTATCATATTTGAAATAATTTCGGACCAACCTATGAAGATGAGTGATTTCACACTAGTTTGAGGCCATCAAAAATTATGAGAAAATTTTTGAAGAAAGTAGACAAAATTTCCAAACTTCCAGAATTTACGGATCCAAATTTCGACATACGATAAATTTTCTACAAATTTTCTAAAAACTATGTCGGAAAAGCGAAAAACCAGAAAAATGTGTATTTTCACAAAAACCAAGCCAAAAATGATATTTTTGACAAAAATGGGTTTAAAATGTTATTTTTACCACAAAAGTAGTCATCAACACAAGTTTTTAACAAATTTGGAGATTAAAGTGTTATTCTTACATAAATTGGGCCTTAATTGAAAACTTGGTGACTTATTGGGCCAACAACGTCATTTTTACAAAAAGTAGGCTTTAGATATCAATTATGTAAATAATCAAGCTAAAATAAACAAAACAATAATAAACAGGTTAAAAACGACATTCATATCCTTATTGGGCCTGGAAATAACATACATGTTTAGTGGGCATTAGTGTCCTTTTACATGTATATTGGGCTCGGGATAGGTATTCATATCCTTATTGGGCCTAGAAATAATATACACGTTTAGTGGGCCTAAGTGTCCTTTTACATGTATATTGGGCTTAGGATAGACATTCACATTGCTTTTGAGCCTCGAAATAATAAACACGTATAGTAGGCCTTAGTGGTCAACTTACATGTTTATTAGGCCTGGGAATGGCTTTTATATGCATTCTTTTTTTATGATATTTTAGTGAATATTTAAGCCATAACCAATGCTAAACCAACAAATGGATTTAATTTGATCATTTTCTAGGTTATTGGGCCTTAGTGGTTCATTTTTATGTGTGAGAGGTACTGTATATGTTTATTGGGCCTCATTGACCCATTAACATGTGCGACGGACCTTGGATACTATTTGTGTGCCATTTGGGCCTGTAAATACTTTACATGTGAAATGGGCCTTAGTTGTCCTTTCATATATATTTCGAGTCCATGTTATATAATCTCATTCTAATTGGGTCTAGAAATGATTTACATGTTTAGCGATGCCTTAGTGGTTCACTTACATGGATCATTGGGCCTGGAAGGAGTTTATACCTTTTTTCTTCGCGTAAATTCGGTTAAGGATCTAGTGAGTTTATGTTGGTTGGCACCTATTAAGAGTACGATCGTAGCTTGTAGTTATAACCAGAGTCTCCTGGAGGGAGAACGGGGATTTGTGTATAGATCTATACGGGGTTGACACCCCACACCTCAGTTGTTCGCTATAGTTAGACTAACTCGGTCTAGGGTGATGTAAACCTTATAATCAAAGTCAAAACCGACGTCCAACGACGCCAAGACAAGTGAAATTGTCATTATTTAGTATGGTTATGACGGCTCGCTTAGAGAATTAACGTTATGAACTTTACGGAAGACCATTTTTTTTTACAGGCAACATCGGGTTGTCTGGGAACATTCTCTTTACATGCTCTTACATTCTCTATACATTCTCTTTAACTTTTTAGTCAAATAAACAATAACATGCATGCATTAATACAAGATCTAACACAAACACACTAAACAATTTTCAGACAATATTGGATTTTCTGGTGGTTTTCAAAGTTACACAAATCATTTTCACAAACATGCTTATGAATTCACCGACATTTTTATGTTGACCATTTTCAAAATAACTTGTATTCTCAGAAAACCGTTGAAGCAGGATGAACGAACCAAACTAATGGATATTGTGTTATATTTTGTTTCATCATACTCTTACTATTTTGGCATGTAATATTCAAATACAATACTCGATGTAAACAATGAATGTTGCTATATTACATGTGTGATGATGATGATGATGTTATGTTTCAATTATATTCATTATAATGATATTTCAAGATGAAGTCACGCACAAGCCCCCAGACATTTCCGCCGTCTGGTTCGGGGGTGTGACAGATTGGTATCAGAGCATTGTTTATAGAGAACTAGCATATCTAATCATACATGATATGCAACTACAAATACAATGGGACTAAACAACTCTGAACATAATAATTTAAAATACATACCTATGTGTTCATTTTAGAATAATAACACAACAAGAATAGTAAAAGTCTTTGGAGGATTTGAACATCGCTATTAAACTCGGGCAGTTATGTAGTCGTATTGGGGTGAATGTAGCCTGATCAACTACATTCATTCAAAATACAACCAACGTGTGTTTGGAAGTAATTGTTATGGGTAATGAATCAAAAACTTACCTTTTAATTATCCAAAGAGCTTATAGAACCAAACCTAAATAAAATTAAATTACTATAGGAGTAATTGGTATGCTATTTGTTTCTAGTATTTATACCCCTTTTGCAATACACTATAGACGAGTATCATTAGCCAAGAAACCCCTATCTCCCTAGTCAAGGAATAGCAGTGTGGCTCGACTCAGAGAAGGAACCACAGGAGGAACACGAAGTAGAACTTGTAGATGAACCCACCGAGTTAATAGTGGACCTCGAGGAGGAAGAGTTAGAGGGAAATGATGATGATGAATCAGATACAGAATCCGTTGACATCAATCCCCCATGTAAAGCCAGAGTACCGACATATCGTGTGGGACCCGGTGGCCCCATGTCCCCTTAGGCACACGATATTTGGAGATAGAGTCACCGGCAAGGGATACGACCACACTACAGTAGGAACTGAGGTCTCTTCGATCTTAGTCATAGAGGACCAGCTGACTGGGCCCTCCCAATCTTGGTCCGGCGCACCCGAGGTATTGATGACCAAGCTCAGGACACCCCAAATCGAACAGAACAAATTTGGTTTGCTATTGAGAGATATGAGAGGCAAACACAGGAAGTGAATCGAGACTATCGACCGAGACAGTTAGTTAGGGAAGTACGACTACGAGATACCGAACAACATGTAGCTCGTCTGCGAGGTGCATCCACTTCATCAACACCACCACCAGACACTTCCCACCACAATTAGGATCAACCTTTTCTACTTTCCCCTACTATCCGACATGACTCTCTTTCGTGTACTAAGATGGTACTTACCACTGGAACAATTATGTCCTATCTTTATTTCGTATTACTACATAGACTCAATTATATGCACAAGAGAACCCTCAAAACCGCTAGATACTTAAGGGTCTCGAAACCAAAACAACCTATATACTCAAAGGATAGACGTGACGATCGTGCCAAATCTGTGATTACCAACTATCGCAAATACATCATAGGGATGTATGTGGAAGCAGTAAGAACTATAAAACAAGATGCAAAATTTATAGAGTACAACTAGGAATGACGATCATTACTTACGATCTAGACTATCAACGTACAGCAGGAAAATGCCATCCCGCAAGAATAACAAGCGCACCCACGAGACATCGCTCCTGTAGATGGACTCTGCTACATTCCAAGTTGCTGTAACGGTGATAGTAACCGCTTAGATGGAGCAAATCAATGCAAACAACCCCAATAGAGGCAAGAACAACATTGACAACTCCATCCAAAGGAACGAACATGGAAACCATCAAGTGACAACCTATCAAGGAACTCCAAACCCCAAGCTTAAGAGTAGGAAGCTGAGGTCTATAAGTAAGAGAAAGGGACAACACACTCAAGGGTTCTCAAGGAAGCAACATGTTGTTGTTGTTCATGCGACCATGACCCCTATTATACCAACAACCTGGAGACCATATGTTGGAAGCCTTCGAAAATGCAACTGGTGCAAATTCCATCATAATGGAGCCTACCGGGAGATGCATTGTAACAAATGCAACCAAAAGAATCACACCGCCAAATTCTGTAGAACTTATCCATGTCAAAATCGTCATCCAAATGAAAATGACAACAATCGCAACAACCCTAACAACAACACCAATGATGAGACCGGTCACACCTGCTAAGGGTGTGGAGGAATCAGTCACTTCAGGTGCAATTGCCCCAAGGATAACAATCAAGGAGCAGAAGGATCAGAAATGGTCCTGACCTTGGGTCAAGGCGAAGCAGTCCAAGACCCAACGGTTGTTACTGGTATGTTCCCACTTAACAACTCTTTCACTTACCCCTTATTCAATAGTGAAGCTGAGTGAAGCTTCGTTAGTAACAAATTCGAGCACTTACTAAAACAAAAACCCCGAAAGCTAAACTAAGCCTTTAAGGTGGGCGTGGCTAATGGGAAAAACCAAATTAACATAGGATATTTATGGGGAGTACACCTTAACACTAAAACCCCATTCATTTCAAATAGATTTAATGCCAGTAAATATTAGGAGTTTTAATGTGATAATCGGCATGGTTGGGTTAAGCCCCCATCGTGCTGATATTATGTGTCGCGAGAAGGTCGTTTGCCTTCACCTTCCCAATCACGAAACTCTAATAAACGATGGTGATAATGTTGGGTTTTGAGCATTCTAACACTCCTAAGTGTACATGCAACCCTAAATACCTTGGATCTATGTTTTCTCTATTATACATGCAAATATGAACTTCCAAGGTATTATCCTAATCTAGCATACAAAACAATGAATATAACGAGATAGAATACATACCTCTTTGATGTAGAATGTCTTCATGAAGCTTGAGTACCTGGTGCCTCAAGTGTGACACCTCAAATGGTTCACACAACACTAAATACACTTGGAATAACTTGATAGAATTCTACAACTCATGAAATCGTCTAGCCCTTCTTTTACACACACTAGTGGCCAATTTTGGTGAATAATATGATGCTTATATAGTGTGTTACAATTAGGGTTACACCATGTAAACCCTAATTGTCATGACCTTTCATTTCCATGACCCATGGGCTATGTAACGTCCATGGAGCATCCATGGAGCATCCTATGGGTTTAACCCAACTTGATTATCCATGGAGCTTTGGCCCACTATATAAGTTATGGATGATTTGCACAATCAACCCATATATTTAATTAGTCTTCTTTTGATCACATAATTAATTCTAAATTAATTCTTGATCAATACTAATTAAATATTATTATTCTTATTATTAATATACTTGAACTTATAATATATTAATAACCATAAGTCTCTTATTTCTCTCATTTAGTCTATCCAAGTGCATGATGCCATGCAACCCAAATGGACCATGCCGGGTCGGGTCAAGTCTTACCAATTATAGTTATGGACTTAGACATTAATCCAACAGTCTTCCACTTGGATAAGTCTAAAACTATTATTGTGTATGACTTCAAGAACCGATTGGCAATCGTAGCTCTCAAAAGCTTCTGTCGAACTCTGACCTTGTAGATGAACTTTGACCTTTGTTAATGACTTGTCCATTAGATAAGGGATCATATATTCCCGAGTCCTGGCCCGGCCGAGCACTTCCATTTGTCATCATCAAATAATCGAGGCGCCCACAGATATCACTTTTATCCCGAAGGTAAAAGGAATGGATAAACTTCGACTCATATGGCTTGTTCTGCTACTTGTTGAATCATACACAAAGGCACGTTTTATGACACCGAGTTGCCAATGTGTTTTCGTGCAATCAATGTATAACCAACTCATAGTAACAAATCATATCTCTAGGTTTGAAGAATATAAGATATTATTTTCTCATGATCACTTGTGATAAAATCCATGAAGTGATTCCAATGAGCACGGGTTGAATCCAATACTCATAACTTATGAGCACTCGTGAGTGTTGTAGCCCTTTGTCCAACATCTTAGACCTCTACAAGCCAACCCATGACAGTCTTAATTCATATCTACTTCCAACGTATGACCGACTGTGTATGGTTTGAATAACTTAGTCATCCAGAATAATGACCTAGTTATTCTGGAAGTCAAAACATGCAAAATGAAACACAAGAATAATTGAATCGAATATGGTATCAAAACATATGCACGTAAATAAAACACCTTTTATTTATCACCATATGATTACACATTATTCATTGTATACTTTTTCAGCTAGCAACTTTATTCTTGAATTTAAAAACAATAGTTGTCCCATGCTCCAAGCATGTACACTATGTTTTCTAAACACTAGTCATGTCATACACTAAGTATGCATACTATGTTTGTCTATGATCTTTACTTTGTGAATTAGATCAATTGAACATAATTCCAATGATCCTCTCTTCACAGTCCCAAATCCTTACTACAAATGCAAGAATTCCAAATTCATGCCATTTACAGAAATCTGTTAGATTCTAAACTTGTATGCATTGATCCTCTTGTAATAATTATGCACAAAGTTAGGAAGACTTGACAATAACCATTACAGAGCATTCCAAAGGAGATCAGCTCCTTAGACACATCCTTCTTGCATTAAGTTTCCTAATCTTATATAGATTGAAAATTTCTAACTTTGAAACATTTCCAGATTCCCTTTTGACTATAACTTCTGAACAAGAGTTGCCTCCTTACAGATTATGTCAATATGGTCCTTCCAGAATTATCACTATACTTCCAACTGTCCTTGAGCAACCAATAATTGGTAAACCTTAGATTGTCCTTGACAATTGTTTAATCCTTTTAGTCATATCCAACTCTAGTCCTTTTCCCTTCTTAATGCCCCAGGCATTTGGAAAATTTTAGAACGGATGAATATAGCACATGTAATCGATCCTATATCTGAAGCATATGGGACACGATTCATGATGTCTCACATAAAGACTAAACCAGTCTTTTGCTATAACATTTCCATTTCTATTTGCCAAGTTCTCATAATTCAGATTGTGAAAATGGATGTCGTAATCATGATCGAATTTTAGAACGCAAATAATGGATCCATAAACAGAATTTCCTTATGTTCAGCCATTCCAACATGAAATTCATATATATATATATATATATATATATATATATATATATATATATATAATATATATATATATATATATATATATATATATATATATATATATCCTTGACAAAATGATTAAAACCTCACGATCTAAGCTTATAGATTTGAGATGAAGTATTATTTCCTCTCCCTTAATTATAGCAAAACAACTTTTTCCCAATTGAAACCTTTTGTTTTCTATAATTAACATTGCTAAACTTACAATACTTATCATATTTATCATGCTCCCACTAACATGATGATTATTAGCATAATACTTATGCTCCCAGTAGCTTTGACCTGTATCTAGAAATTAGTTGGACTTCTAGAAATCAATACTTTATTGACTTTCTTACCAAAGTTTAGATTTCTGATACTAGATTGCTTTGATAAAACTTTATCAATATCATACACCTTATCTTAGATAGCTCACAGGTGTGTCTAAACAATTTCAGAACTATGAAAAGGGATGCCGTAATCATAGTCTCAATTGTTTAAACCTTTGCCACTTCTCACAAGTCCATGTTAGTGTGCCGGTTAACCACACACGCTCCACTAACGACTTTGAGAATGCAAGTATCACAATTACTATCTAGCTAAAATCTACTTAGTGAAAGTGTTTCCTCACCATCATTTTCATGAATCGGAGAGAAACCTTATGACACTTAGATTTAATAGTGTATGTGTTCTTATCCATGTGAGTTGTCAAACCATAGTGACAAGACAAGGATAATGATAAATCCAAGCTCATATTGACTGAACTCAATCTTAATTTCTTGCCACCTAGCAGCTCAAGGGCCTGCCATTACTTCCAAGTTGTTGTGCAACCAATTGACAACTCTAAGAACTCATATGCAAAGAAAACTTTAACTGGAATGGGCACAGAATATGTTAACATGATAATTTACAAACCTCAAGTCGTGTGCTAGTGAAGAACTTCAGGTTTTATTCTTGATTAGTTCTTGAGACATTCAAGACCTTTAAGACTCCCACTATCCTCTTGACATATAAGACTCTCTTGTCAGGTATTCAATAGATAGTGTGGATTCTAATTAAGACAAACACTTCACACAATTGGCCTTAATTTGTCTTTGTTTTATCCAAAACATCACAACTTACCAACTTCAAATGTACAAGATTAGAAAACTTTTACTCTTACATTTGACAAGTGTTTTAAACCTTCTTCAAGACATGTCACTCAAATTATAATCTTGGAGTATGACTCTAAGACTTGTCTTGGAACAAAGTATGACTCATCTTCTTGATTTAACCATTTCAAATATTCAAGTTCCTCTTCTTAGTCATAAGAATGCACTAAGATTTCCTTAGAGAACTAATTTTGATATGGTTTCTTAATTATTAAGATGATCACAAAACTGATACTAAAGTACTCTCCCATCTTTTCAGATTTGAGAAACTTTTATCTTTCTGCCTAATTTGACTCTTCTTATTCGTTCTGCCTTACATTGAAACTTTTCCAATGTTTCAGAATTATACTTAAACTTGTAAGTATAACTATATTTACAGAACTTAAGTAAATCATGACGAATAGTCTTATCGATCTTTTGTGGTGGACTTAATCAGTGCACAAGAATGTGTACTCTGTCCCTTAGTCTGTTACTTGACTCACTCATCCATGTGAACACGTAGTTAGTCTTAACTTTTCCAATGCTTGAAAGTTCTCATTCATCATGCTATATAACTTGCATGATTCCAAGTTCTGGTCCAATTGAAACTTGGGTGATGAGGATCATTCCTTCTTTGGTAAATTTAGACACTATCACAAATGAAAGAATCAAATTCATATTTCCACTCTTGCTCTTAATGGAATCTTATAAGCAACAAAAATTTCCACAAATGCCATTGTAAGGATATTTTAAAATAAATAAAATCAAAATTTCCTTTTATTTTAAAAACTTTGCGGAAAAACTAATCCTTACAATGCAAATATATATCAAAACTTGTTGTTATCTATTCCTAAGCAATTTATCATAACTCCTAAGAGGTAGCTTAAGAATCCAATCTTCAAACTATGCGATAGAAATCCATCTACACGATCAGATTCAGCATATTCTTTCTTTAAGTTTCTTCAGTTTTCTTTGATTCTTAAAACATCAACATTTGACCTAGTCACATCATGTATCAAGAATCTCATAATACAAACTTAGCAGAGTAAGATAGTGGACTTTAAGTGAAGTAGAGTCAAACTTATTGACTTTAACATCCTTAGGTAAATTGGTAGCAGTGAAGTAGAGTCAAACTTATTGACTTTAACATCCTTAGGTAAATTGGCAGCTTCGCAACCAATGCCCCTTCCTTTGGCAATTTAAAATATGGAAACTTTGGTAATGGAACATGGGACTATCACAGACTTAGCCTTTCTCTTTATCATTTGGTCAACTGAGTTGACTATGGCCGATCCCTTTCCATTGGGAAGAGAGAGCTTTATTGGATGTCCAATGTCATTATTATCAATGTCCATAAAGTTTTTAGGAAGTTGATCTTAGCAAATAGATAAGATCATTAAGGGTCTTGTCATAGTCTATTTCATAGGTATTCCAAAAGAACTCACTATGTGACTTAGAAAGTAGTTGCACCACCAAATTTCCCAAGACTTTGACACCCAACTCTCCCAGCTTATCAATGTGTGACTACATCTCCAAGATGTGACCACACATAGATCTTTACTTGCTAATAGGGCTTGAGCGACCTTAAACTTTTCAAAACTTGTGGGTTATGGAGAATAATTGGAGGAGGTGAAAGAAGTATGATTTCCATGGGACATCATCTTCATTTAGGAAAGCTTGTTTCAAGAGATTTGGGAAGATTATAAATGTCTAAACCAGACATCTTTTGGGAGATATTCAAGATAGTTGATTTAAAGTCCTTAATATAACACCCAATATGAAATATTGAGGCTAGGACCTAAAACAATACTTATATAACCTGGAAGAGGGATGCCGTAATCCAAGTTATAAAATATTTGAAGGTAGGTGAATGACGATTCACCAATTTCCACCAAGATAAACGAAATGTATTATTAGGTTTTAATTGGATTTGAAACTCCTAGATTTTTTGAGATTCATTGAACTGTTCAATGGCATGTTTCAATCTCGAGTGTGCCCTTCAGGTTTTGTGACTGGGATGCCGAGGATCACAAAACAAGGTGTGAAGTAACCGTGTAAATTACTTGGTACCCTTAAGTGTTTACCCCTCAATCAATGTGCCGGTTAACCACACACGCTCCATCGATACTATAATAAACATTAAGTTACCCTTTTCCTACCTTGTTAAATACGAGTTAGTGTGCCGGTTAACCACACACGCTCCACTAACCGACTTAAACAAAGTGCAAAGTATAATTTCGTGGATTAGCACCTTATTCACATTTTCCTAAGTAACTAAGATTGGGTATTATTAAGAGTTTAGTTACTTAGTATTTATCATTAATACTTTTAATGAAGGGAGAATTCTAGTCGTGTCAAACCCATTTGGCTAACGACCCTCCAGCGGTTAAGGAAGCGGTGGGTGAGAGTGGACACTCATTAAACTGCCATCTTATAGGCAGTAACCTTATACCCCCCTTATAGACTAGCTTCGTGAATATGGCCTACTAACGGTAAGACTGACTTTACTCTTATACACATATATATATAAATATTATTAACTTATAATATTATAAAGTATAA
This sequence comes from Lactuca saligna, assembly GCF_052625555.1. Classification (NCBI taxonomy): domain Eukaryota; kingdom Viridiplantae; phylum Streptophyta; class Magnoliopsida; order Asterales; family Asteraceae; genus Lactuca; species Lactuca saligna. The sequence continues at coordinate 239,333,320 of NC_136424.1, forward strand.
GGGTTGAATTTAAACTCTTTAAAATTCTAAGGGCTTAACTTGCAATTAAAGTATTTATAAGAGAAAACTTTTTCAAATTCCAAAACTTGAGGGCACATTTTGAAACTATTCAAAACTAATTAATTCTATAACTTATGTGTTTAAAGTAGTTTTAATTAAAGACTCTTCAAGTTCCATAACTTGATGACAAGTTATGGAAGACTTTAAATTATTAAAGAATGTAACTTTTTCTTATTTTGTAACTTATGGAATTAATTAAGGTTACATATTTTATTACTTAATGAAGTGACTCTTGAACCTCCATAACTTGTGGACAAGACTCTTCATTTTTTGTAACCATTGGTAACTTTTATGAGTTTTATGATTCTTAAATGTGACTTTTCATATAACTTGAGGACAAGTTATAAAAACACATTTTAGAATCAACTCTTAGATTAAAATGGATTGAAAACACGTAATCATTTAACTTTTCTATTAATCTAAGCAACTCATAAGAATAAGATAATTCAAATCAAAATTTTTCATGTAATTAGTCTACACTTTAAACTAGTACAAAACATGAATCTATTGACAATTATCTTTGAAATTGGATTAGCATGAACATTACCACATCAAAATCAAGTTTATAAGTCCAAAAACATCTTAGGGTAATGTTCCGAGTCCAATTTCAGTCAAAAAAGTCGAATTTATGCTGCCTGGGGGTCCAACTCGTCGAGTGCATGAACCAACTCGGCGAGTTGGATCGATTTGATCACTTTTTAGGCATGGACTCGCCGAGTCTACTGATGGACTCGCCATGTCTAATGATCAGACAGCAAACACCTTCGATTTTTTTAAGCAGTTTTGCAAGTATAACAAGAAAACAAGCCTAGGCTCTAATACCACTGTTGGGTTTTGAGCATTCTAACACTCCTAAGTGTACATGCAACCCTAAATACCTTGGATCTATGTTTTCTCTATTATACATGCAAATATGAACTTCCAAGGTATTATCCTAATATAGCATACAAAACAATGAATATAACAAGATAGAATACATACCTCTTTGATGTAGAATGTCTTCATGAAGCTTCAGTACCTAGTGCCTCAAGTGTGACACCTCAAATGGTTCACACAACACCAAATACACTTGGAATAACTTGAGAGAATTCTACAACTCATGAAATCGGTTAGCCCTTCTTTTACACACACTAGTGGCCAATTTTGGTGAATAATATGATGCTTATGTAGTGTGTTACAAGTAGGGTTACACCATGTAAACCCTAATTGTCATGACCTTTCATTTCCATGACCCATGGGTTATGTAACCTCCTTCGAGCATCCATGGAGCATCCTATGGGTTTAACCCAACTTGATTATCCATGGAGCTTTGGCCCACTATATAAGTTATGGATGATTTGCACAATCAACCCATATATTTAAATAGTCTTCTTTTGATCACATAATTAATTCTAAATTAATTTTTGATCAATAATAATTAAATATTATTATTCTAATTATTAGTATACTAGAACTTATAATATATTAATAACCATAAGTCTCTTATTTCTCTCATTTAGTCTATCCAAGTGCATGATACCATGCAACCCAAATGGACCATGCCGGGTCGGGTCAAGTCTTACCAATTATAGTTATGGACTTAGATATTAATCCAACAGATAAACCTAATGCCAATCCTCTTCCTATCTTGTGCATCAAGGCACAGAAGTGTCTGCACCCGAAAAACTACGTTTTCCTCACTCTTGTTGTGGACAAGACCAAGGAAGAAGTAAGTATACAGGGTATTCCGGTAGCATGCGATTTTCCAAATGTATTTCCTGAAGAATTTCCAGGAATACCTCCAGAAAGACAGGTCGAATTTCGAATCGACCTCATACGGGGAACTACATCAATTGCCAATTCACCCTATAGGTTGACTCCCGCCGAAACTCAGAAGTTATCCAGACAATCAAGAAAATTTATGAGCAAAGGATTCATCGGACTAAGCTTCTCACCCTGGAGAGCTCCGGTCTAGTTCTTCAAAAAGACGGATCCTTCAGAAGGTACATCGATCTTAGGAAATTGAATAAGCTCCCTATCAAAAATCGATACCCACTCCCTCGGACTGGCGATGTATTTGGCCAGCTCCAAGGAGCTAGTTACTTCTCTAAAATAGATCTAAGAATCGGTTATCATAAACTTCGAGTCTGAGAAGAAGACATTTAAAAAAAATTCTTTCCGAACTCGTCGCGACCATTTCAAATTCATTGTGATGCCCTTCGGTCTAACAAATGCTCCCACGGTATTCATGAACCTTACGAATCGAGTTTTCCCAACCATTCCTAGTCATCCTTTTCATTTTTTCTGATCAATAACATACTCGTCTGCTCTCGAAGCAAGAACAAAACACTGTCAATACTTACGACCAGCCTTGAAAGCATCGAAGCCGGAGAATATCGTGGAGGAAGCACTGCATGGATGGATAAAACCCTCAAAGTCAAAAGACGAAGCTTATTGTTATAAGAGTTGAGTTGGGCGCTATCCGGGTGATCGTCAACAGGTTAACCCAATCTGCCCATTTCCTGCTAATACAGAAATCAAACAAGAAGGAACTTTAGCATGGATCTATATAAAAGAGATTGTGAGACTCCATGAAATATCAGTATCTATTATCTCGGATCGGGATAACGGAATTACTTCAAGATTTTGACAGTCACTTTAGAAGGCTTTGGGAACATAGCTAGACACGAGCGTTGTTTACCATCCTCAAACCAATAGTCAAAGCGAACGAACCATTCAACCATTCAAATTCATGCTACAAATCTGGGTGTTTGAATTCAGCAAGTCATGGGATACCCGGTTTCCCTTGATTGAATTCTCATACAATAACAACTATCGCACGAGCATCAAGATTTCTCCTTTCGAAACTCTTTATAGTCATCAATGTAGATCACTCGCCAGTACTCTCATGAGACCAGAAACCATTTGCGAAACAACAGAGAAGATAATCCAAATCAAAACTTGACTTCAAGCATCGCGAGACCGATAGAAGAGATATTCTGACAAGCAGCGTAAGCCATTAGGATGTCAAGTCGGGGATTGTGGGTTATTAAAGGAATCTCGTTGGAAAGGAATGATTCAATTTAGGAAACGAGAAAACTAAACCCACGATACATCGAGCTGTTCAAGATTCTTGCTCGGATTGGTCCAAAGACTTATGGGCCCAAAACCATTTCCTTCCCATTCTTTTAGCCCATTATCGGCCCACACAAAAAAATGAAAGAGGGTTTGCTTTAAAACTTGACAACTCATAATTGTCCATCATATATCTAGAAAGTCGCATACTTCTAGACATTTATTATCTTTCATGCAAACTTCCTTAAATATCTTCTCTTTCTCTCTCTATTCTTGACCAAAGAACACCAACACACACACACATTTCTCAACTTCAAACTCTCTCAATTATTCTTTCAAGAACTCTCATCTCCTTCCTCTAAATTTCGAGTTTTGGAGTGTAGTTTCAAGAGTATCTTCACCTAGATCATCATCTTTGGTAAGTTTTTGCTTAGATCTATGATTTAACTTCTTTATTTCTTCAAAAAGCTCCTCTTACCACCATATTTCGTGGATCATGTTCATTAGAACCATCAAAGTTCAAAAACCTCCTCAAGAGGCTTGCTAAAGTTGATGAGAATTGTTATCGAGAATTTAGAAAAGAAAAGATAGATTTGAATGATTAAAGATGAAGAACACAAAGAGTAAATATTAATCAGATCTCATATTGATTAAGACTGATTACAGAATAAGCAAAAGAGAGTTTTTGTATGCGTATCTCTACTTCTAGCCTAAGTCCCTATTTATAGGGAACAAACAAAAAATATACTAAGTCTATACATTTTCACTTCGCACAAAAAATGACTTAGTAAAATAACATAAAATGCGAAACAACACAAAACACTATATTCAAGTTTTTACAATTTTCATCAACATTCTCCCCCTTTGTAAACAGTCGATGCAATTCAACTCAAAAGATTTTGAATTGCAGAGTGAATTTTCTTTCGCACTTCTCCATACCAGGGGATCACCTTCTCCAGATCTTTCTTGTCTCCTTCGTTATTCTTCTTGCAATTATTCATACGTACTATGAAGTGAGTATATTGCGAAGAATTATATCTTTCAATCTCTAAGACTTTGAACAAAAACTTCTTCGGATTTCCTTTTGTATCCCTTCCAAAAAACACCATGCCAAATGGTTTCAGGCATATTTCACCAACAACATACTTTGACAAAGAAGATTGAGTCAAAGTCTCCTCCCATGGAACTTTTACTTCCCTTCCCAGCACATTTGCTAATTCATCATTTGTAAGAGCTAAACAATCAAAATAGTTATCGATGAATGTCTTCACATGTGCGAAACCAACCTTGAATACATCTGTATCAGAGCCTTTAAGATTGTTTTCTTCCATACGCTTCAGGATCAGTACTACTTGAATTAAATCATTGCAATTCATCAGTGGAAAGTCAGCTACTGTGAAGTCATATTGTTTGTTTTTTGCTCTAATAACAAAATATCGAAAATTTTGAAGCACGTCTTCAAACAAAATATCCTTCTTTATTGTCACCACCTTTTTGATTTTCATCAAATACCAAACTTCATCTGGATTCTTCCCCAAGACTGCATGAAATCTGATTTTCATTTGAGTATAATCATTTGAATTATCAAATTTCTCACTTATCTTCTATTGAGCATTGATGAACAACATTTCATTTATCGGGAAATCCAATTGACAATGATCTGATTCCGCAATATCATAACTTCTTTTTGGCTTCTTCTCGAACTCATACATCTCCCTACACACAACTTTTGACTCTATTGTTTCATAAGAGTAATGTTTTGCAGGATCTCTTTGTTCATGGAGGGAGGATCACTTGCCCTTTGTCTCATTATACTTTGAACTTGTCTCATCCTCTCCATTTCAGCCTCTGCCTCAGCTTTCAACTTCTCCTTTGATTTTTCATATAATATTCCTTTTCCTCTTCCTACAATATCTTTCTGAGGTTTTGAGCTTGAACCTCCTTCGTTTCCTCCAATAACAATACCTTTGGTAATTGTTTTTGTGGTAATTGTAGTTGAAGAAATCGGTTTCATAGGAATTGGAAGAGTAGCTACAAGTTGAGTTGATATCACTTTTCCAACTGTTTTCGCATCCTCTTCTTTACTTCGACATTCCTCTTCCCCTTGCACCCCTGTGGAAACAGGCGGAGCACTCTTCGGTAGTAAAGAAGTGAAATTTGTAAGTGGAGCAAGAGCTTTTTGAATAGCTTGTTCTAAAGTATTAATCTTTAGAGACAAGAATTCAGGAGTAAGGATTTGAGTGGATGAAGAATGTGAAACTGCTGTCTTAAGCTCAGTGACTAACTGTATTAGCTGATCAAACTTCTTCATTGTTTCGGCTTTATGAGCTTCAAGAACAGGAATAGCATTGAGCTTTTGAAGTTGAGAAGAAATGTCCACAATTTACTTTTGAACTTCTGCTTGTTTCATATGAACATCCTGAAGATCCTTCGCAAGGTCAGACTTCAACTCCTGAATTTTGAAGTTAACATCCTCACGAACTTTCTTGACGTCTTGTACAAATAGAATATGACGTTCTTTTGTAGCAGCTTTAAGATCTTGAACAACAGAAGTAAAATTACTCCCTTGTAATGTAATTCTGAGCTCATTATTTTTATCTGATTGAGCAATCTTTTCCATGATCCTTTTCTCAGCTCCTTTGATCATAATATCAACCTCCATGGAAGATATTGAAGACATTCTACTAGAATCAGCTTGTGTTTGAATAATGGTCTTTAACTTTTGATTCAGAATTTTAAACTGTTTTTCTGTCATCAGCATATGATCAGGAATATCTTCTTCATCTGAATCAAAAGGAATATCATCAAGTATCCCACCAAAGTCACCTCCTTCGACTTCAGTATCAGACAATTGTTGTGAAGGTTTAGGATTTTCGGGTGATTGAGATGGAAAAAGTGTTGTGAATGGGTTTTGAAGGGCATGATCAAATATGGATGAAGTGGTGGATAATGGTGCAACACTCAGGATAGGTACCCCCATATCAGATACGTTGACAACCGTATCGGAAATAGGTACCTCCTCAGAAACTGATTTGGTGAGAACTATTTCGAGTGGTTTGGTTTGTGGAATAGTGGTAGAAATTTGCGAAGTGTGTATTATGGGTAAAGAAACAGTTACCATAGATGTGATGGGTGGAGTTTCTAGAACTATTTCTTCATCAGATGATTCATTGCGAATCACCATTTTCCTTCTTTTGACCATCGTACGTTGCATATTTTTTGCAACGTCTTTAGCTCGTTGTCTTTTCTTGCCTGGAGATACTGGCGCAGGAATATTGCGAATAGTAACACCTTTACTACTCACTTCATCTTTGCGAATTTGCTTCAGTACCCCAGACTTAGAAGGTAAGAGTTCCTTCTTCGATTTTGATGAAGTTTCTTCGGTTGGAATAGCTTCATCTGGTACTATTGGTGAGGATGAACCCTTCGCACTTTTCTTGCTAACCTTCTTTGTCTTAGATGGAGTAGCAACATCTGGTAAGACTCCAGTCTGATCAGCTGTATTAATAGTTCGCAAATATCTCACCAAAACTTTGTGAGTTGGAGAAACTTTGCGAAGCATCGCATCTGGAATACGAGCCACACGAGTAAATATTGCTTCATCATCTTCTACAGTTTTTGGAAATTGATAGAAAGAAAATTCAGCAACTTCAACATTTGTCATTATTGGAATTTCTTCTTTCTCATAAACCTTTTCCAGGATTAAGCTCCAGTATCTTGCACAAGAAATCCCCTTCTCCGAATTTGTATTTTCCAGGCTTTTAACAAATTCCTTCCACAACTGGGTTGCATAATCAACATTAATATCATAGTATATTCCCATTACCATAGCATATACTTCCACTCTGCCTCTATCCAGTCCGACTGATCGTCCTGTAAGACACCTTAGAAAAATACCAAAAAGGAAATTCCATATACATGGCACCCCAGACTTTCGGAAGTCACTTATTTTCGTCAACTCCGGTTGATGCCCCATCTCATTGAACATATGAATGATCTGCGAGTTGACTGGTTTGACAAACGGAGGGTTGTTTGGAATCTGCAAAATTTCCACAAACAAGTTCTTGGACAGTTTAACCCGTTTGTTGTTTGTTAAGTTGAAAGTAATCACATCCGCCGTGTGATTGTATGATGTCGTTGAAGATGCATGAGATAGCCATACCATCGAAACCGAGAATGAACTGAACATGGTAGTTGATAAAGGTGATCGTTTCAGAATAACAATAAGCATCTTCAATTCTTCTGGATAAGCAGAAACTTTTGGATCAACTTGGTAATTAGTGCTTTGAATCTTCATCAGTGATTGAGAAAGAACCTCATTAGTGTTGGAAGTAGTGGCCGCCATTGTTAGGGTTTTGAAAAAAAAAATTGAAGTTTGAATCAAGGTGTAATCTTTGAAGTTTGGTGAGAGTTCTTGTTTGCGTAACCGTACATAGTGTTCTTGAACCTCCTTTTATAGGTTGCTCAAAATTGATTTGAAATTAAAGCGGGATACATTTAATGTTATCCGACGTGGCACCTTGAAACTCGGATCATGACTGCAAAAGGTAACAACATTCCAAAAAGTAACTGTCACATCTCCTCGAAAACCGGATAGAATACCAACAATTTTGAGTATACAGTCTATCAAGTATTCGTTATAGAATTCGAACCGGTAAAACCCTTCGCATGGAAGCAAGGCTCATTCACTTTTGGGATTTAAAGTGAAGTCATATGCCAGACTTGCGAAATCATCAGTCTGAGTTGGTTTTACTCAGAACCTCAAGGATTTCGTGTGTGCATTGTGTCAACGAAATAAGATAAGAAACAAAAATATTTGTAATGTTGTGATGTCAAAAATTCAATTTGACATGAATGCAGTAAAAACCCAGGCAAAGGTTGCTTCGTTAATCATCAAGAGAGATAATCAACTGCTTGTGTAGTTTCCCGAGAATTACAATCGAATACTTGTAGAGAAGTATCAAAGGGCTTCTTTTAAAAGACATTTTGGATTGGTTTGAAATTTCATTATATATCAGCCTTAACATAAGGTGAGAAATTGTAAATGAAATTACTTGTTTGGCCAGTGTAGTCATTGACAAGTTGGCTTGTGAAAATATTTATCATGACAAGGATTTGCGAATAAAACTTACACTGAAATCACATTCAAAAGAAAATTTGTTCTAGATCTTGTTGGGTAACAAACATTCTTGGTTCTGAATATTTGATCAAGATCACACATGCGAATTGAATATGATTTGAAGTTTCGAAAATTTTGATACTGAAACAAAGGTTTCGTAAAAATCTGGAACAAAGTACCCCGTCAATGCCTTAAGGTTTATGATTTTTGGGTTTCACTTTCATCACGGACTCATGATGTTAGATCATAAACACAGAGTTGTGATTTGTCTAGGTTTTGATTGGTTTGATCAAAAACCTCAAGGACAAATCTCTTCAAAAAAATTTGGAGTGTAAAAATTGTTTGGTTTAAAAAGATTGGATAAGAATCAAAGTGTACCTCTGTTATAATGGACAAAACAGAAAACTCTTAACTCATTTGAGAAGAGTAAGGTAGCTCGTTTGGACTTATGTGAATATAAGCCCTTTTGGGAAGAAATTTTCATGTGATAATTTCATTAAGGCTTTCGTTTCACACATAGAGTCGTGTTGAGGCTTTTGGTCTACATACAACAGCATGCTTCTAAGGACATCCTAACTAGTTTTAAAAAAAATTTAATACCTTCCCATAGAAACAAAAATGTATGACCTCTTCGCATTTTAGCCCTGCATTAAATTCTTAGCACACAGAGGAAAGAACAAACAAAATTATAATATTTTTGTGATTTTTGAATTTTTCAAAAATAAAGACAAAAAATAAAATCTTTTTGGATTTTTGATTTTTCAAAAAAATAAAATCTTTTTGGATTTTTGATTTTTCAAAAGAAAATACAAAAAAAAAAAAATCTTTTTGGATTTTTGATTTTTCAAAAGAAAATAATATTCGTAAAACTTACCTTAGTTGTTATGAACTCAGATGCGAAAAGATGTGGATGCGAAGCCTCTGAATGAACAGTAACCTCTGAATAATAAACGTTTAGTCTTGTGTTGATGAAATTGAATTCACATTAATCATACCCAAACCTGCTAAAATTCTAACAAATGATTTTTCATCAAGAGGTTTTGTAAAAATATCAGCAAGTTGTTCAGTTGTTTTGACAAAATGAATTTCAATATTCCCATCTTCCACGTGATCTTTGATAAAATGATATCGAAGAGCAATGTGTTTTGTCTTTGAATGTTGCACTAGATTGTGACAAATGCGAATCACACTTTGTGAATCACAATATAAAGGAATCTTTTTCATGTTTATTGAATAATCACGAAGTTGACTCTGAATCCAAATAATTTGCAAAGTGCAAGCAGCCGCAGATATGTATTCTGCTTCAGCGGTTGATATAGCCACACAAGTCTGTTTCTTTGATTTCCAGCTCACTAAATTTCCATCCAAAAGTTGACATCCACCATTCGTACTTTTTCTATCCAAGGTACATCCTCCTAGATCAGAATCTGAAAAAGCTTGAATGAAAAATCTTGTTTTCGCAGGATACCAAAGTCCTAAAGAAATGGTTCCCTTTAAATATCAAAAAATATTTTTCACTGCCGTCAAATTAGGTTCTCTTGGATTAGCTTGATATCTAGCACAACAACAATTCGAAAATATAATATCAGGTCTACTTGCAGTTAAGTACAATAAAGACCCTATCATGCTACGATACAATGTTAAATCAACAGCAGGAGCATCTAACGAAGGATTTAGTCGTGTTCCTACAACCATAGGGACTCTGAGCTTCGTGCTATTAAGCATTCCAAACTTTTCAAGCAAGTTCTTCGTATATTTTTCTTGATTGATGAAGATTCCTTGCCTACTCTGTCTTATGTTTAAACCAAGAAAATTATTAATTTTTCCCATCATGCTCATTTCAAACTGACTTTTCATTAAATTTTCAAATTCAAGTGACAATGTTGGATCAGTTGAACCAAAGATAATATCATCAACATAAATTTGAACAAGCATTAGATGACACCCAACTTTCTTGCGAAATAATGTGGGGTCGACTGATCCTTGTTTAAATTTAGATTGTTTCAAGAAATTTGTAGGTGTTGCGTACCAGGCCCTTGGTGCTTGTTTTAACCCATATACAGCTTTATCTAAAATATAAACATGATTAGGATGCTCATTGTTTACAAATCCTGGTGGTTGTTCAACATACACTGTTTCTTCGAGTTTTCCATTTAAAAATGCACATTTAACATCCATTTGATAAACATCAAAGTCTTTGTGAGCTACATAGGCTAAAAATATGCGAACTGCTTCAAGTCTTGCAACAGGTGCAAATGTTTCTTCATAGTCAATGCCTTCTTGTTGCGAATAACCTTTAACCACTAGTCTTGCTTTATTTCGAATAATATTACCATCTTTGTCGGTTTTGTTTTAAAAAATCCATTTTAATCCAACAATTGAAACATCAGAAGGTTTAGAAACTAATCTCCAAACCTTGTTTCGTTCAAATTCAGCCAATTCAGATTGCATAGCAACAACCCAATCTGAGTGTTCCATAGCATTCTTTACTGTTTTTGGCTTTATTTTCGAAATAAAGACATTAAACATACAAAGTTCTTGGTTAACATTCAGTACCTCATTTTTCGCACGAATTTGAGCTCTAGTCAACACACCTTCTTGTGGATTACCAATTATCTGTTCTTTTGGATGATTTCTTTTCCATTTCGCAAGTGGTGGATAATTTGGATCAAATTCTAATGGTGCATCTTCATACATATCTTCATTTTCAAATCCTGCAACAGAAAAGTTATCATTAAATTCATGTAATTCTGTATTTTTATCAAGATTAATTGTCTCTGTTTCATCAAGCTCTCCCTTAACATGATCTGCATTTTGATACTCCCCCTCAAAATGATGTTCCTGTTGATTTTGCGAATGCTCCCCCTCAACTTGATGTTCCATAATTTCTTTCTCCCCCTCAAAAGTTGGCATACAATCTTCATGGATACTTGTGTGTTCCTCCTCCATATGAACATTTGGTGTGCTTTCACAAGTTATCGATGTTGTAGTTATTGTTGATTCATCAGTATGATTTGAAGATTCTGATGTGTGATTATCAGGAGCGTTATTTTCTGCATCAATTGCCCTGTTAGGAATTCCGAAAATTAAGTCATAATCAAAATCATTAATTTCAGAATTATCAATTTGAGTATTTGAATCCACAAGTATTGGTTTATTTTCGAATTTACTATCTATTTGTTTAAGATAGTAATCATCAAATGTTAAATTGAAAGTTTCTTCAATTTTTCTTGTTCGTTTATTAAGCACTCTGTATGCAACTGAATTTTGTGAATATCCTAAGAAGATGCTTTCTTCAGCTTTTGCTTGAAACTTGGACAAATTATCTTTGAGATTCATAATAAAGCACCTGCAACCAAAAACATGAAAGAATTTTACATTAGGTTTCCGATTATTGATTATTTCATATGGAGTTACATTGAATCTTCGATGAATGTATGATCGATTCTGATTAAAACAAGTTGTAGACACAGCTTCTGCCCAAAGATATTGAGGTAGATTCGCATATGTTAACATGGTTCTGGCAGCTTCGCATAAAGATCGATTTCTTCTTTCAACTACACCATTTTGCTGTGGAGTGTATGGTGATGAGAAATTATGCGAAATGCCTTTGTTTGTGAGAAAAATGTCAAAAGTTTGATTTTTAAACTTTGAACCATTATCACTTTTAATTTTTCGTACATTCTTCTTCAAACTAATTTCAATCTTTTTGATAAAATCAATCATCGTCTGAGCAACTTCAGATTTTAACCTGAGAAAAAACACCCACGTGAATCTTGAGAAATCATCTACAACAACTAAAATATACCGCTTTTTATTTATTGTTACAACAGTTGATGGTCCACATAGATCAATGTGAAGAAGTTCCAATGGATCTATTATTTTTGAATCTATCACAATCGGATGACCTTTTCGATGTTGTTTTCCTTGTTCGCAAGCTGCACACAATGAATCATTGTCAATTTTTAGTACTGGTAACCCTCGAACTAAATCTTCAGTTACAAGTTTATTTATATTTTGAAAATTCAAATGTGACAATCTTCAATGCCAAAGCCAGCTGAGATCATTAGATGCTTTTGATAGTAAACACACAGCTGGTTTTCCCACAATTGGTTTGATGTCCAGTGTAAACATATCACCATATCTTTTGGATTTGAGAAGTATTTCATTTGTCTTTGCATTTGAGATGATACTTCCTTCTTCATTAAATACAACTTGATTTCCAGTACCCACAACAAGTTGTGATACACTTATCAAATTATGTTGAAGTCCTTCAACATAAGCAACTCTGTTTACTGTGAAGTTTCCATTTGTGACTTTCCCATACCCTTTCACTTGACACTTGTGATTATTTCCAAATTTGACAACTCCAGCATTTTCCAAGCTACGATAATCTCGCAAATTTTCCTTTCTTCCAGTCATATGACGAGAGCAACCACTATCGATATACCATTTCGTATCATATTGCTCGTCACATAGCACCTACATTTATTGAAAAAATTTAGGAACCCAAGACTTATTGGGTTCATCATTAGTAGAATTAAACAACTTTTTGGAATTTAAAAACCATGTTTTCACTTTGTTTGTAACAGAATTCATTATATCAACATCATCAGTTCTAGATATTGAGATATAGTCATTCAATAATTTTGGATTCTCATTGATTGTAATATTATCCTTCACAACATTCGCATTTTTGATAACTGGTTTCCATTTTTGAACCGGAACTTGCGAATTATGAGATGATATACTAGAAGTTGAAGAATTACTTGTGAACTTATCAAATGCACTTTTGATTTGATTTTCTGAAAACTTTCCACTTTGATATTTCTTTCCTTTCCCTTCAAACCAATGATTGATCGTACTTACCTCAGATTTTCCTTTGATGTATAAAACTTTGGTTGGTTTTGATATTGAAGGATTTGGAAAATTTGGTTGTTTTGGTGAAAATTTTACTTTGACTTGAGTTGAGTTCTTCAAACTTGGTGAAGTATCCGTGAATTTGCCAACATTTGAAAACTTTTGATTATTTGCAAATTTTTGCAAATTCTCAAATTTTTGATTGTTGTCATATTTGCGAATATATGGAACTTTGTCAACAGAGTTTATTTGTTTATGAAAACTTGAATATGTTTGTGTGTTTTTGTTTTGAAATTATCATGATGTTTTTGAAATTTGTTCTTTTTCATCTCTTGATTTTTCATTAGTCACAACTTGCCAGAATATTGTTTTTATTGCTTGTCTTTTTGAAACATTATTTTCTGTTGAATAATTTCCAACCATCAATTTGAATTCTTGAGAATTTAATTTCACTTCAACCTTTGAGTTTTCAGCTTTTTCAAAAATTTTGTTTGATTTTTCACCTTTAACCACCCATTTTTGTATTGATTTTTGTTTTTGAAATACATAAGGATTTTGGGTTAAATTGTTTTCTTCTGTGTGTTGATTTGCGAAAAAACCTTCAGTCGTGGACTTTTGATTATCTTTTTCAATTATTTTATTGAACTCAGGATGAACATTCTCAGCATTTCCAGTTGTGACAAAAACTTGATTTGGAAAAATAGTTTTATCAGTACATACAAAATTTGGATATACCACTGTGTTGGTTTCCAAATAATGTGCGCCTTTGTCATTTAAAATTTTGTCAAATTCTTTTGTATTTTCAAACACTTGATCAACCACAACCCTTGGAGGTGTTTCAGTTGAAATTTTCTTTTCTTCTTTGTTTTCCTCAGTGTCATCAGATTTCCAGCTTTCAACTTCCACATTATCAAACTTACAATGTTGCGAAGTTGAAGATTTATCAATTTCATCCTCTACTATTGAATCAACTATTTTTTCTTTACCTTTGATCTTGGATGTGACATTAATGATTGGCAAATGAGAACAATCAATCTCTTCTTCTTCTTCCATCTCACTGATTTCACTCACATTATCAGATTTTTCATCAATATCAGCATAATTGAATTGTGAAGTAATAGTTGAATTTTCGGTTTTCTTTATGATTTTCACTTGTTCACTTTTTGTCAAACTTTCATTTACAATGTTAACCAACTCATCAGCATTCAGAAATTCATCAATTTTGACATTACCATATGAATATCTATCATCAGGTATTTTGTCAAACTGAGCAATTGTGCTTTCGCAATCATAAGAAACAACATCAACTTTTTCACGTTCATACTCAAGAAAAGGTAAAAGTTTCCTATGTTGTTCTTTGCTAATATCAGAAGAATGATGTAAAGCTGTTAATTTTGCATACAATCGTTTTGCAGAATTACAATATATGTGTCTTTGTGCTAGCAACAACCTAACATCATTAGTAAGATTATTCCTATCACAATCTATATTTTTGACTTGCATTTCCAATTTTTCAACTCTGCTCTTCTTTATTTCTAAATCTCTTCGTGTCTCACTAAGTTGCACATTTAATTTCTTAGCTTCATTACTAGCAGACACAATAACAGAATCAAAATAAGCCACAGTATCATCAAATGAAACAATTTCAGCATCATAAGCAAATAATGGAATATTAAAAGATTCAAGAATTGCACGTACCTTGGTTGTCATTGGTGACTTGTTAGTGGATTTAGACACAAAACATCGCCCTGAAATGTTCTCTTCGCAATCCTCAAAACTTGCGAACATTGCTCCATGTGTGGGATGCCTCATTTCTTCGCCATCAGATCCTGAAGACCAGATCTGATAAGTTCCTCTTTTTTCTTCATCAGATTCTTCCTTAGCAACTAAGGACACTCCTTTGGTCTTAGCACGTAATTCTTCAATCTTTTCGGAGTAGTATGCTTCATCTGCAACTTTTTCTTTCTTTTCTTCTTTCTTTCGCAACATGCAATCATCTGCGGAATGATTCGCACCATTGCAATAGTGACAGTAAATTCCTGAATCACCCTTCAACTTTTTCTCTTCATTCGCATTTTTCTGTTTTTCATCTATTTTCTCCATTTTCTTCCTCTCCTCCCCTCCAGTTCTTGTGACATCATTTTTCCCATCACTATTCTTTCCTTTTGGATCAAAAGGTTTTTTCAAAAAACTTTTTAACTCTGTTGTTTGAATAGAATGCTACAGCTTCATCATCGGAGTTCATCAAAAATCCTTCGTCATCTGAACCATCTTTTTCATCAGTTTCTGATACCTTTGAAACAAGAGCCAAAGGACCACCAATAATTTGTTTTGATTCTTCATACATTTCTGTGACCTCACATTCATGTGTTTTTAGTTGATTGTAAAGATCATTCAATATAGTTGTATCAAAACTTTGTTGATTCTTAATCATCATGCTCACACTTCGCCATTCCTTGCGAAGACCCATAATGAATGTTAAAATTGAATTCCATGAGAGATCTAGTGATACCATACCTATTGCAGCGAAACATAAGCTCATTCAGACGATCATAGTAATTTTCGAGAGTTTCTATATCCTTTTGTCTGAATTCCTTCAGTTCAACTAGACATTGCTTCATAGAGTTGATCTTCGTCTTTTTGCTACCTTGATACTTTTCTTTTAGAGTCTTCCAGATATCTTTGGCTGTTTTACATCTACGAATGTAATTGTAAACCACAGGAGGTAGAGCACCTCTTAGTTCTCTCATGCATCTCTTTTCATTATTCTTCAGTCGATTTTGTTGTTCTTCAACATCAGTAGATGCAATAGATGATCCAATTGGTTGAACATTAGCAGGAGCTTGTATTGTTCCATCGATACACTTCCAAAGATCTTCATCAATTCCATTTAAGTAATCTTTCATTCTATCAGCCCACTGATCATAGTATTCTGGAATTAACATCAGAATTTTGGTTGAGGAACCAAGCAAGTGAGAGAAAGAAGTCATTGTATTCATATTGAAGTTCGCCATTGATGAACACAGAAAATATCCGAAAACTTGAAAACTTGATGAATTTCAGAATTTTATCAAATGAATTGATCACAAATCACTAATCGATTACTCGACTTAACAATTCAAATACAGAATCAATTCAAATCTGAAGATCAATAGTGATTTTCAAAACCACAAAATGCGCGGAAAATTTTGAGTAAATTTGTAACTCAAAAAGCAAATGATTCTTATACGAAAATCAGATCTAAGCAGTTTGAATCCTGCTCTGATACCAATTGATGAGAATTGTTATTGAGAATTTAGAAAATAAAAGATAGATTTGAATGATTAAAGATGAAGAACACAAAGAGTAAATATTAATCAGATCTCATATTGATTAAGACTGATAACAGAATAAGCAGAAGAGAGTTTTTGTATTCATATCTCTACTTCTAGCCTAAGTCCCTATTTATAGGGAACAAACAAAAAATATACTAAGTCTATACATTTTCACTTCGCACAAAAAATGACTTAGTAAAATAACATAAAATGCGAAACAACACAAAACACTATATTCGACTTTTTACAATTTACATCAACAAAAGTCGAGATGTCTTCATTTCTTCATCAAAATCCGAAATCTTCAAACAAGGTGAGTTCATACCCCCTTGTTTTCTGTTTTTACTTGTTTTTGGGGTGAGAATGCAAGTATTATGTGTAGATCTATGTATATATGCATGATTATGTGTGTTTTCTTGAAACATTTGGTGATTATGTGTTGATTTCTTCACTAATCTAAAAATATGTTAAAAAACTTGAAGTGTATCACTAGGATATTCATATGAAACATGAGAAAAGTATGTTTTAGCTCATATAATACATGTAAACTTGTAGAACTAGGATTTGTATACCTAATATAGCAAAAATGAGTGTTGGGTTCAAAGATCTATAAACAAAACTCATAAAACAGCCCTAGACAGAAAAGTTTTGGTCCAATCTCGGACTGTTTTGACCCTCTTAGTGGAAGTATTTTTTAAAACTGTTTTACATGTATACATTTCAGAATTATACCTTCAAAAAGACTACTCTCACGTTTTCATACGATTTTTCTACAATTTTTGGCGAATTTTACAAAACTGTCTATCATATTTGAAATAATTTTGGACCAACCTGTGAAGATGAGTGATTTCACACTAGTTTGAGGCCATCAAAAATTATGAGAAAAAATTTGAACAAAGTAGACAAAATTTCCAAACTTCTAGAATTTACGGATCCAAATTTTGACTTACGATGAATTTTCTACAAATTTTCTAAAAACTATGTCGGAAAAGAGAAAAACAAGAAAAATGTGTATTTTCACAAAAATCAAGCCAAAAATGGGTTTAAAATGTTATTTTTACCACAAAAGTAGTCATCAACACAAGTTTTTAACAAATTTGGAGATTAAAGTGTTACTTATTCTTACATAAATTGGGCCTTAATTGAAAACTTGGTGACTTATTGGGCCAACAACGTCATTTTTACAAAAAGTGGGCTTTAGATATCAATTATGTAAATAATCAAGCTAAAATAAACAAAACAATAACAAACACGTTAAAAACGACATTCATATCTTTATTGGGCCTGGAAATAATATACATGTTTAGTGGGCATTAGTGTCCTTTTACATGTATATTGGGCTCGGGATAGGTATTCATATCCTTATTGGGTCTGGAAATAATATACATGTTTAGTGGGCCTTAGTGTCCTTTTACATGTATATTGGGCTTACGATAGATATTCACATTCCTTTTGAGCCTGGAAATAATAGACACGTATAGTGGGCCTTAGTGGTCCACTTACATGTTTATTGGGCCTGGGAATTGGTTTTATATGCATTCTTTTTTATGATAGTTTAGTGAATATTTGAGCCAAAACCAATGATAAACCAACAAATGAATTTAATTTGATCATTTTCTAGGTTATTGGGCCTTAGTGGCTCATTTTTATGTGTGAGAGGTACTGTATATGTTTATTGGGCCTCATTGACCCATTAACATGTGCGACGGACCTTGGATACTATTTGTGTGCCATTTGGGTCTGTAAATACTTTACATGTGAAATGGGCCTTAGTTGTCCTTTCATATATATTTCGGGCCCATGTTATATAATCTCATTCTAATTGGGTCTAGAAATGATTTACATGTTTAGCGATGCCTTAGTGGTTCACTTACATGGATCATTGGGCCTGGAAGGAGTTTATACCTTTTTTCTTCGCGTAAATTCGGTTAAGGATCTAGTGAGTTTATGTTGGTTGGCACCTATTAAGAGTACGATCGTAGCTTGTAGTTATAACCAGAGTCTCCTGGAGGGAGAACGGGGATTTGTGTATAGATCTATACGGGGTTGACACCCCACACCTCAGTTGTTCGCTATAGTTAGACTAACTCAGTCTAGGGTGATGTAAACCTTATAATCAAAGTCAAAACCGGCATCCAACGACGCCAAGACAGGTGAAATTGTCATTATTTAGTATGGTTATGACGTCTCGCTTAGAGGAATTAACGTTATGAAGTTTACGGAAGACCATTTTTTTTACAGGCAACATCGGGTTGTCTGGGAACATTCTCTTTGCATGCTCTTACATTCTCTCTACATTCTCTTTATCTTTTTAGTCAAATAAACAATAACATACATGCATTAATACAAGATCTAACACAAACACACTAAACAGTTTTAAGAAAATATCGGATTTTCTGGTGGTTTTCAAAGTTATACAAATCATTTTCACAAACATGCTTATGAACTCACCAACATTTTTATGTTGACCATTTTCAAAATAACTTGTATTCTCAGGAAACCGTTGAAGCAGGATGAACGAAACAAACTAATGGATATTGTGTTATATTTTGTTTCATCATACTCTTACTATTTTTGCATGTAATATCTACTCGATGTAAACAATGAATGTTGCTATATTACATGTGTGATGATGATGATGTTATGTTTCAATTATATTCACTGTAATGATATTTCAAGATGAAGTCACGCACAAGCCCCCAGACGTTTCCGCCGTCTGGTTCGGGGGTGTGACATTAAAATCTTTTGGAGTAGTATTCATTGGGAAGAATAAGAAGGGAAAGCAAATGAAGTTTTTGTTCCAAGCAAATGATGTTAAAATATATACAACTGCTCAGTATACAAACTTGATTGTGCGTGCGTATGAATAGTTGTAAGAAGAACAATGAAGGTGATAAAGCTGAGATGAGGAAAGTCATGAATTGGTATGCTGAGATTCGAAGTACATTACATGCAACTACTCAAGTTTTGATGAATTGACTTTGTCACTTATTACAAAGGGGGGGGGGGATGTTAGTGTCGAATATGTTGTAATGTATTGAAGTTATTGATGTCTGTTTCGAAAGTCATTTTATCTATTTACTAAGGTACATTATGTTTCGAAGTCTTGATGTTTAGTCCTTAGTAGTTTTTTGTATACTTTCTGATTCTCCTATAAATAGGACTTGTACTCAGGGTTAGATAGAATTTTTTACCAAGTCTTTCTATCTTATACTATTTGTGTATGTGAAAGTGTATTTGAGCTATAAACCAGATCTTATTTACTCTTTGTGTTCATATTACTTTGATTACTCTGATTACATTCATACTCGATTAAATCTCTACTACAATAACATTCTTAAGAAGAAGACTTTTTCCATAACTAAAACATAAAGATACACTACCACGATCCATAATAAGTGTTGTATTATGGTCTCCCATGTACATCATCGATCCATCATTAACTACTTCATAATCCTTGAACCAAGAGCGATCTTTACACACAATACTCGTTGCTCCCGAGTCTATATACCATGCATGGTCATCATCATAAACATAGAATGATTCAAGAATAAGTGTTACTTGATATATAACAACAGTAGTAGTAATTTCATAAATATAATTATGACCTTGTGGTTTTGGACCTTGATCATTAGATGCTTGTCCAGAAGTGCTTACACCATTTTTGTTCTTCTTAAAATGATAATCTTGTTTCATGTGACCAAGTTTGTTGCAATTCTTACACATAAGTTTTGCTTTCTTGTTTGAAGCTTTGTGATGTTCATCTTTCTTCTTCTTTTTTTCCTTTGTTATTTTTCTGATGTTTGTCATCCTCCACCATGTTCACAAAAGATCTAAGAACTTCCTTTTCCTTTTCCTTGCCACTTTCTTGAACCCAAATACCATCTTCAATTCTCAAGACACTACTAAGTTGTACCAAAGATAACTCTTACTTTTAGTGTTTCAAAGTATGCTTAAAGTCTTTCCATGATTAGAGAAATTTATCAATGACACTTGAAACATAAATGAATTCTTCCATTTGCATCTTGTGTTGTTCAAATTGTCCTGGAATACTCATGAGTTCATTGTATTGTTACATGACAGGCCTTGAATTCACCACTTTGTAATTGTTAAAATTACTCATAGTGAACTTCTTACTAGAAGCATCCTCATCCATGTATTTGGATTCAAGTGCATCTTTTTGATCCTTTGCAGATTCATGATTTTGATAGAGATCAAAGAGAGAGTTATACATACCATTCAGAATGTGCCCACGACAGATGTAGTTATCATTTTCCCATTTGCATCTTTTCTAGTATGTTTAAGAGTTTCATCTACCATTGGTTCTGGTGTAGGAGTGCATAAAACATGGACAACTTTCAGAGTGGTGAGAAGGAAATGCATCTTTTCTTTCCAGCAATGAAAATCATTTCCCTCAAACTTATCAAGTTTCCAGAACTTGGAACTTAAGTCCCTCACAAATTCTGCCATTGTTATTCCTTTACAGAAATTACAGTTTTCCAATTTTAGAAAGCAGAGAATCAAAATAACAATATATATATATATATATATATATATATATATATATATATATTACTTGGATAGATTCAAGGATTTTGTTATGAACACCGTCCAAAATCTGTAATTTGTCCCTATTTTCTAGGGTACACGAATTCACAAATGGGTTAATCTAAGAATAAAACCAATCCGAATTACAAAACTAATTTGAACTATGGAACACATAATACCTTTTCGTGATGTGTTCTTAAGAGTAGATAAAATCTTATGAAAATAGATTTCAAGTATATAAGAGTTTAACCATTTTCCTAAAACATGTATATCTTATTTATACATGAAGGAAAAATGGTTAAAATTGGTTAATCCAAAATTGGCGCCAAAATATGGTAGTTGTTGGAAATAACCAACACCAACATCATCATCATGTTAATGGGTTTTGGCAGGAAAATGCATGCCTAGAGCCCTAACAAATTTAGAAATCAGTTTACGTTTTAGGGTGTTTCTAGGGCCTCTATACCTTGTACCTCGCTAAGGGCTCTACCCCTTGGAACCCCATACCGATAAGCGCTACCACCGGTCCCCCATATCTCAAGCTCATATTATCACTTCGAGTGTGCACACCGCACATCCAACTTCGATGAGTGAAAGAGAACTCGGCCTATCTCAATATTAATAACAACTACACTAAAACATGTTGATACCACTAAAATCACCAACACTAGAGGTACATTAGGTTTTACTGCCTTATAAACATGCACGACCATACTTCGTAAACTTGCATATGTTACTTCCCTCGATGCAATAGATGATAATCTTAGGATGTCTGGACATACTACATGACAATTCCTTCACAAATTTTATAAGTATGTCATCAGACTGTATGATCCACGATATTTGCGTAAACATACTTGTACTGACATCTAACAACTATATGCTCATTATTCAAATGTGCATGGCTTCCTTGGAATGTTAGGAAACCTAGATTGTCTCCACTAGGAATGAGGCAATTGCTCGAATACGCATTAAGGCTAATACACCCTAGGTGATTGTGACATCCCCAAAATCTCGGCCAGAAAAGAACGATTTTCATTTATGCTTTTAAAATAATTTACGTTGAAGGAAGAAATCTACGTTGATCAACCTCCAGGGTTTGTCGACCCGAAGTTTCCTAATCATGTTTACAAGTTGGACAAAGCGTTGTATGGGCTGCATCAAGCTCCTAGAGCATGGTATGCAACTCTAACTAAGCATTTGCTCGAACATGGCTACACTTGTGGTACTATCGATCAAACATTGTTCATAAAGCATGTCGACAAGGACCAGATACTTGTTCAAATATACGTCGATGACATAATCTTTGGATCAACCAGCCAACAACTTTGCAAGGAGTTCGAAAGTGTAATGAAAAAAAAATTGAAATGAGCTCTTTAGGAGAAATGACCATGTTTTTGGGGCTTCAGGTTAAACAAAATTCAACCGGCATCCTTCTACATCAGGCCAAGTATGTGGAAGATATTCTTGAGAAGTTTGCACTTCATTATGCTAAATCTGCTTCTACACCAATGGTTGAACGACCTCTCCTGACTCCAGATCCAGAAGGCGAACCCGTAGATCAAACTCTCTATCGATCGATGATCGGATCCCTGATGTATCTTACTGCAAGTCGACCAGACATTATGTTTGCAGTTTGTCAATGCGCACGTTATCAGGCTAATCCTAAACTCTCTCATCATATTGCTGTTAAAAGAATTTTTTGATATATCAAAGGAAGCCCTAAATTGGGTCTTTGGTATCCGAAGAATTCTGAATTTAATCTTTATGCTTTTACTGATAGCAATTATGGAGGTTGTGAGCTTGACAGGAAATCAACTTCAGGAGGATGTCAATACCTAGGTGACAGATTAGTTTCATGGCAATGCAAGAAGCAGCATATTGTCTCGACTTCGACAGTAGAGGCGGAATATGTAGCTGCATCAGCTTGCTGTTCTCAAGTTATTTGGATCCAACATCAACTATTGGACTACCGTTTGAATTACTTAGAAACCCCTATCTATTGTGATAATGAAGTTGCCATACAAATTGCTAAGAACCCAGTCCAACACTCTAAAACCAAGCACATCGATATTAAAATTCACTTTATCAGAGACTGTTATGAACGGTCTCTAATTCGAATCGAACAAGTCCACACGGATAACAATGTGGCTAACTTGTTCACAAAGCCTTTTAACAAAGCTCGTTTTGATGTGCTTGTGGGATTTCTGAAAATGATACGTTTTGAGGATTAAGTTTTTCATTTAATTTTCATTTTCCTTTATTTTTGATTTTATTAGTCTATATTTTGCATTTTTGTTAGGTTTGTTTAAATTTGCGCATTGTTTTGTTTCGTATTCTCACCCATGCACAAATTTAGGGGGGAAAATAAAATCCAAAAAAAAAACAACAAAAATTACAAAAAATCCAAAAATAGTGTCATTTTCTGTTCACCATTTTAAAATTTTATTGTTGACAACCTCGGTTGTAAGTACTGTGATGGGAAATGATATTAACAAGTGATAAAGGGCAACCTGAATCGGCGTAACATACCTAAGTTGAATCATCTACGCTCTGTACTCGATGTGCTGGTAAGCACGAAAGATTTTAAAATGGACTTGACTAGGAAAGTTAAACCTAATGAATTTGAGGACTCGACAAACTTTGACCTAGTTAGATCCGTTTAATCTGATGTCACGACGCTCGGATAGGTTGAGCAAGGAGATAAACATGAGAATCTACTCGTCACATTAATCGAACCCGTATTTGGAACCGTGGCTTAACTTTTCCTCGATGTGCGGATTCTGTCCTTAATTCCGGTTGGATGGGGCGACTGGTAAATTCCGATAAATTAGGTCTGTAGAAAATCGTTTTCTTTCTTTCCGTCTGTTAGTCATATGTTGTCTCCTTTGCGCGACTTCTAATCCGACCTGGTACACAACATATGCAACTCTATTTCTTTGCAGGATATATATATATATATATATATATATATATATATATATATATATATATATATATATATATATATATACATGTGTGAAATACTTCTCATCTGTTAGCCATATGTTGTCTCCTTTGCGCGACTTCTAATCCGACCTGGTACACAGCATATGCAACCTTCTTCTTCTCAACCCCTCTGAAGTAGTTATCAATAGAATTCTGAATCTCTTCTCTCTATGAATGGTTGTCTGCTCACCCGGTGTAAGGAGTACTCTGGAAGTTCTTGATGGCTGGGGCATATCAGGAAGCGGGAACACGTTCCAGTACACCTAAAATTGAACTCATACAGATTATCTGTAGATCTCGCTGCTCGATTTAGGTGGACAACAATATCCCTGGTTGTAGTCAATTAAATGGTCATAAGGTGAATTCATTTAAGATTTAGGAGTTATCATAATTACCAGAAATTTACAATTAGTTATATGCCTGAATCATGTCATTGGTAAAAGGTCCAAAAATGTCACAAATCTTCCGTGCTTAAGTGGACCACAATACTGGCAATCGGTCAGACGAAGATGTGAAGATAAGGGTACCGATAAGTGGAATAAGGCCGTCCAATAACTTTGATCCAAGCATCACAAAAGAAGTAGTAGTTAAAGTTTTAAAATTTTATTTTAAAAATTTTAATTTTATTTTATTTTATTTTTATTTTTATTTTTAATTTTATTTTATTTTTATTTTATTTAATTTTTATTGTTGATTTGCAACTTCAAATTTTATTTTAATTTTATTTTACTTTTATTTGTATTGTTTTATTTTATTTTAATTTGTTTTTATTTTTCTAGCATTTAAGTTGTGGTGTGTTAGTTTTTATTTTTAAAAGTTTTATTTAGTTATTTCGAAATTAAATTAATCCTCAAAAGATTTTTATAATTAATTAATTAACTGGTGAAAATTGGAAATGTTGGGTAGCTATCGAGAAAGAGGGTAAGGAAGGTAAAAAGGGGGAGTTCACTGCCGGAATTTCCTCACTCAACAGTTTCCGGCCCCAAACTCGTTCTCAAAAGCGCTCAAATTGCTGAAAAATTTTCTCTCGATTTTCGGAAAAACAAATACATCTTCGTGAAGGTAGCATCGTATAGATCTCAAATATGTATTTTGTTTCATAGTTCATCGTCGCATTGTGTGTTAAAATTAAAAAAAAAAAAAAAAAAACCTGATTCGAGGAGTTTACGGCCGTAAGCATAGGCCGTAAACTCTGAAAGTTGACGATTTCAATTCGATTTTATTTTATTGTGATGTTATTTATCTTTGTGTTCACGAATATGTGCTTATCATTTGTTATCTCAAAGGAAATAGTCGATTTTTAGCCATTTTTTGGAGTAAATATTCATAGGCCGTAAACTCCCAGTTTACGGCCCATGAATTCGAGTTGTTACTGCCTCGGAATGCTTGAAAGAATTCAGTGATAATTACGCATTGATTTTTCGAAGCAATTTTTAGACCGTAAGCCAGATATTTTCGAAGTGTTCTTTAGGCCGTAAACTAGAGTTTACGGCCTAAGAACCAAATTGATAAAAGGTCACGTTTTTTTAAAATAAAAAGGGGGGAGGGCAGTAAACATAAATCATTGATAAATTCTATTTTGATCATATTTTTATTGTCCTATTTTTGGTGAAAATAAGTTTTATTGTCGGTGTCGGTTTCTTACAACTGTATTTGAGTGCAGACAAATGACAAATCTCAAGTTTGCGGACATGCATAATCTGGCAATCGTTCTTGCTGATCCACCTGTTATACATTCCGATATGCGATCAATGATTCACAGGCTGCGTGAATGTTGTGTTGCATCAGCATTAACAGTCAACCCGGTGATATATAAGAACATTGTTCGTGAATTTTGGGCGACGGCGAGGACGCAGATGGATGATGATGGAAATTTCACGGTTGCGGCGAAGGTGCAAGGACGAGACATCGTGATCAATGAAAGCTTTATTCGAGAGACATTGTTGATTGACGATCGACCTAACTATCCGACGGAGATTGGTATCGAAGATGTTCAAAGGATACTGCGACGGATGAGTTATGAGGGAACCTACCCACCAACTTTGAAAAAGCTGCTCCATCTGTATTGGAGATTTCTAGCTCATGTGTTCGTGAGTTGCATATCGGGTAGAAGGTTTGGGGCTGATGAAATTTCTCAACGCACAATTGGTGCGTTGGTGTCCTTGGCTGCAGGATTTCATTTCAACTTCTCGAAGTTCATCCTCGAAGAATTCGTAATAAACATCCGAGCTTCTACTAGGGATACTTTTCTCCAATATCCTCGCTTCATTCAAATGTTTGTCGATATACAGTTTCCGGAGATTAGAAAGGCGGGAGATACTTTGGATATGAAGTCTTTGGGTCCACACGCTGTGGGACTCATTAAACAAAACAGAAGAGGAAAAGTTATCTTCCGAGGGTGTTATCCATTGGAGAAATTTGGAAAGTTTACAGAATTAGATGAGACGTCAGTGTCATACGAATCGTCAGAACCGACTTCTTATGAGAAAACATATACTGAGGGATCAACACCAACAAACATAGTAATAGATGTGACTAAAGATGATGAAGATTCACCAACTCCGAAAGGCCAAAGTGCTTCTAGTCATGAACACGAATCGAGTGAAAGACAAAATGAACGGGAAATGGTTACTGGTGATGATAGATATGACTCGTTTGAAGATCTTGATCTTACAGGATTTGATAATGATGATATCGCGGCTTCCTTAGCTAGTAGTGCCAATGTTGTGTCTAACGAGATTCTCGACACAATTTTTCAAAATGTCGATGATGTTGTTTTGCCGACAACTGAGACGAGGAAGTCAAGCGAAACTCTTACTCCAACTTCTGAGCAGATGGTGTCAACTTCGATTCCAATGGAGATAGTTGTGGGATGTTCCCCTTCCATGTCTATTTCTCCTACAACTGAACCACTTGTTAGTGTAATTCCTCTACAAGCTGACCAACCTCAATCAAAGAGGTGAAGACTTGACGCAAGACAATCCGAGCTAATTACTAGTTTGGTCAGTGGTCTTCCTACACTGCCAATTGCTACTGCTACTACACTACTTTCTGCAACAAAGATGTTCACAACTGGACCTAGTTCAGTTTTTGATGTTGGCGGCCCCTCAGCTCCGCCCGACTTTCCAGTTCCAAGATTCGATAGGGATGCTGCTTCTGAGAGGCTGGCATTGCACATAGCAGAAGAACAGCTTCGTTCGCCCAGTCCTCAAGGAAAGATCATTTCTATAAACGAAGGGGGTGCTCCAGATGATGATCCATCTCTTGCTAGTTTACGAAAGGATATCTATGTGCTAAGCCAAAAGAATATTGAACTTGATATCCAAGTAGCTGAATTTCGTGCTCAGAATATTGACCTTCGTACTCAAGTGTTCAAGCTTCAGTCAGATAGAACTTATCTTGGTGAACAACTGGCAGAAGTTAAAAGGGATAAGAAAGTGAAAAATAAGCAGATTTCTGATCTTCAAGAACATTTCAATCTGCTAACTTCGAGCTACTTTGAATTGAAAAAGAAATTGGAGGATGATTTTGGGGAGAAGTATAAAACGAACGTAGAAGAACAAAGAATAAATCTACATGTGCAAGCATATCCAGTAGATGTGCCAACTGGTCAATCTTCTGGTTCTACGGAATGTATTGCAGTTGTTTCTCCTATGGCTCCTCATATTCAAGAGATAATTCGGAAAAATCAAGAAGATGATACTGAAAAGGGGAAGTTGTTATTCAAGAGAAATCCTACTCAGAAGGGTGGACCTTTGATCACTGTGACTGATCTTGAACTTGTTCGATTCAGAGATACTTTCGGGGATCGATCGGGTGTGGCTGCTTGGGGATTTCATGATCCTATTCGACTTTGGATTATTATTCGCAAGAGTGGTAACTCAGAGTTGTATAAAGACATTCGTGCTTTTAGTTCATTGACGAGAGTTGATCTTACGGAGCTATCACAAGCTCCTTTTATCAATCTTTTAAATAATCCTCAAGTTTCGCAATTCAAATTCTTTTTGGATGAGCAAGTCAAGAAGGGTTTTCCAACGATGCCAACTGCCGAGTCAGTCATTCTGGAACATCCAGATGTGTTTGAAGCTTCTTCTGATAAACCTCTGCAGGTGGTTATGTGGCCACCCACGACTCAAGTGAAACAATTTCCCATTGTTCAAGGTTATCAAGATGGATCACTCGGTTCTATGGAGTGTTGGGTTTATGATGAGAGTGCATGTGGTGCAGTCATTAAACTCAAGAATGGGTGCATACGGTTGTATGATCGAAGAGACCTGCTGCAGTTCAGGAAGTGGGATATTCATTACCTGAGCAATTTTCAGATCAAAGTGGTTGACGATATCTATGAGGAGGGAGCCAAGGCGTATACCAGGATGGTTGCAGAGATCTTGAGCAAGCAGATGTGGAATGGCGCTATGGGCCAAATGGATGTCATGCTGGTAAAGAAAGGAATGCGGTCGAGCTAGTCCAAACCAAGGGGGAGATTGAAAGGCTCTGTATAGTGGTTTGGTGTAGGCATAATAATTGATAGTAGTAGATGTGTAGCCAGATTGTTTTTGTCATGAGTTTACAGTCAGGATGTGTTTACGACCGTAAGCTCCTTACGGTTGTAAGTCAAGTCTATAAATAGGGCGTTGTGTCATACTTTTTTTGTTGTTGATGCTTTCGTATTCTCCAAGTTGTATCAGACGTTTTATAGCTTTGAAGCGTATGCAAGCTTGGTTTTTGTTCTATATTTGCTTATTAATTCGTGTTTGCATCTGTGATTATCTTTGATCATTGGTAGATCTGTTTTCGGGACTTTACATTAAGGCTAATACACCCTAGGTGATTGTGACATCCCCAAAATCTCGGCCAAAAAAGAACGATTTTCATTTATGCTTTTAAAATAATTTCAGAGTAAATCCTTTTGATTTGAAAGAGTTGCGGAATTTGTTCCCAAAAACAAAACATGATAAAACAATGTTTACCAAAGCATTTCATAAAAGAAATGTATTTTCATTATATAATCAAAACTCGGGGTGTCATGTTCCGATACAGACCAATAAGCATAAACGATAACATTACAAGTCATTCAACAAATATATACATATGCAGACTTGTAAACAAAACAACTTGATGGTTCATCCATCTTACGCCCTTGCGCCACTTCCTGTAATACAAATAAAACTGAGTGGGTCAGGCTTGGGAGCCTGGTGAGCATATAGGGTTTTCAACCCACAATAAATAAATTATATTTAATTTCACCAACCAATCACTATCCCGATTACCCATTCCCGTTATCCTCACTTTACGTCCCTAAAACAACATCTATCTCAAGGGACCTAATCTAGGATTTTCATCGGGACGGACATTACTGCTAAGGGGTTTCCTCAACAATAGATATCCTAAAGGCAACCATGAGGGGGATAGAGTACACCGGTGAACACATCGTTCATAACACCTACAGGTTATGAACCTGCTAGCGTTCCACGAGACTGTCTAGAAGGAGTATGTGGTCGTTATCCATACTCCGCTGAATAACTAAGTCAACAACAACAACATCGAGGCCTCTCATCTGTTTATTACACACCAACTATCTACCCATGTTTTACTCAACATATTAGTAGATAAAAATATATATTTTTATACATACTTTAAAACTTGTATAGCATTTTCATCCAACATATATTTCACATAACAGATGAGGCACACCCACATAACACGTATTTCATATAAAACAAATCAGATCTATGAGATTAAAGAGAGTGAATATACATTCACGCACATAACAACAAAATTATACACATAACACGTATTTTGTATAAAATACTTCATAAGTATGCATTAGAAGAAATTAACTACACACTCACTTGATCAGAAGATGATCGGACAGCACTACGGCTTGTAGAAGTAGTAATCCTCAGCAGATCTGGAAGATCTCTACAAAAATCGAACTTCTCGCGGATAGAACTTCGGCTCGGAAATCGCACTTCTTGGGATCTTCGGGGCTTCGAAACTTGCTTCAGGGCTCGGGAATATTAACGGGGCTTCGGGGTACTTCTGGCACGCAAATCGAGGTAAAACGGGAGAGAGAAGAGAGAAAAATAGCAAAGAAAATCGGTAGCCTCGCATCCTATTTATAGGAAGCTGGAGCCTCGGAGTACGCGGGGCGTACAGCCTTACGCGGGGCGTACTGCCTCCGAAACGTAAGCGCATGCGTCATCCGAAGTCCTCGAGTGCGAGTGTCGACATTCTTCGTTCTACGCGGGGCGTACTCCGGATGAGTCCGGTGACTCGCCTCCGGATAATACCGACATTTAATAATTAAATTTAATTATTAATTATTTAATAAACTTCGAAAATTCATATCTTCCTCATACGAACTCCGTTTTCGACGTTCTTTAGATCCACGTGAAGGTGAGACTACGCTCTACAACTTTCGTTTAGAATATATCGGCTAATTTTGAATTTATTTTTATTATTTATTTTTAATAGGCCGGGACAGAAAATTTCGTTATAAATTCATAACTTCTTCGTTTGACGTCCGTTCTCGCCTAACTTTTTATCGCTTTGATACTAACAACGAGATCTTCGAATCTCATTTAGATCACTAAGGCTAAATATCGCTCTAACGTAAATTGCACTTTTTACGTCATTCAGCATTGTCGGTTCTGTCGCGAAACTTCGACATGTCATAACTTCTTTGTTATAACTCGGATTTTGTCATTCTTTATATCCTCGGAAACCTTGTTTCAACTACTACAACATTATCTAAAGATATCAAGTTTATTTTATACTTAAATTTTGATGCTTATTTTTATTCTTAATTAATCAAACCACATAATTAAGCAATTAAGCACAAAACACATAATACTCAAATAATACACTTTTATTATTTCAAAACGGGTTACAAAGGTTAACCTAGACTATTATATCATCATTAATGACGGGCCCAGAAACACAGGCGTTACAATTCTCTCCACCTTAGAATGATTCCGTCCCCGAAATCACACATCAACAAACAAATGCGGATAGCGACCCATCATGTCACTCTCCGTCTCCCAGGTGAGATTCGGCCCATTCGTGTGTTTCCATCGGACAAGAACTAACTCGACCATCTTGCGTCGCAACTTCTTAGTCTTTCGGTCAACAATTGCCTCTAGTTCTTCAATCAACCTTTTGTTCTCATCGATTCTCAACTCCGAAAGTGGAATCATGTCGGGAACTTCCCCCGTGAACTTCCGTAAATAACACACATGAAAAGTGTTATGAATTCCATTCAGTTCTTCTAGTGGTTCGAGCTTGTAAGCATGGTTCCCAATTCTCTAAAGAACTTTAAACGGTCCAATAAACCTTGGACTTAATTTTCCCCTTTTACCAAATCTTATAAGTCCCTTCCACGGCGAGACTTTAAGCAAAACCGAATCCCCAACTTCAAAAGTCATCGGTCTTCGTTTTTTGTCAGCATAGCTCTTTTGACGATCCTGAGCTGCTAACATTCTTTCCCTAATTATTTTCAACTTTTTAGCAGTTTGATGAACCATCTCCGGTCCCATAAACTGCTTTTCCCCAGCCTCAAGCCAACAAGACGGCGTACGACACTTCTGTCCATACAAAGCTTGGTAAGGTGCCATCTTAATGCTCGAGTGGAAACTATTATTGTAGGAAAATTCTACCAAAGGTAAATGTTCATCCCAGTTACCTAGGAATTTCAAGGTACATGCTCTTAGCATATCATCAAGTGTTTGTATCGTTCGTTTGCTCTGGCCATCAGTCTGCGGATGGTAAGCTGTACTTAAACACAACTTGGTACCCATTTCCTCTTGTAGACTTTTCCAAAACCTCGAGATGAAACGGCTATCACGATCCGATACAATCATTAACGGAACACCGTGAAGCCTCACAATTTCCTTCACGTAAGAATTTGCAAGCTTCTCCATAGACCATTTCTCCTTGGCTGCTATGAAATGTGCACTCTTAGTGAATCGATCAACGACCACCCAAATCATGTCGTGACCATTCTTTGTTCTGGGCAGTTTAGTGACAAAATCCATAACAATGTCTTCCCACTTACCCATAGGCACAAGAAATGGTTCTAAACTCCCGTACGATTTCTGATGTTGTGTCTTGACTCTTGCACAAGTCACACACTCAGCCACATACTTTGCAACATCAAGCTTCATCGTCGGCCACTAGTAGTAGAGTTTTAGGTCCCTATACATTTTACTGCTACCAGGATGAATCGAGTACATGGTCTTGTGAGCTTCTTCCATCAGAAGATCTCTGACTCCTCCTGTCTTAGGTATCTAAATCCGATCCTGGAACACCTTCAGTCCATGACTGTTTACACCGAACACCAACGTTTTGCCCAAATGTTCCTCCTTTCGGTCATTCTTCTCAGAAGCTTCACTTTGAGCTTTCTTTATACTTTCCAAAATAGTCGAGATAACTTCAATTCTCAACGCTCTTGGCCTTTTTCTCTCAACATTGACTTTCCAACTGAGAGCATCAGCAACAACATTAGCTTTACCGGGATGGTAAAGTATCTCACAGTCGTAGTCCTTAAGTAACTCTAGCCAGCGTCGTTGCCTCATATTTAACTCTTTCTGATTGAAGAGATATTGGAGACTCTTATGATCAGTGAAAAGTTTGCACTTGTGCCATAGAGGTAATGCCTCCATATCTTCAGAGAGAAAACTACCGCTGCCAACTCCAAATCATGAGTCGGGTAGTTCTTTTCATGCTCTTTCAGTTGTCGAGACGCATATGCTATCACTTTTTCTCTTTGGGTCAAAACACAACCGAATCCAACCCCAGACGCATCGCTATAAACAGCGAAGTCTTCAACTCCATCGGGTAGAGAAATTATCGATGCCTCGCATAGTTTCTTCTTTAGCTTCTCGAATGCTTCTTTATGCTTCTCACTCCAAGCATAAGTAGCTCCTTTGTGGGTCAAAGCTGTCAACGGAGTAGCGATCGAAGAAAAGCCTTGGATAAACCTTCGGTAATATCCGGCTAATCCCAAAAAGCTTTGGATCTCCGTGGGACTTTTCGATTGTCCCCACTTCATCACAGCTTCGATCTTTGCTGGATCAACCATTATCCCTTCTTGGTTGACCACGTGACCCAAGAATTGGACTTCAAGAATCCAAAAATCACATTTGGGGAACTTAGCATACAGCTTCTCCTTCTTCAATACTTCTAACACTTCTCGCAAGTGTCTGCAATGCTCCTCCTGGCTTTTCGAGTAAATCAGAATGTCATCTATGAACACTCTCACAGATTTATCAAGGAACGGATTACAAACCCTATTCATTAAATCCATGAATACTGCTGGAGAATTGGTTAGTCCAAATAACATAACCAAGAACTCGTAGTGTCCATATCTAGTTTTGAACGCAGTCTTCTTTATATCCTGCTCTCTTACTTTCAGCTGATGATATCCTGACCTTAGATCGATCTTCGAGAAATAGCTCGAACCTTGTAGTTGATCGAATAGGTCATCAATCCTTGGCAACAGATATCTATTCTTTATTGTTGCCTTATTCAGCTCTTGGTAATCAATGCACATCCTCATGCTTCCATCTTTCTTCTTCACGAATAACACCGGAGCTCCACAGGGTGATGAACTAGGTCTAATGAAACCTTTGTCCAATAACTCCTGAAGTTGCATCATCAACTCCTTCATCTCCGTCGGTGCTAATTAATAAGGTGCTTTTGCTATTGGCGTTGTTCCTGGTAACAAGTCAATTCTGAACTCCACTTGTCTATCAGGTGGTAATCCAGGAAGATCTTCGGGAAATACTTCCGGATAATCACACACCACAGGAATACTCTGCATCACCTTCTTTTCCTTCTTAGCATCAATCACGAATGCTAAATATGATGTACATCCCTTGGTCAAACACTTTCTGGCTTTCATTAGGGAAATGATTCCAGAATTCACTCGGCGTTTGTCCCCATACACCATAAACGATTCCTTCCCAGGCGGTTTCACTTTAACTATCTTCTTCTTGCACAATATCTCGGCATCATTGGCACTAAGCCAATCCATTCCCAACATGATGTCAAAACCATTAAGTTCGATAGGTAATAATTCTTCGTGAAACTTATTCCCATTAAGGTCGATTAAGATTTTTTTCATACGATGGCTAACAGGTACAAACTTGCCACTAGCAACTTCGACTAATAAAGCATTATCTAGTCTATCAATAGGCAAGACTAGTTTTCTACCAAATTCATGCGATATAAAGGAGTAGTTGGATCCAGAATCAAATAAAATTTGGGCAGGCAAATTGTTAACGAGAAAGGTACCTGAAGCGACATCAGCTTCATCTTTAGCAGCTTCCAGTGTCATCTGGAATGCTCTCGCCTTTGGCTTTGGCGGAATGTTGGGTATAGCTGCCTTCTTCTTCTTCGGGCAGTCCCTTGACGTGTGTCCCTCCTCACCACAACCATAACAAACTTTCTTAGTGAAGGTACATTCATTGGCATAGTGACCTGGCTTTCCACACTTGTAGCATGTGGCCACTACCTCACATTTTCCATGATGCTTCTTCTTACATTTATCGCACCATTTCGCTTCGCCTCCACTTCCCCTCGAACCAGACTTCGAGAACTTGTTTTTCTTATTGGACCCTAAAGTTCCATCGAACTTCCTCTTTTCACCAACCTCTATCCTTTCCAAACCCTTTTCCTTCTACTGGGCCTCCACATTCTTAGCTACACGAACAACCGTTTTCAGAGTAGTTGCCATCTTGACTGTCGGACCAAAGTCGGCAGGCAGTCCATTAGCAAACCTCTCAATCTTGGAGAGTTCCGTTGGCACTAGGTACAGAAATAATTTCATTTTCTCAGTGAATGACGTAGCATAGTTGTTTACGCTCATCCTCCCCTTCTTCAAGTTTTGGAACTCATTGTTCAGATCAATCAGATCTATCTCTGAACAATATTCCACCCTTAACTGTTCCAAGAACTCCTCCCATGACATTTTCAAAGCTTCTCCTCGTGGCATAGTATCTACCAACAACTTCCACCAACTTAATACTCCAGTCTTCAGTTGTCTGACTGCAAAGACAGTCTTCTGTTTGTTGCTACAGTCGCAACTTTCAAATACCATCTCCATTTCGGAGATCCAATCCATTATTTCAACAGGCTTTGGGCTCCCAGAAAGACTTGGCGGTTTGGCGCCCAAGAAATTCTTGTACATTCTCCCATCGTTGTTGTTTCTCCTTTCCGGATTGTTCCTTCGTTCTTCTTGAGTCCCAACTTGACTCATAATGCGACTATGGTTCCCTTCCTCCGATTGCTCGGGAATCAATTCACGTTCCTCAATAGGTATGATAGGTTCGTCCCTATTATTATGCAACATTTGTCGCATCTCCTCCCTTTGTTCGGCTAACATAGCCCGAATCATGGCTTGCACTCCAGCCATGGTGATCTGTTCTGGTGCTGCTGCTACAACAGGTGCTTGCTCAATCACTGGCGGTTGATTCCTATTTTCATCCGTGTTTCCAACGCCACTCCTTGTTCTCACCATTTTTGATCTACACACCGAATAAGGTGAGATTTAGATCTTCGTTCATGATAGATTTCAAATCATCCTTATCACTCCGAAATGATTACATGCTAGTTCTAATATAGTATACATACGCTTAGAATCCTAAACACATAAACCTTCAGATCCGGTTGGCAACAAATCGTAGATCCGAACAAATAATATCATATATGGCAACATATAACATTTAGCACATAAAAGCATTTTAGACAACTTTCCTAAAATAAACTAGTGCTTGTGTCTAAAATTTAACAGACACACACCTCGCAATCTCCACTTAGCATTCTAAGTTTAAGTTTAGAAATCCTACAAATTCCTAGTTCGCTTAAACTAATGCTCTGATACCAACTGTGACATCCCCAAAATCTCGGCCAGAAAAGACCGATTTTCATTTATGCTTTTAAAATAATTTCAGAGTAAATCCTTTTGATTTGAAAGAGTTGCGGAATTTGTTCCCAAAAACAAAACATGATCAAACAATTTTTACCAAAGCATTTCATAAAAGAAATGTATTTTCATTATATAATCAAAACTCGGGGTGTCATGTTCCGATACAGACCAATAAGCATAAACGATAACATTACAAGTCATTCAACAAATATATACATATGCAGACTTGTAAACAAAACTTGATGGTTCATCCATCTTACGCCCTTGCGCCACTTCCTGTAATACAAATAAAACTGAGTGGGTCAGGCTTGGGAGCCTGGTGAGCATATAGGGTTTTCAACCCACAATAAATAAATTATATTTAATTTCACCAACCAATCACTATCCCGATTACCCATTCCCGTTATCCTCACTTTACGTCCCTAAAACAACATCTATCTCAAGGGACCAAATCTAGGATTTTCATCGGGACGGACATTACTGCTAAGGGGTTTCCTCAACAATAGATATCCTAAAGGCAACCATGAGGGGGATAGAGTACACCGGTGAACACATCGTTCACAACACCTACAAGTTATGAACTTGCTAGCGTTCCATGAGACTGTCTAGAAGGATTCTGTGGTCGTTATCCATACTCCGCTGAATAACTAGGTCAACAACAACAACATTGAGACCTCTCATCTGTTTATTACACACCAACTATCTACCCATGTTCTACCTAACATATTAGTAGATAAAAATATATATTTTTATACATACTTTAAAACTTGTATAGCATTTTCATCCAATACATATTTCACATAACAGATGAGGCATACCCACATAACACGTATTTCATAGAAAACAAATCAGATCTATGAGATTAAAGAGAGTGAATATACTTTCACGCACATAACAACAAAATTATACACATAACACGTATTTTGTATAAAATACTTCATAATTATGCGTTAGAAAAATTAACTACACACTCACTTGATCAGAAGATGATCGGACAGCACTACGGCTTGTAGAAGTAGTAATCCTCAGCAGATCTGGAAGATCTCTACAAAAATCGAACTTCTCACGGACAGAGCTTCGGCTCGGAAATCGCACTTCTCTAGATTTTCGGGGCTTCGAAACTTGCTTCGGGGCTCGGGAATATTACCGGGGATTCGGGGTACTTCTGGCACGCAAATCGAGGTAAAACGGGAGAGAGAAGAGAGAAAAATAGCAAAGAAACTCGGCAGCCTCGCATCCTATTTATAGGAGGCTGGAGCCTTGGAGTACGCGGGGCGTACTGCCTCCGAAACGTAAGCGCATGCGCCATCCGAAGTCCTCGAGTGTGAGTGTCGACATTCTTCGCTGTACGCGGGGCGTACTCCGGATGAGTCCGGTGACTCGCCTCCGGATAATACCGAGATTTAACAATTAAATTTAATTATTAATTATTTAATAAACTTTGAAAATTCATATCTTTCTCATACGAACTCCGTTTTCGACGTTCTTTATATCCACACGAAGGTGAGACTACGCTCTAAAACTTTCATTTAGACTCCGTCGGCTAATTTTTACTTTATTTTTATTATTTATTTTTAATAGGCCGGGACAGAAAATTTCGTTATAAATTCATAACTTCTTCGTTTGACGTCCGTTCTCGCATAACTTTTTATCGCTTTGATACTTACAACGAGATCTTCGAATCTCATTTAGATCACTAAGGCTAAATATCGCTCTAACGTAAATTGCACTTTTTACGTCATTCAGCGTTGCCGGTTCTGTCGCGAAACTTCGACAGGTCATAACTTCTTTGTTATAACTCGGATTTCGTCATTCTTTATATCCTCGGAAACCTTGTTTCAACTACTACAACATTATCTAAAGATATCAAGTTTATTTTATACTTAAATTTTGACGCTTATTTTTATTCTTAATTAATCAAACCACATAATTAAGCAATTAAGCACAAAATACATAATACTCAAATAATACACTTCTATTATTTTAAAACGGGTAACAAAGGTTAACCTAGACTATTATATCATCATTAATGACAGGCCCAGAAACACAGACATTACAGTGATCATTGTTATCTAACTATCATACTTGAAGCGGTGGCCTTACATGATTTGTGGATATGACATACATTCTTTGGCTCTGTTGGTTCCCTGAATGACATAAACATTCTTAACATGTCTCCGTTATTTGACGACATGTATAACGGGACTACACTAGATTCTTTGTTTGATGTGCATAGAACGTCATATATGTATGTGTATTATCTTGTAGACGAGATCTATCAAGAGTGTTCTTGTTTTGTGAAGTCATTGTCTTGTCCTAATGATAAAAAAATGTTGAAGTTTAAGAAAGCTCGAGAGAAGGCGAAGAAAGATGTTGACTGAGCATTTGACTCTCTTAAAAAAGTTGTCATATACTTGCATCATATTGTATAATATAATTCTCGAAGATAAAGAAAATGCAATATGTGAGTATAATGAAAACGAGATCGCTCCACCGACACAAACATTTGAGGTTGGAAGCGAAGAGTAGTTGGC
Organism: Lactuca saligna; assembly: GCF_052625555.1. Lineage (NCBI taxonomy): Eukaryota > Viridiplantae > Streptophyta > Magnoliopsida > Asterales > Asteraceae > Lactuca > Lactuca saligna. Next base: position 239,371,726 of record NC_136424.1, read on the forward strand.
AAGAAGATGAATAATTCATGATTTTGAGATACATCATGATCTTCGTAGAGGTTTGACACAACATATTTGCACCGTTGACCATAACGATCTTAACGCGGAACCGTTCGATGATTTAGAATGCCATTTTTCCAATGAAAATATCTTTTAGGTCTATCTATATTCCATATTATAACTTCTAGGTTTCGTAATTTCAATTTCAAATATTTGTATTTTTAATTTCTATGTCGTATTTTTTTGGGTTTGTTGTAATTTCCTTTCAAGTTTAATGAAATTTCAGTTTTTATAAAATTAATTTATTTAAATTCATTATTTTATATAAATTAATTTAAAAAAAAAAAAAAAAAAAAAAGTAGGATGACAAAAGTGACAACAATACTCTCTAAATGACAAAGTTTTTTATGCAGTGGCCAGTGGGGTAAATTATACTTGATGCCTAATGACAACACTTTTAATGGGACAAATACGACATCATTTTCTCATTTCCTCATGCTTAAAAAAATTAGAAAAAAAAAACAAAGGACAATAGTTTTTTCAACTGTGATGGAGATGAAAAACACAACAAACCATTGAAACAAGACAATAATAATTATATTATTTTTAGGGTAAATTACACGGATGGTCCCTATGGTTTAGGGTAATCTGTGTGCTTCGTCCCTAACAACTATTTTTAACTCGGATCGTCCTTATTTTATATTTTTGTTGCACGCTTGGTCCCTGTTCGTTCTAAAAAGACTAATATACCCTTATTCATTTATTTTTTAATTAAAATTTTATTTATTTATTTATTATTTATATCAAAAATAAAATAAAAAGAAACCTAAACCTAATACTTCTCATTCCTACATTCTTCACCGACGTTTCTACCACACCATGCCTCCACCTCCAGTTAACTCCCCCACCGTCTCTCCCTCCCCTTTCAATACATCGGCGCTTTCTCTCTCCAACGTTCGTGACGAGTGTAGAGTCGTCGTCCCTAGCATCTGCTGCTCTCGCCACTAGCTCCCACCGTCATCGCCAATCCATTTGTGTAAAGCTATTATCAACGATTCATCATCTTCTTCGTCGATCATCATCTCCGATCACTGATTCACAGTCGTGGAAAGTTTTATCAAGTAGATTCGAGTATGGTGAAGCAAGATTTGATGCAGTTTTGTTACGAACCAGGTGTATGGGTTTACTTTAGGTCGAATGTTTGAAATCAAGGTTATGTATGTGGTTTGTTATCTGCTGTTTTTCTGATTTTTGTGTAATTCGAAATCCATTTATGTTTCATTACATTGTGAACAAAATCAAGAAAAACCCAACATGTTAGGGTTTTTATGGTTTAAATCATCCATGGGGTTGTAATCTATTTGAAATATCTTAGATTGTGTAATCGATTTCATTTTCAATTTGTATTTTTTTCGGGTTTCAGCAAAGATGAGTTTGTGATTGTTGGAATTATCTCAAAATGTTCATTGATTTTTGATTTTCTTCTTTTTTTGTTTCCTTGTTTATGAATTCTTGGTAATATGAACAAGGATGTTTTCCAAGTGATATAAAGGAGGTGGGACAAGAAAGCATTCATGCCAAATATAGAGGAAGGTTATTGGTTTTCCGGTAAGTAGGTTTTCCGATGAGTGGATTTTGGGTTGCAAATTTGCGATGAAAATTGCCAGTGGTGATAGTGGTGATGGTTGAGGAAACTGGCGGTGTTGGTGATGTTGTAGGTGGTCGGTGATAACCTATTGGGATAATGAGTATTGGGATGGTGGGATCATGTTCTTTTTTCATTAATTTTTTTTAATTTAATATAATGATAAAAACTGATTAAAGATATCAAAAAGGGTAATATGGTCATTTCAAGTCATCAAGGGACCAAGCGTGCAATAAAAATATAAAGTAGGGATGGTCCGAGTTAAAAAATGTTGTTAGGGACCAAACATACAAATTACCCTAAACCACAAGGACCATCCGTGTAATTTACCCTTATTTTTATTTTTATTTTGAAGTACACTTTTCTGAGTTGGTTGAACTTTGTCAATAGAGGACCACATTTAGTCGTGAAATATAGTATAAAATCGACTCTAACACAAGATGTATCGGTGACCCACCCTCATCCACTGTGATAAGACAGAATAACAAATTTTACAGTTGTTTCGTCCAGATTTCTTAGTTCTTAACTAATAGACTTTCAATTTTGTTTTATTGTTTACATGTTATAAAATTTTGTTGTTTACTGGTTTTATTATTATGGAATCTTCTATTTTCCATTAACATGGATCCATTTGTTGTGGATGTAGACATATAACATGTCGTAATCATTAAAACAATTTTATCAAATTTCACTTGTATTCTAATATTACAAGAAGTTTAAAAGATAAAAGAAAAAGATGGTAAACTAATAACAAATTTGTAATTTTCTGTTACAAGGGAATTTGTTTCCTATTAAAGAAAGACCAATGTCCTTTCATAAAATGTACCTTCCTTTTCATAGAAAATGAAAGATTCTTTCAACAACCAATGTGAACCATCCCATCACCAAAAATATGATTTTCTGTTACATTCCAACAAATAATAGCATGACAATTAACTAGAACTTATTTATCCTTGATCAAAAAAAACATAGTTCAACTCATTATTAGTTGACTTATGTTCTAATCCTTTCGAGACTCTCGGACACCGTTTTCATTCGGGGTCGAATATCAGGGTCTCGCTCAGTACACGCAAGGGCTAAGTGAAACACTGTTAGAACTTCTTTTTTTGCATGTACTTCTTGAAGTAACATCGGATCAACCATATCAGATAGTGGAGTTTCCTCTTCAAAACCCTTCCTTACCCACTTCACTAAATCTGGGAGTTCAGTTGAAGTTGAGGTTGTGGGAGACGAAAGCTCAGGCGACTTTCCAGTTAGCAGTTCAAGCACCACTACACCGAAAGAATAAACATCCCATTTTTGTGTTGGTCGGTTGACTGACACTCGGGCTTCGGGTGCTCTATAGTTGTTGACTTTTTCCGTTTGAGTTGATTTTAAGTATGGAAGGGCCCCACCCATGAAGCCGCCTGAGGATGACGGGTTGTTGCCGGTGATGCTAATAAGGTTGTTCAAACCGAAATCAGATATATACGGTTGGTGCTCATTGTCAAGAAGAATATTCGAGGGCTTGATGTCTCCATGAACAAATTTTCGAGGACTACATTCATGGAGATACGCTAAGCCTCTGGCAGTACCTTTCGTGATCCTTAACCTTGTTGACCATGAAAGAACTGTTGATGTTTGACCTGTTCATTTTTAGTATTTAAAAAATCCATATCATCAACATGACATACGCAAAATATGTAAATAAAAATCAAACCAATTATATCAATCAAAAGCTCGAGTTGTAATTGTTTTCAAATCACTACAAAAAAAAATCTAGATCTAAACATGAATATTTTGATTTTACCAAAAGTTAGTTCAGTATGCGATTTATTCTACTACTAATGAGCCAAATGTATGTATATATATATATATATATATATATATATATATATATATATATATATATATATATATATATATATATATATATTACAAACTAAAACGTTGAACATGCTAAACGTAACTCAAATATGAATTAAAAGGTTCACATGTTATTAACTATTAACTATTAAGGCGATTAATTAACAACACTTTATTATTGTACTAAATTTGTCATCTTTAAATTTTTAATGATATTTAAAAAAGAAAAAAAGATAAAAAAAAGTGTTGACTAATGATTCCATTGCAAATTAAAAAAGTCACGAGAAAAGAAGAAATACCACGTAATGCGGAAGCCAAATTGCCGTTAGAAATGAAATCACTGATCAGCAGCTTTTCATCGGGAGCCCAATAATAAGCTCTTAATTTCACCACATTTGGATGTTTCACCCTCCCAATTGCCTGAACCTCCGCCACAAACTCCTTATACCGCTGTTCACCGCCCTCACCCAACCGCCTCACGGCTACCGGAATCCCATTTCCGAGCACCACTTTATACACAATCCCCAGACCACTCTTCCCCAACACATAAGCAGAAGCTCTCAACAATTCATCTAACTCAAAACTAAACCCTTTATCAATCGCTACAAGCTCTCCTCCTTCACCACCACCACCACCACCGCCACCGCCGCCACCACTAACACTAACGCCGCTACCCTTTTCCGACTCAATTTCTGAATCTGTGTTGGGAAATCCACCTACACATGGAAATGAACAGAATTTGGATTTCTGATTTCCGCCAAATCTACGTTTACCTGTACAACTGCAACCATTTGAATCTTTCTTCCTCCAATATAAATAAACAATAATTAATCCAATTAACGCAACACCAAATGCATCGGCCACTGAAATCAGAATAATTAAACCTGGTTTCAACCCCTTTTTGGAATCATTATCGTCGATGGTGGGCGTAACACTCTGGGTTCCTGGGGGAGTTGCCGAATTACTATCCCGGCAGGTTTTCTGCAACGGAAATCCGCAAAGTGATGGATTGTTTAAGAACGCCGTCGGGCCTTGGTTCGAGAAAGAACCTGTTTGTGGTATTTCTCCGGTGAAATTATTGTCTCGGAGATCAAAACTTACGGTCAACGGCAAATCACCTAAAGATTCTGGTAGCTTTCCGGTGAATCGGTTGAAAGAAAGATTTAGGGTTCCCGACAACGATTTCAATTGGCCGATATCGTAAGGTACTGATCCGTTGAGAGAATTTGAAGAGATATCAAGCTGAACCAAATTCGCTAACTCCGGGAAGATTCCTGACGGGATTTCGCCGGATAATTTGTTACCGGCGAGAACTAGCCGCTGCAACTGCCGGCAATTACCTAGAAACTTCTGTAGGGTGCCGGAGAGTAAATTATGAGATAAATCGACGTTTTGGAGACGAGGTGGATTGCAAATCGACGACGGTAGACGACCGGTGAGGTTGTTATCGTAAAGGAATATACTGTGAAGCGACGTTGCATTGAAGATTGGGTCTGGAATTGAGCCGTAGAAGTTGTTCCCATGTAAATTGAGTCGCCGGAGATACACCAAATTCCCGAGTTCTGACGGAATGTAACCCCGGAGATTTTTCCCGGCAAGTGAAAGACCAACAACACGTGGTCCGGAAACCCCGGAAATGTTGGCGCACGTGACGCCGGTCCACTGACACGGGGTACTATCGTCGTCGTTCCAGTTGGGAAAGGCCGTGTCGCCGCCATCAACTGCGGATTTTAGAGAGAGCAGCGAGAGGCCATCGGAGGTGAGAGAGGAAGCATAATTAAGACATAACAAAAACCAGAAGACGCCATTAAGGTAAAGCTTCAACATGGTCAGACTTTCTTAAAGAAGAGTAGAAGCCTCTTCAGAAATCAAGATTTGTTTAACTGACACATTGGTATTTGATGAAATCGGGCGAGGAGAAAGAGGAGGTTTGTACCGGTGGTGGTGGAGGAGGAAGGTGGTGGTGGGTGGTCGTATTTATGAGAAATAGACAATGAGAAGGATGGGTAAGGACCCCACCCATATTGGTTCCTAGAAGTAGAAGGAAAGCAATGTGAGCTTTTAATGTGTTTTCATTCTACAAAATCTAATTATTGAAAATATAATTAATGTTATGACGTTAGTAAATTATATTATAATGACAAAACTATAAAACTCATAATTGTGGCATTTATTTTTTCTTAGTTTTATTTTAAATCTTGATTTATTATTATTATTATTATTATTGTTGTTGTTGTGGTTGTTTCTGTTTCGTATTAGTTAGTTTCGTTGCATATTTGGTTTTTCAGTAAACTGAAATGACTTTATTATCATTGGAGTATTTATTTTTCATGTTCTTATTATTTAAAAAATCTAATAGTTATTTATTTATTTTAATAATTAAAAAAGGAGGGGTTCATCTCTCTCTCTCTCTCTCTCTCTCTCTCTCTTTCTCTCTCTCTCTCTCTCTCTCTCTCTCTCTCTCTCTCTCTCACACACACACACACACACAGAGAAAGTCAAACCCTCCATCCTAATCTTCCTCTTCCCTAACCTAGTTCCTCATCCTCTTCTTCCCCACTTTGTCTTCTTTCCTACATAGTCTTCTTCACCATTTCTAGACCAGAAAACATGCAACAAAGATACAAATCCACCAACCTCCACCATAAGCATCCATCAGACTCTTCAAATCATTGAATCGAGATGAAAAGAGATTAGATACAAAAAACAAACAAAGGAGGCATTAATTAAAAAGGAGTTTAACTTGAGGAGGTAGGGGAGAAGGGTTTTGATCAGACCCTGTGAGGGTTCAATTACCGTCAGTCATGGTCACCCCTATTTCATACTTCACCTTCTATTTCATACTTCACCTTCTATGTCCTCCTTTCTAATGCCACATGTGTCTTGTGTGCCTTTTTTATCCCCCCCCCCCCCCCCCCAAAAAAAAAAAAAAAAAAAAAAAACAAGGGTCTAGTGCTTCTCTTAATTTTTCCATGGATCCATTAAAAGAATTGTAACGCTCTATTCCGAATTGACCCCTAGTCTGAGGTGGTTGCTTGAAGGTCTGTCATTATAAGGATTATGGCTATTGGGAAGGTAAGATCTAGCCCCTTTTGGGTGCAAGTGATGTATTAGAAGTGATCCAAGTGTTCGGTTCGTGTTTTAGAGCCTAAGGGTATTTCAGTAAAGTGACAATTTGGGCTTTTGTGGAAAATGGATGTTTTTCGGAAGCTCTTAAGAGTGGTTTGAGTTGTTAGAAGTGTAGGGCTTCTCGTCCCCTTTGCGTGGATATAAGGAACGTCGGAATCGGGCTTATAACGAAGAAGTTATGGCCTTCGGAAGTTTCGTGGTTTTCAGGCTTAGCCGAGTACGCGGGGCGTACACAAAGTGTACGCGGGGGGGGGGGGGGGGGGTACTAACAAAGAAGGTAATACATTGGGTGTACTGACTAGGAGGATCGTGAATGTTCCCTAGAGTACGTTGGGCGTACTCCATTCATATCAGAACCCTATTTTAGGGTCTTGGACCCTATTTAAACTCCTTATCTCTTAACCTAACTCTAATATCTTCAGCCTCCACCCCTCTAAACCCTAGAAATCATATTATACCATTCATGGTGGCATTTTGAGCTTATGGAGTCCATCTTTCGAGTGTTTGGCTCATTTTAAAGAAGGTGGAGTTAGATGCACAAATGGAGATCAAGAAGAAGCTTATGGATTTGGCTTTTGTGACTCATTTTCAGCTTAATGAAGGTATAAAGCTCTGAACTTGACCATTGAATGCTTAGATATATTATGTTGAGTTTTTGGATCTTTTAGTCCTAGGAATGGAGCTTTATGGTTCCAAATCCGTTTTAGGCTTGGGGTTTCCACCCTTGATGTTATTTGAGTCCCTAAGACAGAAAGTTGCCATCTTGATGGTCTTAATGGGTTTATGCTTGAGTTAGGGTCACTTTTATGGAAGTAGAATGCCATTTTTGGAGTTTGGGTTTGTTTAGGGCATGCAAAGTCACCAAGTCAGTGACTTTATGGATTTAGACGTTAAGTATAGCTCAGATCTCTGATTTTGACTTGTTGGATCAAGTATTAAGTACTTAATGGATGTTGTGCATGAGTTATTTGTACGCTAGGCATACTATGTAGTACGTTGGGTGTCCAGTCCATTTGCTCAGTACGCTAGCGTACAAAAGAGGTATGTTGGGCGTACGCTCTCAGGAGGACTTCGGCCTTAGTGAACTTCGGACCTTTGGGCCCTAATGGTTTTGGGCCTAGACTTGTGGGTTGTTGGATCTGAATGTATCTTGGGCCAATATTGGAATAGTTGGGCCTATTTGGCCTTGTGGCCCATTATAGAAATGGACTTCACAGTTGTAGGCCTCGGTTTAGGCCAATTCTTGGAATAGGTTCTTTTGGGCCTTTGTAGGCCAATTGGATCAGGATTATTGACTAAGAAAAATATTGAGCATTAGTATAAGGTCCATTAGAAAGGTCCAGGCCCAATTTGGAAAATTAGGCCATTGATAGTTTTATGGACATTATAATGTTGGGCTTTTATCTTGGGTTTGGGCCTTAGTTTTGGATCATATAAGGCCAAGGGTAAAATGGTGATTTTACCCCATGCATGGATTAAGGATTATGGTATGGGACCCAATTGCTAATTGGGTATATTGATTGGTAGTGACAACTCGGATAGCTGGCGGGCAGCAGCTAAGGAATTCATGCGAGAAGCTTCTGCAGTGCAAGGTGAGTCTTCTCACCATACCAATGAGTCTAAGGTAGCAAGGCCAACCCATTTTTTTGTTATGCTGTATGATAGTTAGCTTTATGTTAGATGGTATGCTAGTAATTATATGATGTATGGTATGCTAGTTGTCTTTGTGATACTTGCATGGGAGACCCCGAGGCGTGCCCGTGGCATTGGATGTAAGACCATGTGGGGTAGCCCATAGGAGTCCTAGGTAAAGACCATGTGGGGTAGCCCATGGCATTAGATGTAAGACCATGTAGGGTATCCCATGGCAGTCCTAGGTAAAGACCATGTGGGGTAGCCTATGGCATGGGATGTAAGACCATGTGGGGTATCCCATGGTAGTCCTAGGTAAAGACCATGGCATTGGATGTAAGACCATGTGGGGTAGCCCATGGCAGTCCTAGGTAAAGACTAGGTGGGGTAGCCCATGACATCCTTACAGATTTTTGTACGCATGGCTTATCTGTTATATGTAGCTTTTATAGTTAGCAGGAAATGTGATACATGTAGCTTCTATAGCAACAGGATATGTTATATGTGGTTTGTGTGTATGGTATGCTCTGGGAAACTCACTAAGCTTCGTGCTTACAGATTTGTTTATGGTTTCAGGTATCATCGTTTTGGAAAGGAACGGTTTGGATTGATCCCAGTGCACACACCTATGCTTTCCACAATGAATGATTTTGGGATGAACTCTGATGAATATTTTACTTAATGATGATTTGAATTATTTATAATAAATGGTATCAATGTTTTAGCTATATTAAAAATGAAATTTTTATCTTTGATTTTTGGGTCGTTACAAGAATGAGAAGCACACCCAAACCTACATCGAAAACAGGGATCATAACAACAAATTCGTAATGGGTACACCTCATTTTGTTATAGGTTAATCTTTTAGCCTTATCAAATAACAAACTCCAACAGGAAAATGCAACATGATGGTAACGAGAGCTGACGGTAGAAGAGGAGCGGTATTTGGAATGACAAAATTAGCTAACTCAACGGTACTGCTCTTATCGTTAGGGCTTTTCGTTACAGACTTAGGATTTAGCTTCCCATTAAGGGCGAATATCGGGCACACAACGAGAAATCGAATATATATGTTCTTGAACTCTTTTCTCTATCTTCAGATGAAAATGTAGTTGTATGTGTAAAATCGAATTTGAAAACTCCATGTGTACGTATATTTTTTAAATTCCAGATGTATGTGATAAAATATGAGTTGGGATTTTACAAGTGTGTGGGTGTGTTTTAACTTTTAGTGTGTGATGTGTAGCTTGAGTTGCAGGTGAAGCGGGGAAGAAGATGGTGATGGGTTTTTTGTTGGCCGATGTGTTGTATGTGTATGTGTGTGTGTGTGTGAGAGAGAGAGAGAGAGAGAGATAAAGATATATATATATATATATATATATATATATATATATATATATATATATATATATATATATATAGACAGAGAAAGAGAGGTGGGCCCTTATTTTTTACAATAATTAAAATAATTATTTAAATAAATAAATAACCACTAGATTTTTGAAAATGACAGAAAAATCAAAACTAAATTCCCCAATGGTATTACTGTCATTTCAGTTTACCGAGGGACTACATACGCAACGAAACTAGCTTAAAAGGACCACGAAGGCAAAAAAGTTGAGGTTGGACTAAACCTAGAAAAATGCATATCACCGGGACATTTTTTTAGTTTTGTCTATTATATTATATTATTCTATATATAGAGTAGACAAAATTGTAAAAATACTCCTTTGGTATGTATTTTTTTTTTAGGATTTTGAGATCTTTTGGTTTAATGGGCTTTTTAAACATGTTTGTATGCGGTTTTGGTCATTTCGAAAAACCGAATTAAATTTATCCTTATGTATTTATTTTCTATTTTGCTTTTATTTTTTCTTAAATTTAATAATTATTTATATATTTTATAATTAAAAAACAACAAAGGTTCTCCCTCTCTCACTCTCTCTAAGAAAACTAAACCTAGGAAGTGAAAATCCAAATCAAAATCGATAATTTGCAGGACACCATCCTCATAGGCAATGTCATTTTTAGAAAACCTTAATACGCAAAATCTCATGGTGATTTGCAGGACACCTTCTTTCTTGTTCACCACCAATGAAACACCTCTACCATCCGCCACAAACACGAGCCATGCGACATCTTCATCCCACCATTAACACCTCCGACGACGATGGGGTTGCAGGAGATGAACACTAGAACACCACAAGAAGATGTATGGCACAAAGATAGAGGTGAATCTGAAGACAAATTTCATAAATAGTTAATTTAGTTGTTTGAAGCATATAATCCTTAATTGAAAAAGCATATAAAGTCAAAAGGTTGACTTTTCTTCAATAACACATAATCAACGAGCAATTATACTTGGATTGGAGTGATTTATTCCTGAGTTTGAGTGAATCTAATGTTTTGCTCCTATACATTCCAAAAACTACAAAACTATACAACATGGGGAATATACAACATATGGATTCGGAATGGGCGAGAGTGGGATTTGGTTTGGGAAGCACACCGGTCGATGAGAAAACCATCCAACAAAGGGATTCTAATTTTTCTCAACAACCCTTTTCAGAGAAGATGACTTCGATTTGAAGGGTTTATGTGACATCCCTAATTTTCATGGCTAGAAAAGACCAATTTAATTATGATTATTTCATTTCAGAGTATCATTTTTAAAGAATTATTATGCGGAATTTGCTCCCAATAATGTAATAATATTATTACCAAGCACGTTCGAAGAAATGTGTTTCATTAATAACGTTCGAGATTTCATCGTCAATACAGAAACATAAGCATAACAAAAATATTATAGGCCTTACACTAACTTATACTAATAGCCTAAAACTTCTTGAATGCCTCAACATAATGTACCTTCAAAGCATTACCTGTGATACAAAGAAACTAATTGGGTCAGGTTGGAAAACCTAGTGAGTACATAAGGATTTCAATCCCACAATGTTATAATATATATATATATATATATATATATATATATATATATATATATATATATATATATATATATTGCAAAACCAACTGTTAGCAGATAATATATAGATATGCTCTGACTTGGATATCTATAAACCCCCGATCCTAAACTTACCCACCCCAATCGATCCTCACCGATCCTAATCTACAATTATTAGAAAAGATTATCCCACCTAATGAATTGTTTAAAATGAACAAAGGTTTTTCATATGGAAATGACCAAAATACCTTTACAGCTAGCTGATCTGGATCGACCATTTCTGGTCATCCAAAAAGAATATACAGATATACCATTACAGTTACCTGATCTGGATCCACCATTTCTGGTCATCCAAAAAGAATATGCAGACATACCATTATAGTTGTCTGATTTGGACCCACCACCTCTGGTCATCCAAATGAATAGAATATTGTACTCCAGTACAGAGTTGTTGTACATCAATACCGTATAATGTCATTGGCCAGAGTTCTACTCTCTGTTTCTAATATATACCCTTAACATGATGCTACCCACTATTTAAACTTAATTGAACTAAACATACTTTATAAGTCTTATTTCCCTATTAGGCCAGATTACCCGACGTATGAGCCTTTCATAAAATACTAACTCTATTTTAGGCAACCCGGTCCTAATATTAACATAAAGTATTTATATTTCCTTTATCCTTTTTCCCAAATAACACTCAAATTATTTCTTATCATGTGATAATATTATTTATATACTAAGACACATATAGAACCATATCTGGTTTGCACTTTGTACATTTAAACACACACACACACAAACACACACACACACACACATATATATATATATATATATATATATATATATATGTGTGTGTGTGTGTGTAATACATATTCCAAGTAATAATTAAGCACATAGTTTACATATAATTTTTTTAATTGATATTTAATACTTGAATTAAAATCACATTCATGAAAGGGACTATGCACTCACCGGACTTAGGTGGGTGACTAGAGAATTCGGAAACACTCCGCCTAACACTTTGATCTTTCCTTTGACGTTAGCTAAGTATGATTTATACTTAGTCTTAGTCTAATATTCCTGGCGACTAATGATAGTCTAGATTCCTCAATAATCCCAATGTCTACATCAAGATCTATACATCAAGTAAGGAAAAACCAGGTAGGTTCATATTGGAGGTAGGGTCCGTTTGGTATACAGAGTATACTATTTGGAAATTCCACTTTAAACAGCTCACTAAATCCATCATAGACATCATCCCCATAAGTAGATCAATCAGTATAATGATTTGGAATTACTCATAATTCTTATTCATATATTCATTGTTGGGTTTTAAGCATAACATCATTCCTATGGTGTACATGCAACCCTAATTTCTTTGGATCTAGGTTTTTTTAATTTGAACATACAACTATGAATACTAAAGAAACAACCCCATAACTAACATACATATATCGAAAATCACATATGGTTAGGGTTAGAATCTTTACATCTCTTGTTATGTAGCAATAACAAGTGTAATCCTTCTTGATCTTGACTTCTAAAATCCTAATGCCCCAGGTGTTGCACCTCTAATGGAGTCACAAACACCCAATGCAACAAGATGAATTAGGAGAGATGAAGAATTCAGCTAGGGAAACTCTAAGAATATTTAGAGCCGAATTCTCATGTCAAGGGTTTAATTTATAGCTAATGCTATTATGGTTTTAAGGTGGAAACCCTAATTTCAGTGCTTATGCCTTAAGCAATCCATTGAACCCTTTTAGAAGGCCCCTTGGACGAAATCCTTATGGGCTTCCCATAGATTTCTTCTAATCTATTCTATTGGGAGTCCATAGCCTAACTAGCAACTAACAGTTAATTGCAATATCAGTCCCATTAATTTAATCAGTCTCTTTTGATCACCAAATTAATTCCAAATCAATTTCTGATCAATACTAATTAAATAATATGATTTCCAAATAATATATTAATCTTGTAATATTTTAATAAAACCATTCTGAGTACTAATTTATTATGCATATAATAAATTCTACTCTCTCTCCTCTTGTCATCCTATCAAGTTGCATGAGTGAAGGCAACCCAAAAGGATCATGCTCATAATCAAATCAAGTACATAAGAAAAATAGTTATGGGCTTATACACATAATCCAACAGTCTCCCACTTGGATAAGTCTAATAACTATTATTCTAAGTACGACTTCAGAATTTGATTAACAATCGTAGCTTTCAAAAGCCGCTGTCGAACACTGATCTTATCAGCAATGCATGCTGTAGATAAGGGATCGTATATTCCTCCATTCTCAAGATATCATATGAACTCAGACACGGATTATAATCATTCTCTTTGTTCATGTATTATTTCCTGATTTTCGATTTATGATGACTAACAACAGACTACAATTGAACACATCAACTTAGTTCAGGCTTGGCCAAGCGCTTTAGAGTGTCATCACTAAATCATCGAGGGGCCCACATATATCGCTTTTACCCCACACTGGGCAAAAGGAACGAATAAACATCGACTCATATTCTTGCACTATTTACTCATCAAGTCACACACAACAATACGTTTTATAAAATCAAGTTACTTCTGCGTTTACATATTATCAATGTGCAACCAACTTGTAAACAACAACTTATATCTCTGTGTTTTAATAATATAAGATATTATCTTCTCACAAGCACTTGTGATAAAATCCATGAAGTGATTCACGTGAGCATGGGTTTAATCCAATACTCAAATCTTATTTTAGGAGCACTCATGAACACTACATCAAACTTTTTCTATGTCTAAACAGTTTAGACAATCTACAGTCAGATTCATGACAATCTTACCTCATTACCTACTTCCAAAGTATGATTGACTATGGATGCTTGAAAAACCTAGTTATTCTGGATGTCAAAACATACAAAGTGAAACACAAGAATAATCGAATCCAATATGATCTCAAACTTTTGAGTATAAATAAAACACTTATTATTTAATCACCATATTGCTTACACATTATTCATTGTATAATGTTTCGAGTAATCAAATTAATATTTGAATTGAAACAATAGTCATCCCATGCTCCAAGCATGCACACTATGTTTACCTATGGTCCTTACTTTGTGAAATAGATCAATTGAACACATTTCCAATGATGCCTATTTCACAAGGCCCAATCCTTATCACAAGTGTAAGAATACCAAATTCTTGTTATGTGTTAGATTCTAACATTTTACGCAATGATCCTTTTGTAATGACATAGCACCAAAGTCACAATGACTCTGCCAATGATATTACAAAATGCTCTATTGGAGATTGTTACAAGAAAACTCCATAGACATGAAGTCTCAAATTCAAAGTACATTCCTTTGAACATTATTGTCTAAAAGTTTCTAACCTACACATAGATTCTTAATATCTGTGACATCGCCAAAATCACAGCCAGAAAAGACCGATTTTGTTTATGCTTTATGAAAATCAGAGTACTTCATTTTATAAAAAGGTTGCGGAATTTGTTCCCAGAAAAACACGATAAATACGTTATTAAAACATTTTCGAAGAAACGTATTTTTATTCATCTTAAAACGTTTGGGATGTCATCGTTAATACAGAAACATAAGCATAAACAGAACTTACAATTATTTACACTAGTGATCTACATCTCTTTAAATCTCTCAGTGTAATGTCACTTCATATCGCCACCTGTGATGTAAATAAACTGAGTGGGTCAGGTTGGGAAACCTGGTGAGTACATAGGGTTTTCAACCCACAATAATATAATTATTATGTTTAATCAATCAAGCAATTAAACCCAATTACCCATCCCCATGATCTTCTTTACTCTTAAGGATTTAACCTAAGGGTCGTCTATCCTGCATTCGTTTATTCCGAAGTCCCTTACTTCCAGGGTCATAGGACTGACACTAAATCCATGACTGCCAATGTTCGTTCGTAAAGCACTAATTCCATAGCTGCTATATCTTACTCATCGGGTACTAAATCCATAGCTACTAACGCTCAACAGGTACTAAGTCCATAGCTACCAATTCCTACAGGTACTAAATCCATAGCTACCAGTGTCTAACTAATAGGTACTAAGTCCATAGCTACCAACTCCTAACAGGTACTAAATCCATAGCTACCAACGTCTGACAGGTACTAAGTCCATAGCTACCGGTGTTTGTCCCATAGGCACTAAGTCTATAGCTACCAATGTATACTCACGTCATCTTCTATCTCTCATCATTTATCTACCCATCATCATACCCCACATATTCGTATATATAAAATACGTATACAGTTTAAATCCTTTAAAACATGTATAAAACGTTCATCCAACATAGACAACAAGTATTCAGATAATATGCACACATAGCACGTAGTTTATATTAAATACTTCATATCTATGTGTAAGATGAAAGGGACTATGCACTCACCTGATAGGTGGTGACTCAACACTCGGACAGCGCTTCGATACTCTCAACACAATTTCCTTCGATAAAACCTAGTATCAACACCACTAGGGTTTAGTCTAACGATAACCGCGACTAATTAATAGTATAGCTATTATTATTATTATATAAGCGTTAAATAACACTCAATATAACTCATAATAATAGCCCAAACAATTATTTTAAGGTCCTAATAATGTTACTATAATTAATTAGAAGCTATATTAAAACTAGTGTAGGCGTAGCTCACTTACAGCAGGTTTTTCGCAAAACCGGGCTTCGCTGGAGTAGCGTTTCCCGAGCCGAAAGGCTCTTTTCTCGGAGCTATCGGGCACTCCGGGGCTTCCGCCTCGTGCTAGGGAATTACCCTAGGCTTTGGGGGGTTAGGGAGGCTTAGAGAGAGAGAGTTTAGAGAGAGAAAGAAGGTTTGGGAGGTGTGAGAATGAATGGAACCCGGAACCTTTATTTATAGGGGAGAAATATGATGGACTCGTCGAGTCTGAGTCATGACTCTTCGAGTTGGTCCATGTGGTGGCCTTCTGGTGGTGCCACGTGTCCAATTCTGGTGGTGCCACGTCACCCCCTATCGCGTATCAGCCTTCAAACTTAGAAAAATCATAACTTTCACATACGAGCTTCGTTTTCAACGTTCTTTATATCCATGCGTAGGTAAAATCAAGATCTACAACTTTCATTTAGACTCCGTCGGCTAATTCTCGACCGATCTCAAATTTAACAGTAGGAGGCATTTAGACTGTTAAATGACCGCGAAGAATTCATAACTCCTTCATACGGACTCCGTTTTCGTCTGTCTTTTTACCGTTGAGTTCCTATTAATGAGATCTTCAACTCTCATTTAGGTCGCGTAAGCCAAAAACCGCTCGAACTAAAATTCGAGTTTCGGGCTGTACACTACTAAGCCGAATCTTAGAAAAATCATAACTTCCTCATACAAAGTCAGATTTGGGCGTTCTTTTTATCGACGCTCATAGTTTAACATATTCTACGAATTTCATTTAGATCACTAAGGCTAAAAATTCCTCCATCGTAAATTCACTATTTACGCTTCCCGGTGCCGTGCCCGTTTTGCCGTAAAACTTCGACGGGCCATAACTTCTTCGTTATAACTCGGATTTCGGTGTTCTTTATATGTACGGAAACCTTGTGACATATTCTACAACTTGGTTAAGATTATTTATTCTAAATAATCTTTTGTCGAAAAGTTATTTTCGACCCCTATTGCCTCTAAATTGACTAGCCCGGATCTGCGGGCGTTACAATATCCAACTCCCATTATAGAAACATTTCCATATTTGCAATATGACAACACATTCTAAATAGAATCCTATCTATTGATAATAATGTCAATACGTTCCATCCATTACTATACTTCCAACTGTCCATAAGTGACCAATCCTTGGCGAACCTTAGATTGTACTTAACAGTTGTTTAAATCCTATAGTCATATCCTGTTCTAGTCCTTTTCCCTATTAATGTCCTAGGAATTTGGAAAATACAGTATGGTCAAATATTACAGCATATGTAATCGATCCTATACCTGAAGCGTATGGGATACGATTCATAATGTCTTACATAAAGAGATGATACTTTACCAGTCTTCTGCTATAATATTGCCATATATAAAATTTCCTTATGTTGAACCTTTTCAACATAACATTCATATATATCCTTTGACTAAATTTGATTAAAATTTCTCTATCTAATCTTTTAGATTTGAAATGAAGTATAAATTTATCTCCCTTAATTATAGCAAAACAACTTTTCAATCTCTACAACTTTGCGAATTGAAACTTTTGTTTTTTTGTAATTAATATTGCTAACTTGCAATAGTTAACATGATAATCATGCTCCCACTAACATGATAATTATATCCTTACCAACATAACACTTATGCTCCCACTAGCTTTGACATGTACTCAGAAAATAGTTGGACTTCTAGAAATCTATACTTATTGATTTTCGTACCGAAGTTCATAATTCTAATACGTGATGGTTCGCTAGGACTTTATCTAAGCTCATACACCTTTTATTAGAAAGCTCATATGTGTGTCTAAACTATTCTAGAAATTATATTAATAAGTCCAAAATGTTTAGAATAACTACCAAATCTCACAATTCGAACTATGAAGAAGGATGTCGTAATCATAATCGAATTTAAGAATGAAATTATCACAATTGCTATCTCCTTAAAATCTTCATAGTGAAAGCACTTCCTCACAATTATTTTTATGAAATGGATATAAACCTTACCACTTGGATTTTCTGGTGTATGCGTTACTATCCACGTGACAAATCCAAACTCATATAGACTGAACTTGTTCAATCTTTATTTCTTGCCATCTGGAAGCACAAGGGCCTACCATGTCTTCCAAGTAGTTGAGCAGCTCACCCATACAGATCAATCAACTTTAATTGATTATGGTTCTTTGCCTTTATGCATTCAAATGAGAACTCATAGAACTCACATACATAGTCAACTCAATTGGAATGGCATAGAAACAAGAATATGTAAACACGATAGGTTATTAAACCTCAAGTCATGTGCTAGTGATTAACAATAGGTTTACTCTTGATTAGTTCTCGAAACTTTTCAAGATCATTCAGACTCTCACTGACCTCTTGACATATAAGATTCTCTTGTCATGAAACATTCGTTGATAAACAAATATTTGAAGAGTTAGTGCATATTCTTTTCAAGACAAACACTTTACACAATTGGTCTTTGTCCTATCCAAGACATCACAAATTAACAATTTCATATGTGCAAGAGTAAGAAACACATTTTTCTATTCCATATTTGATGAGTGTTATAAACCTTTTTAAGTTATATCACTCAAGACACAATCTTGGAGTATGACTCTAAGACAAGATTTTGGAACAAAGTATGATTCACCTTTTGATTTAACCATTTCAACAAATTCTGATTCCACTTATTAGCCATACTAGTACACTAAGGTGTCCTTAGAGGATCAATTGTGACACGGTTTCATAATCACTAAGTTAATCATAAAACACGATACTTAAGTACTCTCCCTTCTTTTCAGATTGGAGAAACTTTAATCTAATTGATTCTTCCTATTCCTTCTGCTTTACATTGAAACCTTTTCAATGATTCAGAATTATACTTAATCTTGTAAGCATAACCATATTTACTAAACTTCTAGCAAATCATGTCGCATATTCTTATCGTTGTTTGTGGTGGACTTGTCCAATGTACAACAATGTGTACTAGACCTCCTAGTCCTCACTTGACTCACATCTACATGCAAACAAGGAATTAGTCTTAATTTCCCAAATACAAAGGTTCTCATTCATCATACAATACCAGTTGCATGATTCCAAGTTTCTGTCTACTTGAAACTTGGGTGATGAGAATCATTCCTTATTTGGTAAATTGACACAACAGAAATAACATAACTAAGAATCACACCCATTTTTCAGTATTGCTAATAATAGAAACATACAAACATCAATTTTCACAAATGTCATTGCAAGGAAGTAATAATAAGACAAAAATCAAAATTTATTTCATTTATAGAAATACGGAAAAAATTATCCTTACAACACAATTACAAATGAAAACTATGTTACTAAATATTCCTAAGCAATCTAACAAAACTCCTAAGTAGCAACTCAAAAATTTAATCATCGAACCATGCGATCAAAATCCATTTCTTCGCGATTAGACTCAGCTTCCTTTCTTTTCTCTGATCCTACAAAACATCAAAATGCAATCTTATCATATCATGTATTAAGAATCCACAAATAGGAACTTAATAGAGTTATATAGTGGATTTACTTGAAGCAGAAGCATACATCTTGACTCTCCTATCCTTGCGGTCTTCCGGTAAATATGGCTGCTTTGCATCCAATGCCCCTTCTCTTGGCAATAGAAACAGACAGGCTATTTTGGAATGGTACATAGGACAATTTCAGACTTAGCCATTCTCTTTACCATTTGGTCAAATGGTTTGAGTTTGCCCAATACCTTTCCATTAGGAAGAGAAGACTTTTTTGGACTTCCAATGTTGCCATTGTGAATGTCCATGGAAGTTTGGGAGGGTGATCTACCAGTCAAAGTTGTTTTACTAGTGCACCAAATCATTGTTGATTCAACAGCAATAAGCAAATAGGTAAGATCAGCGAGGTTCATGTCGTGATCCATCATACAATAATATTTAATGAACTCACTATATGATTCGGGAAGTGATTGAAGAACCAAGTCAACAGCCAGCTTCCTTGAGACATCGACACCTAACATTCCCAACCTGTCAATATGTAACTTCATCCCCAAGAGGTGAGCACATATAGACTTTCCATCTTTATGTTTGATTGTCAACATGGCTTGAGTGAACTTGAACTTTTCAAGTCGACGAACGCGTAGATCAGGGAGAATTATTAGAGGAGGAGGAGGAAGTGAAGCATGATTTCCATTTCCATGATCCAATCGTGGAATATCATCTTCACGTGGAAAGCTTTCTCCAAAAGATTCTGGAAGACCATAGTTGTTAGAATTTCACATCTACAAAAGGGAGAAATTCAAGTTAGGGGCTGTTTGGTAGGATTTGAATTTTTAAGAGGATCTGAAACTTTAAGATTTGAATTTTTAACATGCTGTTTGGTTGGAACCTCTGAATTGCTGTGCTGAATTATAAAATGACCATATTACCATTCAGTGTAATTTTCTTGTTGAATTCAAAGTTTATGTTTATAAAATAACCAAACCAACTTCTTACATAATTATAAAAAAAAGTATAAACACAATACAAAATCCAAATTAAATAAAAATCAAATCAAACATAAATATTTGACAAAAATCAAATCAAACAATGCTCTGATATAAAGAGGTGAAAGTATGATGTTATAATAAATAAATCAATAAAAGTTCATTGCTAGTTCATGTATTTAACCCTTACAAAAACAATCTTAGAATAGCTATGAAAACAACTTGAACTCTGTGCTTATATGGATCACATTACATGTATACAACCATATTCATTCTTTGTGTTCCAGACCAATGATATGTGGTTAGCTACTGGTGATTGTCCTAAACCTTTCTTATCCAACAATATCCCACTACATAAACATGGAACATTCAACATTGGTTTCATACAAATATAATATTATATATATTTTTAGAAGAGTCATAAAAGGAAGATTCAACATTAGTTTCATCCAAAGTTCCAAATGCTCAAGGTCAAACATCAATGACTAAAGTTCCAATTGCTCAAATGATAAACAAAAGGAACTATTTTGACAAAAAAAAATCACAGCCTTCATCCACCATCATCTTAACCAAATTTCATGCATAATTGCTAGATAATGGTGCACCATCACTTATGTATCAAACTCGATATGATATGAATAATATCCCTAGCTCAAAGTTTGAAAAAATCCTTTAAAGAAGGACATATTTTTCAAACATCATTTTTAAAGTTCATAGTTCAAATATATAGTTTCATTCACCCGACATATGTATCTTTGTGGTCTATTTCATATTCACCAAACAATTGGTTGTTTTATCATCTTCTATCTTAAGATTTTAAACAATATTCATATTTTCTTGAACCTTGATACTAGTAATTACAGGTTTTATCAAATTTTATCATCTTCTATCGTAATATAAGCAATTTGAGACGCAAATCTTGAAATAAATACATGTATCCTATGATAATCCAGTACATGATCGAGCATGAAATACAAAGAAAATCAAAACAGAGGATTGATAATCGAGTTCTACGACAAAAAAAAGAAGAAAAAAACCATATATATCTAAGAATTGGTTTTTATGTACCCGCCAAAGAGAAACAAGTTTGCGTCTTTGTGATAGTCGATTATCAGAATCTGTAATGTTAACCAATCAATTATCAGACTCTTTGTGATAAGTGGATCAAACTTGTATAGTTAATTAATACAAAAATCACCCCATATCAATCAATAAGAAACTTGCATAATCAATCAATCGATTATCGGAAGTTAGAGCTCAGATTAAAATCAAAGGAATTGTTCATAAAGGAAGAACGAGAAGTAGACCTGCAATCGGAGCTGGAGACGGAGCTGCTACAGGCGAAGGTTGCATCAAAGTGTAGTCGGAGGTTGCGTCGAGGTGTAGTCGGGGAGCAGCTCCGCCGGCAAATCGGGGGTAAATGGAAGAAGAACGCATAGAGGGAGGAGAAGATTAGGCGTGTTTTGGTGAAGGGTTGATGTCCAGGGAATAATAGGTAAGCATCTTTTTATTTTAAATTTAGATGTTTAATATCTGAAAAATTAAGATGTATTTACAATTTTAAGAGGTAAAAAATAAGTGGCAAAAAAACAATCTGAATGTGAATTTTTAAGACATTGCCTCTTAGTTTTACAATTAAGAGGTAAACAAACATCCCCATAGTTGATTTAAGTCCTTAGTATAACACCCAAATGAAATATTAAGGCTAGGACCCAACACAATATTCTACAATTCGGAAGAGTGATGTTGTAATCCAATTGCAGAATATTTGAAGGTAGGGAAAGGACGATTTAACAATTTCCGCCATGAAAACGAAAATGAATATTAGG
This sequence comes from Lactuca saligna, assembly GCF_052625555.1. Classification (NCBI taxonomy): domain Eukaryota; kingdom Viridiplantae; phylum Streptophyta; class Magnoliopsida; order Asterales; family Asteraceae; genus Lactuca; species Lactuca saligna. Next base: position 239,393,961 of record NC_136424.1, read on the forward strand.
TTTTAAATGAATTGAAATACCTAGATCTATTGAGATTCATTGAACCTTTCAATGGCATGCTTAATCTCGATTATGCCCTTCAAGTTTGTGATTGGGATACCGAGAATCACAAACAAGTTGTGAATAACCATGCAAATTAGCTTGATACTCTCGAAGACGTTTATCACCGAATCAATACACTGGTTAACCACATACGCTCCATTGATCTATGATAATCTACGAGCTACCGATTTCCATCCTTCATTGGTCCCATATTAGTGTGTCGGTTGACGACACACGCTCCACTTACGACCAACAAGGTGCAATGTGCAATTTCATGGATTAGCACCAAATTCACATTTTTTTCTAAAGTAACTAAGATTTGGGAATTTATATAAGTGTTTAGTTACTTCGTACTTCATTATACTTATAATGGAAGGTTTTATCCTATCCTTCTTGTTCGGCTAACGACCCTCCACTAGTCAAGGGTGCGGTAGGTAAGAGTGGATACCCAATGGCGGTCATTTTATAGGTCGCTTCCTTAAATACCCCTTATAGATCAGCTTCGTGAATGAGGCCCACTAACGGTAAGACTGGCCTTTTACTTATACATATATAACTTATTAGACTTTTAATTTTATATAGTATAAGAGTGCATTTTATACATTTAAAATACTAAGTGGTTTAATCTCTTAACAAATTAGACTTTTAATATGATTGAACTCAAACCATATAATTATGGATTTATTAATTATATCTTTTAATTAAACACTTAATTCATTAAAAAAAACCATAAGAGTGTAATTTGAACTATTCAAACTACTAGGGTTTTTAGAATTTAATATTTCAAAATCAATACCTTTTAATCAAATTTTAAATTCCAAAACATGAGGACAAATTTTGAAACTTTTCAAAATATTAGGGATTAACTATTTAAATTTCAAAAACTAAAACTTTTAATTTCAATTTTAATCTATAAAACCTAAAGGGTGTAATTTAAAACTTTTTCAAATTTACTAGGTTAAATATTTGACTCAAAATAATCCTATGTTATCCATATTTAACCATATCCACCAATTTTGATAAGGATATCCATACCAATCCTCAAAAAATCGAATTTAGGCAAGAAAAATGAGTTTTGGTGATTATCCTGATCAAAATCTGGCTAGAAAACTAAAAATCCCGACACCAGGTCACTCATCTCGTCGAGTCCGCTATGGAACTCGTCGAGTTCATGCAACTCGTCGAGTCCATACATGGACTCAGCGAGTCAGCCAATCAGACAACAAGTTTTTTAATTTTCTGATCTTTAGCTGTTCACTTTTGCATCTATTCAATGGAAAAACAACCTAGGCTCTGATACCACTGTTGGGTTTTAAGCATAACATCATTCCTATGGTGTACATGCAACCCTAATTGCTTTGGATCTAGGTTTTTCTAATTTGAACATACATCTATGAATACTAAAGCAACAACCCTATAAATAGCATACATATATTGAAAATCACATATGATTAGGGTTAGAATCTTTACATCTCTTGTTATGTAGCAATAACAAGTGTAATCTTTCTTGATCTTGACTTCCGAAAGCCTAATGCCTCAAATGTTGCATCTCTAATGGAGTCACAAACACCCAATGCAACAAGATGAATTAGGAGAGATGAAGAATTCCGCTAGGGCAACTCTAAGAAGATTTAGAGCCGAATTCTCATGTCAAGGGGTTAATTTATAGTTAATGCTATTATGGTTTTAAGGTGGAAACCCTAATTTGCGTGCTTAGGCCTTAAGCAATCCATGGAACCGTCTTAGAAGGCCTCTTGGATGAAATCCTTATGGGCTTCCCATAGATTTCGTCTAATCTCTTCTACTAGGAGTCCATAGCCTAAGTAGCAAGTAACGGTTAATTACAATATCAGTCCCCTTAATTTAATCAGTTTCTTTTGATCACCAAATTAATTCCAAATTAATTTCTGATCAATACTAATTAAATAATGTGATTTCCAAATAATATATTAATCTTGTAATATATTAATAAAACCATTTCGAGTACTAATCTATTATTCATATAATAAATTCTATTCTCTCTCCTCTTGTCATCCTATCATGTTACATGAGTGAAGGCAACCCAAAAGGACCATGCTCATAATCAAGTTAAGTACATACCAAAAATAGTTAAGGTGCTTAGACACCTAATCCAACAATCATAACAACGATTTATGAATATAAATATAAATTTAACTAGCATAAGATTGAATGTAATTTAACTTATATAGATTCCCTAAACAAAATTTTGGGAGTTGCACTAACAGAACTCTGGCCTGCTAGCTTCATGATGTCGGGCCCTCAAGGACCTTAGGGCTTCGCCAAATACTTAAAACTAAGGAAACTTTCAACCAAAATCCATAGAAATCGAGACAGAAACATAGGAATGGTGTTGAATTCGAATGAGGCACTATAGGGTATTTATAGTCGAAATCAAAGTATATGCCGTGCATATGTCCCCTGCACCCCGCACATTCTGTCGGAAAAGATAACGTGTCATTTTCTGCATGGTGACACATGTCACATTCTAGGTGGTGTGTCTAATGTGAATGCAAATCACAACGTTTTGTAGTTTGATCCACTTGTTAGTTACGAATGGAAATGAACAATCGCAACCCATCATAAGTGTGAAAGACTGGATACGAATGTGAGACCCCAAAGACTCATTGCGATTGCGAAGGCCGGAGTACTGGATGCGAGGGTGACTATGAATGGCTAGTTTTAGCTGTTGGATTCAAAGTCACTAGATGCTAAAGGGCAAGTGGTTAGAAGTCACATGTGAATGGAGTTTGCATGGTCTCATGTGTCAGTTTAGATGGAAGGTTATAATGACATGTTTGGTTATTCTTAGCGTGGATAAGCCTTTTCAAGGCAGTTTCTTTTTATTTTGAAGTTTCCTTTATTTTTATAGTTTCCTTATTTTATTACGTTTGTAAGGCTATATAAAGCCCTTAGTTGAACCTTTTTGATATATGTTTTTGCTTTCTGATTATCGAATAAAGAATCTTTTTATTTTGAGTTTCTTACTCGTTCTTGATCAATTCTAGATCGTGTTTTCTAGGTTGGTTAGAAATAAAATCAGCAGGCCTTGATTTGTTTTCATCAATACTCAATCTATAGGTCTAGATTGTTTATCATACTATCTTTTCTCGATTTCTTGTTGCACAAGTTACTTGTTTGTTCTCTCGGTCTTGATTTTAATCTTGAATATTCCACTGTAGTCTAAGTTGTTGAAATTAGTCCCTCCATACATGCATTATAAGTGGTATCAGAGTGTCAGTTTTCGATTTTTATTGACGTGTGTGTTTGATTTTGTTTGATTGATCGATCTTACCGTTGGTGTTTGACGTCATGTTACACCCCCGAACCAGGACGGAGGAAATGTCTGGGGGCAAATGACGTCATTGTACAGTATCATAACAATTGAATATGAATGAAACATTGCATTCCAAGCGACATACATTGGAAATACACACTTACATAGTTTACATCTTGTACTTGTTCATCAGTTACACAAAAGTGACAAGAAGTAAAATTTCATAAAGTCACACCACTTGATCTCATAGCAGAGCTGATTACCTATTACTTGTTCCCTGAGAATACAAATCATTTTGAAAAGCATCAACTAAAAAGTTGGTGAGTTCAAAAGCATTTTTGTATAAAATGGTTTTGTACTTGTTTAGAATAGTTCTCAAAGTACTTTCAGAAAATCTGATATTTTATATGAAAATGATTTGTAGGTCTCGTTCCAAAACTATGAATATATGCATGTATGTCCTTTGTTTTCTGTTGTTTGGAAAAGTAAAGTGTATGTCACCAGAAAATCCAATGTTTTCTAATGTATGAAAAACTGTAGTCTTAAATCCTAAGACCAGAAGTGTAAGTGACTGAATACTAAAAAATGATATGCAATTTTATCGTTTATAAAACTGGTGAAGTGTAAGCTTCCTGTACACCAAAATCGTATTGTTAATCCTTATGTGAGTCATTATAACCATGCTTGATGTGTCTGATATGCCTATCATGACGTTTTTCAAACGTCGGTTTTGGTAAGATATTTGTCACCCTAGACTGACCCCATCTAACTGTAGCGAGCAACTTAGGTGTGGGAGTCTCAATCCCCATATAGATCTATACACAAGTAGCTCACTCTTCCTCTACAGGACTTACGGTGTACGCTCGGTAGGTACGGTGAAGGAAAGTCTCAAAAGAGCCTTAACAGATTTATGCGAACTTTGACTCCCATTATTGAATAATGAAAATGACTTTACTAGTGTAAATTTATGAATGATGTTTTATGATACACATTTTATAGTTTTATGACATACAACTTATTGCTCATGCTTTAATAGCTTTATGATAAACATGTCATGATACGCGAATCTTTCTGTCACGAATTTTGTTTTGTATACCATTTTGGCTATATTATTATTAATACTTTTTATAAATAATCATTAGTGAACATATCTATTTGTAACATAAGTTGTGAAAATATCATAATATCTCCGTTTTTTTAAGCCATAAAAAATAGTGACAACATAGTTACGACTATTTTAGAAAAAACAATTGTTTTTATTAAAATATCAAGCTTTGAAGTTTGTCTAAGACATCATAACTGGTTGGAAAGTTTTGTAACATCAAATATTTTATTTTGTTTTGATTCTAATAAGTCACAGTTTTTACAAAAACCCATTTAATAGCCTAGAAATTATTATATTCCAATATTTGTGTAAAGTATAGGAGTTAAAAAATGCATAAAGTCCAAGAGTTAAACATGTTTGAGCACAACACCCATATTTTGCCATTTTTGAGTGTATAAAACATGATCACAAATCTTTTATAACCCAAAGATGTTATCAACATTTACTTTATGATTCTTCACATGTATTAAGAACCTTTTTATTTAAGATCTTGTTCTATTTTCAACTCATAACTATAGTCCATGCAATTATCCAATGGTGAAACAGATAAACACAAATGTACATGCAATTATCCAATGGTTAAACAAAACTTGACTTGTATTCTCCCCTCGAAAACATGAAAAATACGAAAAAACTGGGGGTATGAAGCTCACCTTGATTTCGTGTGGTAGGAAGAAGACGAAGACGTTGTTGAGCCTAGTCTTGAGCTTGGAGAAAATTTTGAACTTTTCAAGTGTTTTCTAAGAATTTAACACACAACAAAAGTGTGTAAACAAGAAGTTTGTAGCATAAAGATGTTTGGAATTACAAGGGCTACATGAATTTCTTACCAAATGACTTAGATTTTCCTTGAAGTGAACTCCTTCCTTGAAGATGAAACGCGGAAATTTTGAGAGAAAGGATGAGAGAACTTGAGAGTGAGTTGGAAAAATGTTTGATGTGTGTATGGTTGTAGTGTCTTGGCTGAGAGCATAAGAGGAGGGGGGGAGATGGGTTGACTTTTGATGCTTGATGGGAAGTTTGCCTGGATATTTGATGGATAATAGCTCATGCATAGATATATGATAGATAAAAGCTTTGAGACATGTGGGATAATAATGAGGTGTCACTACAAATTGAAATCTCTTTTCCCTTTTTTTACTTATGCTCTAACCGAAATCCAAAGGGGGGAGGGGGTTTGGGCCTTAGATGCTTCTCAAAGTGTTTTCAGTTTTAGGGTGGCAAAAAACACCCTAATTCCATTAAAGGGTTTGTGTTTTTGATGAGTATGTGGGTTTTTGGGTTCTATTTGATCAAATAGAAGGGTTTTCGGTACAATGGACAACCCAAAAGAAAGGTGTTTTCAGCCCAATAAGGTGTGTATGGATTTTGGGCTTATTTGGGCCCAATAAGAGAATTTTTGGTCCTATAAGGCCCAAAGGAACATGTTTTTTCGGCTTAGAGGGTTTGGGCTGAGAAGTCTTCGCTAAGGCCTAAAGTGGATTGGGCTTAGCTATTGGATAAAGTTTTGGGCTTGCATGAGGCTATTTCAACTTGATCCATAATATATGCATGTTTGGAATTAAATAACACTGTAGTTTAAACTTCACTAAGACTACATAGAGGTGAATTTTGTTCATGGGATAGTATTCATCTATGAGCATTTGTTTTAGTTCTTCCCAAGATATGGCATATGCTGCATCAATACCTATAGTCTTAGCATGACCATTCCACCAAGTATGGGAAGTGTCAAGAAATAGGAAGGTGGAAAATATGACATGGAAATCGTCAGCCCGCAAGCTAATATAGAAAACCAATTCAGTCTTTTCTATCTAATGGATTAGACCGAAAACTCTTTCATCGTCATAGAAGGAATTTGGTTTATGGTTTTGGAAGCCTTTGTAGGTGTACACCCTTAGACCACCAATATTGTCTCCATGGATGTTGCTTCCAACTCCCCCGCTGTCACACCCCGCTAAAGCGGAAACAGGAGGCGTGGCATTACAAAGGGTTTCATAGCAAAAGTTTAAAGACAACACCAACCATAGTATTAAAAACCATTACAGATTTACAACGGGTTTGAACAACTTTTAAAAGAAATTACAATGAAAATAGAAATACAACACATGCGAATGCTCCTAAAATTGAGGTGTCCCTAAGTGCCACTTACTCGATGATTCCTGAAAAAGCATGTAAAACGAGCGTCAACTATAAAAATAGTTGGTGAGTACTCACAAGTTTAACAAAATAATATTGGTTCATGAGTTGAAATCAAAGTTTTGATAAAAGTTTCCAATAATAAAAGTATATTGCTAGGAGTAAATAAGTTTGTAAAAACAGTTCGTTGTTATCATGAGAAATAAAGTACATTGCCCGAATAAGATGCAACATTCATATTTTCATGGAAGATAAAGTTCGTTACTCAAACGAGTAAACAAGTTTCATTGCTAAAATGAGCTGTCAATTTTGTTGCTACAAGGAGCAAACAATTTCATTGCTAAAACATGTATATAAGTTTCCAGTAGTAAAAGTTCATTGTTGTAATGAGAAATAGAGTCCATTGCTATAATGAGAAGCAAAGTTCATTGCTATAATGAGAAACAAAGTTTATTGCTATAATGAGAAACAAGTTTCGTTGCTAAAATAAGTATTCAAGTTTCATTGCTAAAATAAGTATACAAGTGTCGTTGCTAACATGGGAATACAAGTTTCGTATGTGTATAAAGAATAGTACATGCATCAAGTTTCCATTCATGAGTTCACAACCCAAGCCTAATGACCGAATCGTGCCCTATTGACTACTATGTGTATCGCAAACATAGTGTAGAAAATGGTAAAATGCACTCAAGCGAATCGTGCGAGTGAGGAGTTGTCTACCTCCTGATAGCGCTATCCATAATAACCATAGGCTCAAAAGAGTTAATGAGTTGTGTCTAGAGATTCTAGGGACTTAACCGCGATACAATCCTTATGAATTAAAGTAACATACGCATACATACAAAATAGCAACCAAGTTTCATACAAATCAAAATAAATACAACAAACATAACAATAGTTTAGGACATGCTTTTCCACCCCAAAACATTTAAAAACCGAAAATAGGGGAGTGCGTGAATACTCGCAATATGCATTGAGATGATGCAAATGGTGTCTTAACTATGCTCCACTCGTATCACTATTGATTCCTACAATAATGGTATTCGCTAGTGAGTCTCTAATCGAAATGTAACACTAGTATACATGGTACTACACTAGAATTATGCCAATATTGTGTCAAAATTTAATATCGACGAGTTACAAACATTTTTCTGTGGAAATTAAGTTTCAAAGAATCAATTGTTATATAACAATTTAAGTGGAAAATTTTCATTATTGAAATGTTAATATTTAACATTTTAGAGGTGCTCCAATGATTAAATATTCAAAACTAAATCAATTCAATTCTAAAATATCCCAAACTTTGCATTTCAGTTTTAATTGAAGTCAAAGACCTGAAGATAAATTTTCTTGAATTTTTGAGTTGTCTAACTATTTTTCACCATTTTAGTTTCTTGAATAACCATAAATTCATGAAAAATAGCAATGAGTTAAGAAAATTTCCCAAACTTTTTATATTACTGTTATTAAGCATTACTAAGCTGGGAAAAAATATAAAAATAGATTTCCAAGATGTTTCATTATATTTTGATTTTTGAGCATTTATTTCAATAAAAATTGAAATAAATAGAAAACAGTTCCCAAAATTACCCAAACTTTTTATTTAACTGTTAGTATACATAAATAGGCTGGGAAAAATATAAAAGATATTCTTCAGTAGGTATTTCTATTTTTCCTTGTTTTATTCCTTTAAATAATCATTAATTGAAGAAAAAATATTAAACAGTTAAAATAAATTACCAAAAATTTTTGTAACATCATTTACAGTATAAATAACCTGGGAAAAATACAAAAAGTGGTTTTCATAATGTATAAAGTGGTTTTGGGTATTTATGTGTATTTTAGTGTATTTTAGTGTAATTAACTTTAGAAAATAAGAGAAAAATAGTTTACAGTTGAGAAAAATACTCAAAATTGTTATGTAACCTCCTACTGTACAATATGATATCCTGGTAAAGTTTCATGAATTTTGGATAATCAGAACTATTTTTCCCATTTTTAAACCATTATAATTACCAAAAATTGGGAAAAATAGTAAGACATGATGAAAAATCTTGAAATTATTTTCTGGAGTCACCCATCACAGGTAAGGTATGCGAAAATTGTTAGATACAATTTTCACACTGTGTAAAGTGGTTTTGTGATTTATTATGCCTTAACAAAAAGAAAATCGGAAATCGTATCAAATAGCAACGAAAATTGATGAAATTTGGTGAGGGGTGATTATTCCCCATAAGCATCATCCATGAATTTATTCAGGATATATATTGACCTCTGAAAGTATTTTATGTGATTTATACCCTTGGTTTTAGCAATAATTTTAATAAATGAAAGAAATAATAAAAGCTCTTGAAATTTTCCAGATTATCTCATGCATGTGAGGGATTTCAAAAGGAAAAATGTTAAAAATGTATTCAGAAGGGAAATGAGGGTAATGAATCCAAACAAGTTAAGAAATTTTGTATACAATGGTGCATGAAATGTAAATGTGGCTGAAGTTCATGAATTTGTGTAGCCCATTCAGTGAGGTTTTAAGCCACGAAATTTCAGCCATCATTCACTAGATATGTTAAGTTTCTAGATTATTTTTCCTCAGATTTATGGTTGGGTTTAAGGCCATTGATCATGCAAGGCAAAAATGGTGATCACAGAAAAAGAGCTGTTTGCGCAACCATTTTGTAAAAATTGCCAAAGATCGGATATTTAATATTTTACAGTGAGACCAGTTGGGTTTGAAATTTAACTCAAAATATTATATTTCAGAAAAGAATCAAGAAATTTGGTTAAGAAATGAGTGAGATATGGTAGTTTAAAGTCAAGTAAAGAAATCTGGCAGATTGCATGCATGATAATTGGTTAGAAAAGTGAGTTTTCATCATTTCCTTGAGTAAATCTTTTGAAATATTTTAAATAAATCATGATAAACTTATATTCTAGTTATGTTTCCAGAGATCAAAAGATTAAAACTTATCAAAATGTATACATTCATTTATGAACAAAAATTTGTTTCTCAAAAACTCTTAACTTGAGTTTGATGTTTTAATCCTTAAAATCGATTTTTGCACTAAGATCATGAACATGCAACCTTGTTTATCATACATGCATGGTGTTAAAACACATCCATGATGTTCTAAAAACCATTTTTAACAAAAAGAAAACAAGTTTGAAGAAGATGAAGAAGGAGAATAAGGAGAAAGTATAGGAAAATAGCAAAACTTGAAGGAAAAGTGAAGTAGAATGAAAGAAAATTCGAGATTACCTTCAAGATTACTTCAAATGAAGAATATTTAGATATTAAGGTGTGTTCTTGGAGCCATTTTTCTGTAAAATTTCGTGGTTAGGGTGAGGGGAAGAGAGAAAATGTGATGGTGATGAAGAGTGTGAGAGAGAATGAGGAGGTGAAGTGTGGAGTAGGGGTGTTAACGGGGCGGTTCGGTTCAGATAGTAATAAAATTGTAAACCGTCATCACGGGGCGGGTACTTCATGTGCACTAACCGAAACCGAACCGAATTAGCAAAAAAACCGAACCGAACCGAACCGTATAAAGGCGGGTAACCACGGTTCGGTTCACGGGTACCCGCTAAATATAAAAATTTAAATACAATTAAAATTACAAACTTCATTCCAACGGTTTCTTTCTAAAAATTACTAAGTCCAAAGAATTATAAAAACATAATAAAGGTCAAATAACATACAATATAATTGGTATAATAAATATAAAAATAAAAATAGAAGAAAACATCACGTAGAAGTGTAAAATTGGAATAGCTGATCATGATATTTGTTTGGGATATGGCTAAAAGTTCAATGAAAATGAATAATATATATATATATATATATATATATATATATATATATATATATATATATATATATATATATATATATATATATATATCAAGCGGTTCGGTTCGGTTATCCGCGGATACCTACGTATCAAAACCAAAACCGAGCCGTTGATATCCGGTTTTTTCGGTTTCGGTTTTTTTATGTTTCGGTTTTTTTCGGTTTCGGATCGGCCGGTTCGGCTCGGTTTTACGGTTTTGCGGTTTTTTTGCACACCCCTAGTGTGGAGAGGTGAGAAATGATTCAAATTTTGGGGAAGAGAGATAATGGGAAGAGAGAGGACGAATTTTAGGGGGGGGGGGTGGGGGAGTCTCCCTCTCTCTTGTTTATTTTATAAAAATTCAAATCTTTTATAAAAATGTCCAACTTTTTATAAAATGTGCACCTTAACCTAGTTTTTATGCATAAAACTCTTGATTTTGGAATTATAAATCAAGGTTAAATTTTAATAACTAAATCTTTATTTTCATTGATTGTATTTCATAATAATTATTATGATAAGATAATATTATAAGTTTCATAATTATTTTTATAGAATTCTTGATGTCAAATTTTATAAAATTTAGGTTTTAGGGCTTTTAGGGTTTTGAAGTTTAATAAACTTTGAATATCAAAATAAATTGAATATTTGAGACTTCAAATTATCTTATGGTATTATAACTCTTTGATAGTTATAAATAATGTTTGTAATTTATTTTTATCGGTTTATTGGCATTGTATGTAGTGATTCCGAGATTCAAGCGAAATTGAGGAATCAAGTATACTAGTCCTAGTCTTCAACTTTGACTTAAGTTTCTATGAGACTTTGAAATCACTTCTACTTCTAGGTCAAGTGCATGATATGTGTATATGATTCTTGAAATGTTGTTCGAGTCAAAGAGTAACCCGAATATGGATAGTCACTACAGTTAAGTAGTCGTAGAATTCACATACCAATGTGAAATCCAAGCACATTATCCATTGTCTTTATCTGTTTTCAAGATTCCACTAGGTTATAACTTAGCTTCTCGTTACTAAGTCTAATATGTGTAGTGCCTATATGTGTAACTAAGTTTATTCAAATCTAGAACTAACTCAAATTTTGATGGTTGTCACAGTCTCCCCCGGTTGAAAGAATTTCGTCCCGAAATTCAATTCGTGACACATTCTATTAGAACTTAGCCGAATACAATTGTATATCTGGAGAGGTGGTGACTTGAAGAGCTCTTTGATTATTTTGGGTTAATTCCTCAAGGGAAGAGCCCAACTCTTTAGCTATAATCAAATTTAAGTTTCCCTAATTCGAGTTCTACAGTCTAGATTGCGAGAAATTAGGATCATGGCAATCATGATCACCCCATGGTGACCTAGTTGAAAAAAAGATCATATAGTTAGATATTATCTGAATTAAGAGAGCGGTATAAGTTTTGTTGAATCACCAATTGCACTGAGCGTTAAATCCGCGTTGATGCTTAAGCCGCATTCTAAATTAGCACTAAGTGTAAATTTATCGCCTGATAAAGAAGAGATTAGGAACAATTTGTTCACTTCCGGGTTGGCTACTAAATATGGAAAATATGTATAGTCTGAAATAATAAGGTGTAGCACGAATGAAAAAGAAGTGATCGAGAGTGAGTTCCTAAAGATACACACTAAGGGTAAGCAACGAGGTTTTGGTACACCTCAAATGTAAAGGCTATTTAAGTGTCATCTATAAAATAAGTTACGAAACGATCGCGGATTTCCGAGGAAACATTTACTACCACGGTTACTCTTACTATAATAAAACAATATTTGAAGAATATATATATTTAGAAAGTCATCGTTGCAATGGAGGCGATGCAAGTTTATGATAAAATAAATCACCTTGTCTAGATAACAATTTGAGTGATTAGAAATGATAAGTAATCTCACTATTATCAAAATGTGTAATAATTCCAAGATAATGAAGATACATGTGTGGCGATCAAATAAAGTAGTAAAATAATATAAAGATTAATCAAGGTTAAAGGTTTAAGTCATCAATGAGGGAATTTATATAGAAATATTCATATTAAACTTTTGGGAAATTATCCAATTGTCTAAGTCAGGACAAATTCAAGCTTACGAGGAGTCCGAATACTTACGAAAACAAGTTTGAGAGTTTAGGAACTCACTGAAAATTGCAAAGTAAAATGCTATTTTAAGAAATGTGTAAAAGTGTTGATATTTGGAAATAGTGCATTCTTAGTTTAGTGGTTCTACGAAAACAATCATTTAGAGAATAGATAATCGTAAAATTCAAAACTTTTGATGTATTGAAAGAAAAGAAAAAAAACATAAGGAAACATATCCTTCACATATAATTTTCGAATATAGAAAAAATGATAAGCATCAGAGTATTCATCTTGTGCATTAATTATAATGAAAAATTCAATGAAAATTGCATTTTAAATCAAGTTTCCGACTTTAAAACGAAAGAGCAAATGTGAATAGGGATTACTTGTTTAAGAGTAGATTTCAAAATATAAATAAAAAGTATATGATAAATGACGTATTTGAATATGTCAAAGCTGACTAAATTAAAGGTATGCCTCATGAACACGTATTAATCGCTCAAAACGAAAGGGTAGACTTCTAGTCTTTATATAAACGAATATGATACCAGGAGAAGCAAAATAGATAGAAACAAAGTTAGACAATGTATCATGTTAACATTATGGCGTGCGAGATGTAAAATCAGAAGGAGAGCGAGAAATAAAGTTCGGGGGAAAGAAAAGGAAGATTACAGCAATTATTGCTATTGTTAAAATTCAAAGAACAATACATATATGTATATTTAAAAATAGGTTGAGATATAATTCAGACTTAAATATTCGATGTATGTTGATTAAATAGATATGTAGGAGCTCTAAAGTGTTTTCTAAGTTTTGCTAAAAATTCATAAGTTATCTATTAAGTTAAACTCCATTTGTGAAAAAGAAGAAGCACTACAACTGGTAATTGAAAATCTAACAGTCTTGACCCTTTTAGGCTTAAGTCTAACAATGGTTAAAACGGATAAGGTAAAACTAGGTATACTTAAAACAATAATTTCGCATTGTCGAAAGCGCATCACTGGAAATTTAAAAATGAACACTAATGTCACACCCCGCTAAAGCGGAAACACGAGGCGTGACAGTACAAAGGGTTTCATAGCAAAAGTTTAAAGACAACACCAACCATAGTACTAAAAACCATTACAAATTTACAACGGGTTTGAACAACTTTTAAAAGAAATTACAATAAAAATAGAAATACAACACATGCGAATGCTCCTAAAATTGAAGTGTCCCTAAGGGCCACTTACTCGATGATTCCTGAAAAAGCATGTAAAACGAGCGTCAAGTATAAAAATAGTTGGTGAGTACTCACTAGTTTAACAAAATAATATTGGTTCATGAGTTGAAATCAAAGTTTTGATAAAAGTTTCCAATAATAAAAGTATATTGCTAGGAGTAAACAAGTTTGTAAACACAGTTCGTTGTTATCATGAGAAATAAAGTATATTTCCCGAATAAGATGCAACATTCATATTTTCATGGAAGATAAAGTTCGTTACTCAAACGAGTAAACAAGTTTCATTGCTAAAATGAGCTGTCAATTTCGATGCTACAAGGAGCAAACAATTTCATTGCTAAAACATGTATATAAGTTTCCAGTAGTTAAAGTTCGTTGTTGGAATGAGAAATAGAGTCCATTGCTATAATGAGAAGCAAAGTCAATTGCTATAATGAGAAACAAAGTTTCGTTGCTAAAATAAGTATTCAAGTTTCATTGCTAAAATAAGTATACAAGTGTCGTTGCTAACATGGGAATACAAGTTTCGTATGTGTATAAAGAATACTACGTGCATCAAGTTTCCATTCATGAGTTCACAACCCAAGCCTAATGACCGAATCGTGCCCTATTGACTACTATGTGTATCGCAAACACAGTGTAGAAAATGGTAAAATGCACACCAGCGAATCGTATGAGTGTGGAGTTGTCTACCTCCTGATAGCACTATCCATAATAACCATAGGCTCAAAAGAGTTAATGAGTTGTGTCTATAGATTCCAGGGACTTAACCGCGATACCGTCCTCATGAATTAAAGTAACATACACATACATACGAAATATAGTAACCAAGTTTCATACAAGTCAAAATAAATACAACGAACATAAAAATAGTTTAGGACAAGCTTTTCCACCCCAAAACATAAAAACCGAAAATAGGGGAGTACGTGAATACTCACAATATGCTAAATATAGCAACCAAGTTTATACGAGTTAAATAAATACATGGGATATAAATAGTTTAGGACATGCTTTTCCACCCCAAAACATTTAAAAACATAAAATAGGGGATTGGTGAATACTCACAATGTGCATTGAGATGATGCAAATGGTGCCTTGACTATGCTCTACTCGTATCACTATCGATTCCTACAATATTGGTATTCGCTAGTGAGTCTCTAATCGAAATCTAACACTAGTATACATGGTACTACAATAGAACTATGCCAATATTGTGTCAAAATTTAATATCTATAAGTTACCAACATTTTTCTGTGGAAATTAAGTTTCAAAGAATCAATTGTTATATAACAATTTAAGTGGGAAATTTCTATTATTGAAATGTTAATATTTAACATTTTAGAGGTGTTCCAATGATTAAATATTCAAAACTAAATCAATTTAATTCTAAAATATCCCAAACTTTGCGTTTCAGTTTTAATTGAAGTCAAAGACCTCAAGAAAAATTTTCTTGAATTTTTGATTTGTCTAACTATTTTTCACCATTTTAGTTTCTTGAATAACCATAAATTCATGAAAAATAGCAATGAGTTAAGACAATTCCCCAAACTTTTTATATTACTGTTATTAAACATTACTAAGCTGGGAAAAATATAAAAATGGATTTCCAAGCTGTTTAATTATAATTTATGATT
The DNA here is from genome assembly GCF_052625555.1 of Lactuca saligna. Lineage (NCBI taxonomy): Eukaryota > Viridiplantae > Streptophyta > Magnoliopsida > Asterales > Asteraceae > Lactuca > Lactuca saligna. Next base: position 239,409,317 of record NC_136424.1, read on the forward strand.
TTTGAGTATTTATTCCAATAAAAATTGAAATAAATAGAAAATAGCTTCCAAAATTACCCAAACTTTTTATTTAACTGTTATTATACATAACTAGGCTGGGAAAAATATAAAAGATTTTTTTAGTGGGTATTTCTATTTTTCCTTGTTTTATTCCTTTAATTAATCATTAATTGAAGAAAAAATATTAAACAGTTAAAATAAATTACCAAAATTTTTTGTAACATCATTTACAGTATAGATAACCTGGTAGAAATATCAAAAGTGGTTTTCATAATGTGTAATCTGGTTTTGGGTATTTATGTATATTTAAGTGTATTTAAGTGTAATTAACTTTATAAAGTAAGATCAAAATAGTTTATAGTGGAGAAAAATCCTCAAAATGTTTATGTAACCTCCTACTATATAATATGATGTTCTGGTAAATTTTCATGAATTTTGGATAATTAGAACTATTTTTCCTATTTTTAGACCGTTATAATTACCAAAATATGGGAAAAATAGTAAGACATGATGAAAAATCTTGAAATTATTTTCTTGGGTCACCCATCACAGGTAAGGTATGCGAAAATTGTTAGATACAATTTTCACACTCTCTAAAGTGGTTTTGTGATTTATTATACCCTAACAAAAGAAAAATCGGAAATCATATCAAACAGCAACAAAAATTGATGAAATTTGGTGAGGGTTCATTACTCACCATAAGGATCATCCATGAATATATTCCGGATTTATTGACTTCTAGAAGTATTTTATGTGATTTATACCCATGGTAGCAATAATTTTAATAAATCATAGAAATAATAAAAGCTCTTGAAATTTTCCAGATTATCACATGCATGTGAGGGCTTTCAAAAGGAAAAATATTCAAAATTTATTCAGAAGGGAAATAAGGGTAATGAATCCAAACAAATTAAGAAATGTTGCATGCAATGGTGCATGAGATGTAAATGTAGCTGAAGTTCATGAATTTGTTTAGCCCATTCAGTGAGGTTTTAAGCCACGAAATTTTAGCCATCATTCACTAGATATGTTAAGTTTCTAAATTATTTTTCCTTAGATTTATGGTTGGGTTTAAAGCTATTGATCATGCAAGGCAAAAATGGTGATCACAGAAAAAGAGCTGTTTGCGCAACCATTTTGTAAAAATTGCCAAAACTCGGATATTTAATATTTTACAGTGAGACCAGTTGTGTTTGAAATTTAGCTCAAAATAGTATATTTCAGAAAAAGAATCACGAAATGTGGTTACGAAATGAGTGAGATATGGCAGTTTAAAGTTAAGTAAAGAAATCTGGCAAATTGCATGCATGATGATTGGTTAGAAAAGTGAGTTTTCATCATTTCCTTGAGTAAATCTTTTGAAATATTTTAAAAGATATCATGATAAACTTATATTCTATTTATGTTTCCAGAGATCAAAAGATTAAAACTTATCAAAATGTATACATTCATTTATGAACAAAAATTTGTTTCTCAAAAACTCTTAACTTGAGTTGGATGTTTTAATCCTTAAAATCGATTTTTGCACTAAGATCATGAACATGCAACCTTGTTTATCATACATGAATGGTGTTAAACACATCCATGATGTTCTAAAAAACCATTTTAACACAAAGAAAACAAGTTTGAAGAAGATGAAGAAGGAGAAAGTGTAAGAAAAAGAGCAAAATTTGAAGGAAAAGTGAAGTAGAAATCGATTTTACCTTCAAGAATACCACAAGATGATGAAGATTTCGAGTTTGAGGAGTGTTCTTGGGTTTGTTTTCTAGAAAATTTCTTGGTTCTTAGAGGGAGGAAGAGAGAATGGAGTGGTGTTTGGAGAGAAAAAGTAGAAAGAAGGTAGAGAGAGTTTTCTAGAGAGAGAAAAGAGAGAGATGTGTGTGTGTTGGAGAATGAGAGTGTGAGAGAGAGATATGGGGAGGGGGAATCCGATTTTAGGGGAGGAGAGGCTCCATCTCTCTTGTTTCTTTTATAAAAATTCAAATCTTTTATAAAAATATCAAACTTTTTATAAAATGTGCACCTTAACCTAGTTTTTATGCATAAAACTCTTGATTATTGACTTATAAATCAAGGGTAAATGAAAATAAATAAATCTTTATTTTTCATTGAATTGTATTTCATAATAATTGTTATGATAAGATAACATTATAAGGTTCATAATTGTTTTTATAGGACTTTTAAGGTTAAAGTTTATAAATATGAGTTTTTAGGGCTTTTAGGGTTTTGGAGTTTAATAAACTTTGAATATCAAAATAAATTGAATATTTGAGACTTCAAATTATCTTATGGTATTATAACTCTTTTATAGTTATAAATAATGTTTATAATTTATTTTTATCGGTTTATTGGCATTCTATGTAGTGATTCCGAGATTCAAGCGAAATTGAGGAATCAAGTATACTAGTCCTAGTCTTCAACTTTGACTTAAGTTTCTATGAGACTTTGAAATCACTTCTACTTCTAGGTCAAGTGCATGATATGTGTATATGATTCTTGAAATGTTGTTCGAGTCAAAGAGTAACTCGAATATGGATAGTCACTACAGTTAAGTAGTCGTAGAATTCACATATCAATGTGAAATCCAAGCACATTATCCATTGTCTCTATCTGTTTCCAAGATTCCACTAGGTTATAACTTAGCTTCTAGTTACTAAGTCTAATATGTGTAGTGCCTATATGTGTAACTAAGTTTATTCAAATCTAGAACTAACTCGAATTTTGACGGCTGTCACAACTAAGTTCTCAAATGCTATAATTTTTAAAAAAACTTCACAGATTATAAAACTATATTGAAGCAAAGTGCACAAATAAGGTATGTTTTGAATAACAAGCGTTAGATATGTCTTATAAACATGTTTGAAGTAGACATTTGCATAAATATCATCTTGTGTTTTCGAGAAAACACATTAAAGTAAATTACAATGTCTAAAAGAGAAAGTGGTTAAATGTGTCAAAGCAAAAGTGTTTTGAAGATTCAATGAAGCTTTTACACATACTATGAATTTTAATGTCATATGTTTAAGTTTTATAACATAGGGTTTAAACACTTTTATAAAAGAAAATGTTTGTAAGTTTTTCGAAAATGTGCCAAAATGGTAAGCAAGGTTTAAAATGGTTTATATGCCCTCAAAAGCACATATATCCATTGAAATGGATTTGAAATGAAATTGAAATAGCAAGGTTAAAAACCAATATTGGTTAAATTGAGTTTTGAAGAAAAGCGTTAAGTTAGAGCAAGTTGTCAAAAGAGTTTTAGCGAGAATATGGCTTAAATTGTTATGAAATGTCTACTAAGTTGAATGAAGTGGTTATAAAATATATTATCGATGATAAATAAAACCGATGAAGCGAAATAACTTTTCGATGGAAGATTATGAGGTAAGGAATAAGTATATTAGTGTAGCTGATCGTACCTAAATACTAATGCAAGTCTTAGGCGAGTGCTGATGTCTTTTCCCCGAGATAAATGAAAAGAAAAATTGGTAGTAAAACGTTTTATGGTGTCAATGCAGTTTATGACCTTTTATAGAGGTCAAAGGGATATCCTTTGTTAAGTTTTAAGCTCAAGGCGGAAAAACTAAAGCTAAATTCGTAGCGTAGTAGAGAAGTCTCACGTATAGGTTAAACCTCCGTGTCTCCTTGTGAGTCGAATCCGGATTGCCCGCCAATGATATCCAAGTGATTGCTTAGTGGCGATTCATCTATCTCCTTATGCGATGCTCCAATTATTATTCGTGTCGATATCAAAATACGAAGACGATGAAGAGGTATTAAGGAATAATTGGTATAGGTTTCGACTTAAGATCATTACTAGTGCATATCTAGCTACTAATCTTACATCTAAAGTCAATAGTTACCAAGGAATACCCATTCTTAGTCCTATACGCATTGCTTCTAGAGCAGCTAGTGATATAACCTAAGTCGTTAACCTAGCACTTGATAAGGGGTAAGAATATTTCTAAATAAAGGCATTGTTATAAAAGTGCACTTAGTTTCTAAGTGTATCTAGATGAATGCATATAGTATGCAATGCCCGTACGCACACCGAAAAATCTTGTTGTTCAAAGTTCAAGCTGAAACTCGTTTTGAACATAATTCTACTATAACCGTTTCAAGCATCGCATTAAGTTTCCTTAATTAAGCATAGTTAGCCAGGCTATACTTAATTAAAGTCCAATAATGCGTACTCAAATTAGTCATACTAGTAGCATGTTCAGTATTTTAAAAACGTTTAGAAAATCTTTGGCTATAGTTGTGGTTTTCCAAAGGAAAACCGGTATTCTCTATAACCTTTGGCTCTGATACCATTTCCTGCCACACTCTGCTAAAGCGGAAACATGAGGCATGGCAGTACAAAGGGTTTCATAGCAAAAGTTTAAAGACAACACCAACCATAGTATTAAAAACCATTAAAAATTTACAACGGGTTTGAACAACTTTTAAAAGAAATTACAATGAAAATAGAAATACAACACATGCGAATGCTCCTAAAATTGAGGTGTCCCTAAGTGCCACTTACTCGATGATTCCTGAAAAAGCATGTAAAAAGAGCGTCAACTATAAAAATAGTTGGTGAGTACTCACAAGTTTAACAAAATAATATTGGTTCATGAGTTGAAATCAAAGTTTTGATAAAAGTTTCCAATAATAAAAGTATATTGCTAGGAGTCAATAAGTTTGTAAACACACTTCATTGTTATCATGGGAAATAAAGTATATTACCCGAATAAGATGCAACATTCATATTTTCATGGAAGATAAAGTTCGTTACTCAAACGAGTAAATAAGTTTCATTGCTAAAATGAGCTGTCAATTTCGTTGCTACAAGGAGCAAACAATTTCATTGCTAAAACATGTATATAAGTTTCCACTAGTAAAAGTTCATTGTTGTAATGAGAAATAGAGTCCATTGCTATAATGAGAAGCAAAGTTCATTGCTATAATGAGAAACAAAGTTTATTGCTATAATGAGAAACAAGTTTCGTTGCTAAAATAAGTATTCAAGTTTCATTGCTAAAATAAGTATACAAGTGTCGTTGCTAACATGGGAATACAAGTTTCGTATGTGTATAAAGAATAGTACGTGCATCAAGTTTCCATTCATGAGTTCACAACCCAAGCCTAATGACTGAATCGTGCCCTATTGACAACTATGTGTATCGCAAACATAGTGTAGAAAATGGTAAAATGCACTCAAGCGAATCGTGCGAGTGAGGAGTTGTCTACCTCCTGATAGCGCTATCCATAATAACCATAGGCTCAAAAGAGTTAATGAGTTGTGTCTAGAGATTCCAGGGACTTAACCGCGATATAGTCCTCATGAATTAAAGTAACATATGCATACATATGAATTAGCAACCAAGTTTCATACAAGTCAAAATAAATACAACAAACATAACAATAGTTTAGGACATGCTTTTCCACCCCAAAACATTAAAAAACGAAAATAGGGGAGTGCGTGAATACTCATAATATGCATTGAGATGATGCAAATGGTGCCTTGACTATGCTCCACTCGTATCACTATTGATTCCTACAATAATGGTATTCGCTAGTGAGTCTCTAATCGAAATCTAACACTAGTATACATGGTAGTACAATAGAATTATGCCAATATTGTGTCAAAATTTAATATCGATAAGTTACAAACATTTTTCTGTGGAAATTAAGTTTCAAAGAATCAAATGTTATATAACAATTTAAGTGGAAAATTTTCATTATTGAAATGTTAATACTTAACATTTTAGAGGTGTTGCAATGATTAAATATTCAAAACTAAATTAATTCAATTCTAAAATATCCCAAACTTTGCATTTCAGTTTTAATTGAAGTCAAAGACCTCATGATATTTTTCTTGAATTTTTGAGTTGTGTAACTATTTTTCACCATTTTAGTTTCTTGAATAACCATAAATTCATGAAAAATAGCAATGAGTTAGGAAAATTTCCTAAACTTTTTATATTGCTGTTATTAAGCATTACTAAGCTGAGAAAAATATAAAAATGGATTTCCAAGATGTTTCATTATATTTTATGATTTTTGAGCATTTATTCCAATAAAAATTGAAATAAACAGAAAACAGTTTCCAAAATTACCCAAACTTTTTATTTAACTGTTAGTATACATAACTAGGCTGGAGAAAATATAAAAGATATTTTTCAGTGGATATTTCTATTTTTCCTTGTTTTATTCCTTTAATTAATCATTAATTGAAGAAATAATATTAAACAGTTAAAATAAATTACCAAAAATTTTTGTAACATCATTTACAGTATAAATAACCTGGGAAAAATACCAAAAGTGGTTTTCATAATGTATAAAGTGGTTTTGGGTATTTATGTGTATTTTAGTGTATTTTAGTGCAATTAACTTTAGAAAATAAGAGAAAAAAAGTTTACAGTTGAGAAAAATCCTCAAAATTGTTATGTAACCTTCTACTATACAATATGATATCCTGGTAAATTTTCATGAATTTTGGATAATCAGAACTATTTTTCCCATTTTAAAACCATTATAATTACCAAAAATTGTGAAAAATAGTAACACATGATGAAAAATCTTGAAATTATTTTCTGGAGTCACCCATCACAGGCAAGGTATGCGAAAATTGTTAGATAAAATTTTCACACTCTCTAACGTGGTTTTGTGATTTATTATGCCCTTAATAAAAAGAAAATCGGAAATCATATCAAATAGCAACGAAAATTGTTGAAATTTAGTGAGGGGTCATTATTCACCATAGGGGTCATCCATGAATTTATTCAGGATTTATTGACCTCTGAAAGTATTTTATGTGATTTATACCCTTGGTTTTCGCAATAATTTTAATAAATCAAAGAAATAATAAAAGCTCTTGAAATTTTCCAGATTATCTCATGCATGTGAGGGATTTCAAAAGGAAAAATGTTAAAAATGTATTCAGAAGGGAAATGAGGGTAATGAATCCAAACAAGTTAAGAAATGTTGTATGCAATGGCGCATGAGATGTAAATGTAACTGAAGTTCATGAATTTGTGTAGCCCATTCAGTGAGGTTTTAAGCCACGAAATTTCAGCCATCATTCACTAGATATGTTAAGTTTCTAAAGTATTTTTCTTCAGATTTATGGTTGGGTTTAAGGCCATTGATCATGCAAGGAAAAAATGGTGATCACAGAAAAAGAGCTGTTTGCGCAACCAGTTTGTAAAAATTGCCAAAAATCGGATATTTAATATTTTACAGTGAGACCAGTTGGGTTTGAAATTTAACTCAAAATATTATATTTCAGAAAAGAATCACGAAATTTGGTTACGAAATGAGTGAGATATGGCAGTTTAAAGTCAAGTAAAGAAATCTGGCAGATTGCATGCATGATGATTGGTTAGAAAAGTGGGTTTTCATCATTTCCTTGAGTAAATCTTTTGAAATATTTTAAATAAATCATGATAAACTTATATTCTAGTTATGTTTGCAGAGATCAAAAGATTAAAACTTATCAAAATATATACATTCATTTATGAACAAAAATTTGTTTCTCAAAAACTCTTAACTTGAGTTGATGTTTTAATCCTTAAAATCGATTTTTGCACTAAGATCATGAACATGCAACCTTGTTTATCATACATGCATGGTGTTAAAACACATCCATGATGTTCTAAAAACCGTTTTAACAAAAAGAAAACAAGTTTGAAGAAGATGAAGAAGGAGAATAAGGAGAAAGTATAGGAAAATAGCAAAACTTGAAGGAAAAGTGAAGTAGAATGAAAGAAAATTCGAGATTACCTTCAAGATTACTTCAAATGAAGAATATTTAGATATTAAGGTGTGTTCTTGGAGCCATTTTTCTGTAAAATTTAGTGGTTACGGTGAGGGGAAGAGAGAAAATGTGATGGTGATGAAGAGTGTGAGAGAGAATGAGGAGGTGAAGTGTGGAGAGGTGAGAAATGATTCAAATTTTGGGGAAGAGAGATAATGGGAAGAGAGAGGACGAATTTTAGGGGGGGGGGGGAGGGGTGGGGGAGGCTCCCTCTCTCTTGTTTATTTTATAAAAATTCAAATCTTTTATAAAAATGTCCAACTTTTTATAAAATGTGCACCTTAACCTAGTTTTTATGCATAAAACTCTTGATTTTGGAATTATAAATCAAGGTTAAATTTTAATAACTAAATCTTTATTTTCATTGATTGTATTTCATAATAATTATTATGATAAGATAATATTATAAGTTTCATAATTATTTTTATAGAATTCTTGATGTCAAATTTTATAAAATTTAGGTTTTAGGGCTTTTAGGGTTTTGAAGTTTAATAAACTTTGAATATCAAAATAAATTGAATATTTGAGACTTCAAATTATCTTATGGTATTATAACTCTTTGATAGTTATAAATAATGTTTGTAATTTATTTTTATCGGTTTATTAGCATTGTATGTAGTGATTCCGAGATTCAAGCGAAATTGAGGAATCAAGTATACTAGTCCTAGTCTTCAACTTTGACTTAAGTTTCTATGAGACTTTGAAATCACTTCTACTTCTAGGTCAAGTGCATGATATGTGTATATGATTCTTGAAATGTTGTTCGAGTCAAAGAGTAACCCGAATATGGATAGTCACTACAGTTAAGTAGTCGTAGAATTCACATACCAATGTGAAATCCAAGCACATTATCCATTGTCTTTATCTGTTTTCAAGATTCCACTAGGTTATAACTTAGCTTCTCGTTACTAAGTCTAATATGTGTAGTGCCTATATGTGTAACTAAGTTTATTCAAATCTAGAATTAACTCGAATTTTGATGGTTGTCACACCCGCCACTTTGTTCGGATGGGTTTTGCTGATTAGCTTGGTAAGTGGCCAAGGCATCGATAACACGATGTGCAATCATTTCCTCGATTGATGTCGAGTCTAGTGATGGTGTCGATTGTGGTTGTGGTTCTGGGAGACATCATGTACGTCTTCTAGGTGGAATGGATTTCGTCCTATTTTTAAAATATTAATGAGAGTATAAGCCATTTGCATACTATGTTTGTTATAAGTATGTAAGTATAGTTGATATCATATGTTGTAGTGTTCACATATGTTTTTTCGAAATAAAAAGGATTCCTAAGTTAATAGATTCACAAAAAATTAAAAATAATTTTTCGTTTTTATAACAATATTTATTATAAACATATGCATCATATATGATACATCCATTATATTCATTCAACATAAGTCCTAGCTTATCGTAAAAGACCAAAACTTGTAGGGTATTATGGAATGAAATCTCTATACAAAGTTTTCAAATGAAGATGCCCAAAAAATAAGCAAGGCTATACAACGTTGCTTTTACAAGATTTTCCCTCCTATCCTTATACTAATAATAATACTAGGTCACAACCTGCCTATTGTAGGCCTACTTGTGTCCAAAATGAGAGACTAGTATGTCTACTAGATCAGCAAGTTGTCCTTGCACTGATTTCATTCCTTGTTCCAGTACTACTACCCGTATCTCTGTTGTTGTCACCCTCTGCTCTGCATTTTGGGTTATGTACTCCAATTCTGAGATCCTGGTGTTGTGGATGTCAACGTCTCTCTCTACGTATCCCATAGGCGATGATGCATCATGTGCAGAGCCTAATCACTAACGTAATGACCATCTTCGATACTATGCACTCTTCTAGTCAGGTATCTAGTAGTATCTTCCATCATATCTATATTACCGCCTACTGATTTGATCTGTTGACCAAGATGAGCACTATGTTCCACTAGAAGGGGCATTGTGCTATATGTTGGCTATCCAGTGAGAGAGATATTCTGGGAGCCTAAGATAACTTAGCTGCCTAATACATGGAGGGTATTCACTATTAAGTCTTCCACTTCTGCAGGGTATCGGTAAACATGCCCGAACTCTGAGATTATGATTGATTCCTCTCCAGTGATGGTGCATGTATAGGATCTAGTGTGAGTGATCTCCTTTGAGGAATATGTCATATGGTCCTCTTCCTAAGTGTGTTCATGTGTAGAGCACCACCTGGAATAGATCGATAATGTTGGAATAAAGGTGGGTTTAGTATGGTCTCTTCTTCTTCTTCTTCTTCTTCTTCTTCTTTTTCTGAAGGTTGTTCCTCCTCAGAAGAATCCTCCTCCTCTTCTTCCTCACTCATTTCTTCTTCTTTAGTAGGTTCTTCTTCTTCCAAAGGATCCTCCTATTTAGTAGGTTCTTCCTAGCCATCAGTCGACATGGGAGAGGGTGATGATGAGTGGGGAATTAGGTGCTGTGTGTGGAAGAACATGTTCCGCAGGGTAATAAAGAACAATTTTCTCATCATTAGGATCATATATGATCATCCTAAAGGGTGAAGACATCTGTAATGAATATATTGTTCGAGTATAAGTATTTAAAAGAATCGTATTGAGACTTAAGTGTCGTATTTATATTTATGTATTTAATGTCCTGAGCTAGAGGATCATTTGTTAAATATTTAGAACTCTCAAAAGTTTAGTTTATCAACTATAGTATACCAATTTAGGTGTTGTTTGTTTTTTATAAGGCAAAATGTCTGCAGTCTGCGGACCACATCTGTAGACCTCTGCAATAGAAAAGGTGGACCAAACGTCTGCAGTCTGAAAAAAGAAGACTGTTTGTTTTTTTAACATCTGTGGACTACTAAAATAAACTGAAATCTAAATAAATTGATTTTTTTAAACTTCAAAGTGATTTTTAAATATTTTTACGATTTTGTTATATATAATTAACGAATCTAGATCAACTTTTATATATTATTGTATAAAAAATAAAAATAAAAATAAAAATGATATGAATTAACGTATACATTTAATCAATACCAACAACGTTGGTTGCAAAGTTATAACTAAACATTATAATTAGTGATCAAAGAATTTGATACATAAATTGATGAAAATAAACTACGACTTTTTCAATTAAATCCATTAAAAACGTACCATAAATATTTTATCGAGAAATTGACGATACTGTATTAAATAATGTTTTATAAAATTTAGCAAAAAAGTATAAGAATATATTATGATTTTTTTTTTTCATATTTATATAAACAACTTCAATGACTATTATTGTAATAAATCTTTATTTATAAATTTGTCAAAAATATCATATCTGTATCGTTGAACATTTTTTTTGAAGTTTTGTATTTTTTTTTTCAAATTGTTTATCATTAATAAAGTTAGAAAAATTATAAACTAAAAAAACTTAAAAAAATAAAGATATATATATTTTTTAGGCTAGAAGATGTCTGAAGATGTTAGAAGACTCTGGTCCACATCAGCGCCAAGTAGAGGGTGCACATAAATTTTTTAGGTCTACAGTCTTCCAAAAAACAAATAGTCTGCGAAGGCTAATGTCTGCGCGTGGTCTGTGTGACGCGGACAGAAGAGGCCACACAAATCTGCACACAAAAAACAAACAGTACCTTAGTTTTGCATTGGTCTAACCATAATTAAACCTATGTATAATCTGCTTTTAGTATGGCCTCTTCTTCTTCTTCTTTTTCTGAAGGATGTTCCTCCTTAGAGGAATCCTCCTCCTCTTCCTCACTAATTTCTTCTTCTTTAGTAGGTTCTTCTTCTTCTGAAGGCTCCTCCTATTTAGTAGGTTCTTCGTGGCCATCAGTCGACATGGGAGAGGGTGATGATGAGTGGTGAATTTGGTGGTGGGTGTGGAAGAACATGTTCCTCAGGGTAATAAAGAACAATTTGCTCATCATTAGGATCATATATGATCATCCTAAAGGGTGAAGACATATGTAATACATATATTGTTCAAGTATAAGTATTTGAAAGAATCGTATTGAGACTTAAGTACCGTATTTATATTTATGTATTTAATGTCCTAAGCTAGAGGATTATTCTTTAAATATTTAGAACTCTCAAAAGTTTAGCTTATCAACTACAGTATACCAATTTAGTTGTGCATTGGTTTGACTATAATTAAACCTGTGTACAATCTGCATTTAGTTGTGGTTTGTCCCATGTAATTTAGTAACCCTAGTTAAGGTATTTGACCTACATCTTGAGTTTTGTGACTTTATAGTTATTTTTGAAATTTCCAAGAAGATTCAACTTTTCAGTATGATGAATTATATATTCCTATATATATATAGAATTTTAATTTATTATTAATTTTAATTTATATTTCATGACTAACAAGTAACGATTACCCACTCAGGACAATCGGGAGGCAGTATCATTTCAACATATAACTTTTCTGAAATCCAACAAACTCATCAGCATGTCTATCCTAAGTACTGCTCAAGTAAGTAGATCAGTTAGTAATTTAATTAATAACAAATTTTATACTTAGGTTTAAGGATAAACCTAATTTTGATTTTGTGAGCCGACAATTATAGTTGTTATCTTCTAGGAAGATACATGTTCTTTATAACCAATAGCTCTGATACTAATCTATCAAACCCCCGGTCGACAGTGATATTGGCAGCGGTGTGATCATAATCATTAAATACATAGAACAAGCACAAAAAATAACATAAAGGTGGGTATATTATTACTGAAAAGGAATTACATTGATGTTTGTTTCGAGTTATAACAAGTAAATTTAAATAACTATGCCTCTAACAGTAGACTAATTAATGAAAACTTCATTGCTAATCTATAAAAAGATTTTGACTTGAAGACTTATACCATAGACGTAAGTTTCCTACTCTTATCTCCCTGAGAACATATGTGATTTGAAGAGAGTCAACATAATGCTGGTGAGTTCATAGGTTTTAAGTATTTGCATTGAAGTAGTCTTAACTATAAATCGTTTTCAACTTATATTTTATTAGTGAATTAATCACACTTCAATGTTACAAAGATTCCTTATAACTAAGCAATGACTACATAGATATGTCCATTATGATGCTTCAGTTGATCCCATAATACGTAAACATAATTATCATCTACGGTGACTCAACCATCAACGTTGTAGCTAGCAACCATAGGTGGGTTCGTCAACCTGTATAGATTTGTACATAAGTCCCTTGCTCACGAAGATTAATGGTTATAAGTTAGGGTACTTCTAAGTATTATGTGTGTCTTTTGATATAATTACACTTAGGTAATGAATCTGTCTCATGTAACCATTGAGTTATATGTTTGCAAACATAAAATTGTATACATAAGTTTAAAAATTCCCATGCATAAACTTGTATGCATAAATTTGCACGCAAAAGTTCATAAGCATATATTCACATGCATAAGTTCATAAACATATATTCAAATTCATAAGTTTTTAAGCATATATTCACATACATAATTTTGCAAGAATTAGTTTAACCGCATAAGTAAGCACAAGTTTGTAAGCTTTTTACATGTATTCTCTCTAGTTAGTTGAAAATGTAAGAAAAAGGGGTTATGAAACTCACTATAATGTTCGCATAGAATAATAAAAGACTAAGGAGAGAAGCCCGAACATAGCATCAAAATGGTCATCGGAAAATATGTTTCCGGAAAACTGCTTACCAAATTTTACTCACTGGAATCTACATTCTGCAAGTGCTCTTCTGGAATATGCTTTGCCGGAAAAGAGGGACTGTCAGTAAAAGGCTGCTGGAAAATTTATCGAAAATCAGAACTCTCACCAGAGATGAGATGCTTCTCATTTGCTGCTGTCGATGATGGTCTCTATTGCTGTAGGCTGCTGCTGGTGGCTAGTGCCTTCTGTTAGTAGCGGATGTTAGTGACCGGAGGTGGTTTCTGGTGGTCAAAATCGTCAGAAAAAGAGATAGGTAGAGGAGGGTGGTGGTGGTCAGTTTCTTGGAGATAGGTAAAAAGAAGTGTGTGAAGAATAATAGGGAGGGAGGGTAGTATTTATAGTAGTAGTTGTTGTTTAGAAGTTGTTTGATCCAAGGGCCAAGATCAATTTGGTTATTGCATCCAATGCTAGGAGCTTTGAGTGACGTGGCACATTCTAATCCACACGCTTCTAAGCGGTTGATCTCTAAGTGGTGTGTTGGGTTTCGGACGACAAAGGATTTAATTAACGTTTATTTTTACGACCAATTATTTTATATGAATACAATATTCAAAATTGTGAATCGTAGGATAGCTGGTACATAACACGACTTGATGTTATAATATGGTTCTACCTGCTTGTTTTCTTTGGATAATTGTAACATTCTCATACAAGCTCGGTTTTGATGTTCTTTATATCCATTTTTTGGTAATCATGTGTACTCTATGTTTAGCATTTCATCTATATATAATAATATATAATATATATTCACTCAAATCATATATATATATATATATATATATATATATATATATATATATATCCAAACATTACTTATATATAGTGACTAACATTAGCATTTGTATAACGGCGATTTCTACGTATCAAATATTTTTGTGACATCCTGGATGCATCTTTAAGTTTGTATACTTCATTTTCATCAAAATGTCTTAAATAGATTAAATCAAGTGTAGCACATATGTATTTAAATGTAAGAGTGCTTAATCGTAAGAGTTATAACTGACTTGATTTTGGAAACTATCACAGTTTATGTGGTTTGGCGTGTGGACCGAAGCTTTAGATAATCTATTATCAGATTGCTTCATCGGTTTATTGCTTGTGCTGTCTGGCACAGATCTGAGAGCAACAAAAACTTGACTAGTGATTTATTATACACTGTCTACCACAAATCATGATATGATATTTAACTAGGCTCGAAACTGTCTAATGTAACTAACTATCCAAGTCCATACTGAATTGATGGGTTCAATTAGTAGTATAGTTTGATCATCATAAATTGAAATTAGCATCAGTGTAACTTTTACAATGACCTCTTCTATACTAATACAATCTATTTTGTCCTCCTAGGACACTAAGGAACTGATCGGTTTCGAGCCTAGTTAAATATCATATGATGATAGCAGAAGCAACATTTTTTGATCTATAGACTCGAAACATGCATATCTAACATAAAAAAATCTATGGAACTCTAACAGACTTAAAAACGTAAACTTACCTTCGTTTTCTACTTGGAGTTCTTTAATCTAGCCAATTGACTAGGCTTGAAAACCCAACATAGAGTTCCCCTCCTGTGATTGCGCCCAAGACACAAAAACTATGCAAATATGAAATTTCCTTAAACACCAACAACATAAAAACTTGCTAAGACAAATATGCGGCTGACCATGTTGGAAAACAGATAACCATGTTGTGGGAACTAGGCTTCAGTGATTTTAGGGTTTTTGTTAGTCTTCCAAACTTTAGAGGTAGGAGGTTATCTTTTCATGCATCCAAAACCGGGTTTTGACCTCTCTTTTATATAAGGAGGTGATTTGACATCCTAAAGATAAATACCAAATATATTTACAGTTATCTTAACTTTTCAAATTATTTTGGAATATCCCAAACCCCTTTGTTTACTAATTAATTAATTAATTAAACTGTTAATATATTTAAAAAAAAACAAGTCCCTAATATAAACATCTTTTGAGTTCTGCTTTATTTTTGCTCTCGTGCATAACCTAAAAGGACACTACTAGTTATAGTAATATTACCGGGTTTGTTTTGGCTATGGGCACTAATCTCTATCAGCTCCCACTTGCACTTAGGCATCAACAATAAATCGGTCCAATACTTACTAAGAACAACAGAGAATGGCAGTCCAATGAAACTACTATACTTATCGCAACAATGCTATAAATTACTCTAAGACTAGTGACTTCAAATTCCTTTGACCTTCATGATATTTTATTATGAACTAGAGACATGGATCAAGGATCAACCTCATGGTTCAAGATTATGTTACCGATATTGACTTGTGGTGAGTTTTCTTGGCTGCCTGTCAAATCTAATTAACTTAGTCTTAGCTTGGCCAAACATTTTATTGCCAACACCAAATCAACGAGGGCCTAGAGATATATTTTTCTTCTTTATGGTAGAAGGATCAAATAAACATTGACTACATAGGTCAATACTATTCCTTCTGCAATATCTAGTCAAACCCTATATAGCTGCCACATACGGATAATGTTGGGTAAAAACCAAGACACTGTAGATTGTATAACAATACCTCATGTATCTCCATTTGACAAATAATAAATATAGCCATCTTAATTTACTAACTACATGATCAACGAATTAATCTTTAAGCATGGTTACTCCAATACCTAAAATCTCCATTTTCAAGTACTCATGAGTATTGGTCACAAGACAAAGCTATGTTCATCTCTACGAATAATCTAAATACTCCATGACAATATTAATTCACTACTATTTTCCAATAATAGGACTGATTGTGAAAGTTTGAATAAAATTCTATTGTGGAAATGATTCTCAATAGGCAAAAAGAAGGAACATATATAGTATGAACAAACCTAGCAACATATTATTAATAATAACCAAATCCAATAATCTAAAATGTTCCATATGATAAAACTACAATTTGTGTAATCAAAATAATGTTGGATAAGGTTTCTAATTCCATAACTATATTTGGTATGTACTTGACCTAAAAATAGCATGATCCATTTGGGTTGCATTTCACCGGAACAATTTGAAATGATAGACTTTTGAGAAGAGGTTATTTATAATTTATTAATATATTATAAGTTCTAATAAATTAATATGAAATCATATTATTTAATTAGTATTGATCAAGAATTAATTTGGAATTAATGTAGTGATCAAAAGAGACTAATTAAATGTATGGGGATTGATTTGTTAAATCAATGATTCTTATAGTGTGGTCCTATGGTTATTTAGGATGGGCTAAACCAGTATGTTAGTCCATGGATAGTCCATGCTGGTTTAACCGATGGATCATAAGTAATATGAAAGGTCATGGTGCATTAGGGTTTTGCATGGATGTAAACCTAGTGTTGCCACACTATAAAAGAAGTCCCTTAGCATCCAAAATTGGCCCCTAAGTATTCCTAAGAAGAGTCATAGTCGATTTTGTGATAAGAAAGTCTCTCTCAAGTCCTCCATTGTTGGTGGTGTTTAATGAAGCATCTGAGGCATCACATTTGGGGTGCTAGGCTCTTAAAGGTCCAAGTTAACAAGGTACAACAAGAGGTAAGTAATCTAACTAGTTTTTGTTGTTTAATTACCTATGTTTTGTATGCTAGTTAGGATGAATGCTTTGGAAAACAAATTGCATGTATAATTAGAGAAAACTTAGATCCAAAGCATCTAGGGTTGTATGTGCACCTTAAGGTTGTTAGAGTGCTTAAAACTCATCAGTGGTATCAGAGATTAGGATCGTTTTCTGTTATATTTGATGATTACTTATTTTCAAAGCTGGAAAAATCATTTTTCTGCACTCTAACAGGTGAACTCGCCGAGTATATGAATTGACTCGACGAGTCCACTCTGTAAAAGAGAAACTCGATGAGTCCAGTTCATGCACTCGTCGAGTTAGTGTTCATGTGTGCAGAATTTCGAGTTTTTTTTGGCTAAAATTGGATTAGGATCATTACCACAAACTGTTTGAATCATTAAATCTGTTTTTTTATGATATGCTAATGATCATCCCAATCCAATTAAAAGATAATTGTCAAAATTTCAAGTTTATAGTTAGTTTATAAGTTAAGCTCATTTGTATAGAAATTATTTATGTGAATTATCTTGGCTTATGAGTTTAACAAGATCATAGATAAATTATTTGATAATTTTTGTTAGTAAAATAATTGATCTTAATGCCTTTGATGAACTCCATAACTTGTCCTCAAGTTATGGAAAATGAAAAGTCTCATTTTTAAAAGAGTCCTTAAACTCACAGGTTACAGAAAAGTCTCATTGTTTGAAAGTCATTAAACTCATAAGTTATGGAAATGAATAGTATTGAAGAGTTTCAAAACTTGCCCTCAAGTTTTGGAATTTCTAAAGTCACATTTATGAATACTTTAATTCCAAACCCTAAAGTTTAAGAAGTTTAAAATCCAACCCTTATACTATTATAATATTAAATGTTTAATATATATATATATATATATATATATATATATATATATATATATATATATATATATATATATATATTTTTTCCAAACCCTAAAGTTTAAGAAGTTTAAAATTCAACCCTTATATTATTATAATATTAAATGTTTAATATATATATATATATATGTATGTATGTATGTATGTATGTATGTATAAGACATGTAAGTCTTACCGGTAGTAGGCCTCATTCACGAAGCCGGTCTATAAGGGGGTATAAGGTTACTGCCTATAAAATGGTGGTTTAATGGGTGTCCACTCTCACCCACCGCTTCCTTGACTGGTGGAAGGTCGTTAGCTGAACGGGTAGAATAGAAAATTAGTTCTTGTTAAAAGTATAATGTTAATTATAAAGTAACTAAATGTTTTATTAAATTCCCAATATTAATTACTTCAGGAAAATGTGAAATTGATGTTAATCCATAAAATTGCACTTTGTAGCTTGCCAAGTTGTTAATGTAGCATGTGTGGTTAACCGGTACATTAACTTGGACTAGTAAGAATGGAAAAGGGTAGCTTGATGTTTTTCATAGATCGATGGAGTGTGTGTGGTTAACCGACATATCGATTAGGTGATAAATGACATCAAGTGTACCAAGTAAATTTGCATGACTATTCACACCTTGTTAGTGATCCTTGGTATCCCAGTCACAAACTTGAAGGGCATATTCGAGATTTAAACATGCCATCGAAAAGTTCAAGGAATCTCAAAAGAATCTAGGAGTTTCAATTCATTTAAAACTTAATAATCAATTTCGTTTTTCATGGTGGAAATTGGTAAATCGTCATTTACCTATCTTCAAGTATTTTGCAAGTTGGATCACGAAATCCCTCTTCCAAATTGTAAAATATTGTGTTGGGTCCTAGCCTTAATATTTCATTTTAGGTGTCATATTAAGGATAATTATCTAATCTAAATTTTGTCTTTATTTTTCAGATGTCTTCCAACACCACTTCTGGCTTAAACCTTACTGGCTCCTTCTCTCTCATGAACTTGTGTGGGAGAGTCGTCTTTGATGGCACTAACTTCAATGACTGGATTAGGAACATCAAGATGGTCACTCGCTATGATGATAATGAATATTTCCTAGACAAGGAGCTTATGGAAATCGATTAGTCTCCTGCTACTCCTGAGGAGATCGTTGAGTTTAGGGCTCATGAGAAGGATGCAACCAAGGTGTCTTGTATCATGTTAGCTACTATGACAGCTGAACTCTAAATGCACCAAGACTTTATGGAAAGATACCATAAGAGTGATCATCAAGAGAGGCATGAAATCATCTCTTCCATGGTAACAACTAAGATGAAGGATGGAGTGTCCATCACGACCCACTTGCAGAATATGCAAAGGTTTGTGGACCGTTTGCTAAAGTTGAATGTTAACTTTGATGAAGAGTTGGACATAGATATCATTCTACACTCTTTTCCTCCCTATTTCGATTAATTATGCATGACCTATAATATAAACAAGGAGGAGTTCACTCTTAGCAAACTTCAAGGACTTTTGAGGACTTCTGAAAGTAGTCTAAAAGGTAAATAAGTTGTTACTACTTTGGGTTCTATAGGAACCCCCACATGGTATTAGCCCAATGTCTCGGGAACCCCCAAGGTCTTGACCTAGGATTCCAGGGAAACCCTCCAAGATCTTACACCTACATGCCTCAGGAACCCCTGAGGTCTTTGCCTAGGATGTCGTGGAAACCCTCCACGGTCTTATACCTAAGTTCCTCAGGAACCCCTGAAAGACCCCAACTTTCGTATTTTTGAAACAAACAAACTTTCATACTTCACAATATTATTACTCCAAAACATGCTACTTGCATATTCATTAAAGCAATATTTTACATTGATAAAGGGATTCCAAACTACTGGATACAAACCGACTATTACAAAATGTTATATATTACATAACTACCCAGGATATTGTAATTTATACAAACATAAACTGAAGTACAAAAGTACTATTACAAACTATTCTAAATCTTTCAACAGTTGTGATCATACTAGTTACTTATCACTTGCAATTGTTAAACATTGATAGGGTAAGCGGTGACACTTAGTGAGTTCAATAATAGATACAATATAACCTTATGCCATATATATATATATATATATATATATATATATATATATATATATATATATATATACACACACTTCAATGTGGCAAAACCAAAGAGGAACAACAAGACATATGTGAAATCATGTGACAAGTGTTCATATCAATCAAATACTTTATTCAAAGATATACTTTTCAATGCTTGATATACATCAATAAAAACTTTGGCCCAAATGGCATAGAAGACATGCAATTTCTGATTAACATCTTGTTAGATTTCAGGCTTATAGTCTTGTCTAACCATGGCCAGAGGCTACGTACCAGTACCAATGTGAATCTAAGTCCTTTCACTGATCACATGGTCAAAGGTATTACATTTGCTATAAACATAGTGAATAAAATAACACGGGAAAATAACTAAGAATAATAAAACTGAAAAACACATAGCACATATAACACATAACATATAATTGTTCCTATATGTTGAGCTCACCTTGAATTAACCAGGGGTTAAAATAGTAATTCGGATAGCACTTCGGCTTTAAATATGACTTTCTATGTTGAAAATCGGGATCTTAATTGAATACTGAGCTTTGCGAAGGTAGGGCTTCAAAACTGAAAATATAAAATTTTTGAGCTTCTCGGGAGCTTCGGGATGTGTTTCGGGTGCTAAAATTGATACCGGGGCTTCGGGGAAAGTCAAAATAGTGAATATATGGAATTAGGGTGAAAAAGTGTCAAATTTTCAAAATTACCCGGGAAGGCTCGTAGCCTCCCTTTATATAGGACCGACGCTTCTGATCTGAGGGTTGAGAAGCGAACAGTTGTCAGCAGATGCGAGGGCCATCGAGGTCGGACGTGGCTCGGATGCGAGGTTGATAGGCGAGACGTGAAGGAGCGAGCTTCGGACATCAATGCGAGGCGCATCGGAATTTCATTGGACCGCACTTCGGTCGAATCAGAATGCGACACGCGTCGGTTTCGGTTTGGGCCACATCTCGGATATGCTGCTGCTTCGTGCGAGGTGACGTGGCCTAGCACTATTCATGCGAGATTTCTCGGAATTTGAGCCCCGAACTTCTAAAACCCATAACTTTCACATACGAGCTCCGTTTTTGACGTTCTTTATATGCACGCGTAGCTAAAATTACGCTCTACTACTTTCATTTAGACTTTGTTGGCTAATTTTGACTTTATTTTTTATATTATTATTTTTAACAGATCGGGACAGGAAAATCCGTTAAAAATTCATAACATCTTCATCCGACATCCGTTTTCGTCAGACTTTTTGCCGTTGTACTACAAATGATAAGACCTTCAATTCTCGTTTAGGATGTATCGGTCAAATATCGCTCGATCTAAAATTCGAGTTTTTAGCTGTCTACTACTAAGTTGAAACTTCGAAAAATCATAACTTCCTCATACGAAGTCAGATTTTGGCGTTCTTATTATCGAATTTCTCGGTTTAACGAATACTACGACTTTCATTTAGATCACTAAGGCTAAAAAGTAGTTTATCAAAAACTCACTTTTTACGTCATTTGGCGTCGTGTCGGTTTTATCGCGGATCTTCAGTTGGTCATAACTTCTTTGTTATAACTCGGATTTCGACGAGGTTTTCGCCTACAAGTTTCTAACGATATTATTTACAACTTTCAATAATAAATTTTCACTTATTTAAAAATTTTATATTTTCACTAAATTTCACTATTTGGCTTTTAATTGGAATCTCATAAGACTTCCAATATTTTCTTAGTGATTCTAAACATAATTTTTCTTAATTTTAGTAAAACCCATATGTTAGAACTCAACACTCAATTTCACATAGTATTTTATAATTTTATTCATTACCAAACACGAATTCAAAACGTGTATGTTACAACCCCCAAAGGTCTTTCATACAAGTTTCATAGACACAACTAGTACATCACATATCACATAACCCAATAGCACATACGTAGCATATAATGGGCTGGCCTTGGTGCCTTCGACTCATTAGTATGGTGAGGAGACTCACCTATCACGAATGCTGTGCTGACAAGATAAGATCCAATAAGTTCTAATTCGCAGCTCCAACTCAACTTCCTATAAGAATCATATGATTAACTTGTCATAATCCAATAATTACCCTCAAAGTCAACTCTGATCAACCCTGGTCAAAGTCAAGGTCATAGTCCATGTTGATCCTAACTTATCCAGTGCATCTAGCAACTCGTCGAGTTCCTACGGAGTCCAGAAAACCTGAACAAACCCTATCCCAATCGCCGAGTTGTTTCATCAACTCGACGAGTTCATTCAATATTCAGTAGATGGGGAAAGCCTTACGACTCGTCGAGTTGCTAGGGTAACTCGTCAAGTCCCCCTCACCATTCACTTATTATGATGATTTACCAAATGTAGGGACTCTCGGGCTTAGATCTAAAACCCTAAGGTGTCTAGAGGGATAAAGTTTCCAACTTTACCCTCTAGAATCACTCTGAATGCTCTAAGGTCCTTATCAAAGGTTGAAAAGCTCAAAACTCTTGCCATGCATTCCAATAAATTTAGGGATCTGGAATCCCTCCTTTCCAGAGGAGTTTCTAGTCCTCAAAACGTTCCAAAGATGGAAGCTTTATGGACATGTATCTCCAATGCATGTCTTTAGGTCAAAATGGCCAAAAAGGTGAAATATGCTCTAAAAACTCTTACATGGCATCCTTGCTTGATCAAAAGTTAGATCTAGCCCACCGTGGGACTATTTTTCCCTGGAGATCCATAAACTTGCAAACTTTCTGAACCCCATGCATGCAATCATTAGGAATAATAAGGAATAAGGAGTAAAATCAAGATCTAGCCATATTCTAAGGTAAAAATCGAATCTTGAAGACTTACCACAGTCAACAAGATGGTGAAGCCGGAGAATGAGGGCTTGGTTTGCTAGATCTTCTTCTTCTTCTCATTATTTCCTTCCTTTTAAGCTTCACAAGTCACTCTAGCTCACAACATGAAAGAGAATGCGGATTTGGGCTTAGCACAAACGTTCTTAGGGTTTGGAGGATGATGGAAGATCATCCTTATGGTTCTTAAGGAGATTATATAGGGTGCAACCCCTAAAATTAGAGTTTTTCTATTACAGTACCTCCTTATCGAGTTGGCCTTCCAATTTTTCGAGCAGGGTCAAGATCCTGTGTCCTCGATATGTTCCTTACTCGACGAGTCGGGGCTCCCAACTCATCGATTCCCAGTGTCAAAGCCCTGAAACTCAGAAAATTAAATAATACCTAGCAGGTGTTATAGGTAATTACTGTGCGACCGGAGGGTCATATGTGCTTATACTGAGATATGTGATATTATGCATTCTTTCTTTTTTATTTATGCTATATATTATTCTATGCTTTTATTGAGATATGACCAGAGGGTCCAACTAAGTCGTGAGACCGGAGGGTTTTCACTAAGATTCAGGACTGGAGGGTCCAACCTGAGTCATGAGACTGGAGGGTCTTCACTGAGACACATGACCGGAGGGTCCTTATTGAGATATAGTCATGAGAGGCTAATTATTTGTGTGGGGTATTTTGAGGAACTCACTAAGCTATGTACTTACAGTTTGTGTGAAATGTGTTTCAGGTACATCTTAGGATCGTGGGAAGGCGTCAGCATGATTGTACACACCAGATTGTTGGTTTATTTTTTGAGGATTTCAGGATATGTGACAAACAAATTTTATGATTGTGTTTGGGAACATTTATAAACTTTGTTTCGTGTGGAATTAAAAATGTAAAATTTATTTGAAAATTTATAGTGTGACAAGTTGGTATCAGAGCCTTAGTTTGAGGGATTTGGATGTACCCTCGGGTACGTTTGGACTCAAACTGAGGATTTGATAAATTTTTCTAAAAACAAATGATTTTCTAAATGAGCAAAATATTTTAAGAGAAAATGAAATGAAGCAGTGTGTACAATTAGCCAGAGCGTGAACGTTGATTTCCTAACATACCCTTACTTGTTTATATTATGAGATGAGATACTTTTGAGATATTAGAAACTGCATGCTAGATGGTCGGCTAGGTATTTTAGGAATTTAGAGCTACAGTTGCGCGATTCATGATGCCTTAGCCTTGGAGAATGTTATTGATTAACCTTATCTGCTATTTGCTCTTTGTGTGACGAGTAATCTAGGAGGGATACCTAGATGTTCATTAGGAGAAGTTTACTAAGAGAGTAGCTAGATATCCATGAGGGATAGAGTACTTGTGAATTAGGATCCTAGGAGGAGGATTTGGGACAACTGCAAATTGGTGTTGAAGGTAGTATTGGTCCCATACTACTGAAAGCACCAGATCTGTACGCGAACCAACTAAGAACCTTAGGATACTAAGGAGCATGTAGGGGGTGGGTAATTTTGTGAGCTTTTTATCCATTCCCTGATGATTTATGTGTTATGCTACAGAGAGACTATGATAATTACCCACAACAACCCCCCCCCCCCCCCCCCCCAAAGGGGGTGGGGGAAGTACTAGTGACGAGGAGATCCACATGATCATTGCCGAGGAGGTGGACACATCTATCATGGAGGTCATTCTAGAGATGTTCAGGTCTATTAAGACCATGTTGATTGAAATTTTTGATGAGCATTATGCTGTGTCACGGAGGCTGACATTGTCGCAACCGCCACAACCCTTATAGCTGCAGGGCCACAGGGAGGTGACTTGCTGTTGTTCGGAGACTTCAGCAACATAAAGCCACTAGAGTTTGACGGGACCCAGGACCCGATTTCTGCTAAGATATGGATTTCTGACATCGAGGGAAGTTTCTATACTTGTTCATGCCTGGAGCAAAGGACCAGTGGAAGTTTATGATGACTGATTATTCTCCTGTAGACCATGTTGTAGTGACTTGGGTGAGGTTTACCCAATTATTTTGAGATGTGAACATTCCGTAGTTGGAGACTAAATGATTGGCCCATGAGTTTTTGTATTTCAAGCAGAAGACAGAAACAGTGACAAAGATTATGAGGATGTTTCATGAGAGGGCATTTTTCTGCCATTAGCATGTGTCTATGGAGCAGGCACATGTGAGCCGGTACTTGAGAATTTTGAGGCGAGATATTTGGGAGTTCGTGGCGAACTCATCGTATCGAACATTAGCTGAGCTAAAGATCAATTCCAGGAGAAGGGAGGTTAAGCTGGAGATTCAAGACTAGAAAGGAGGGAGAGACTCAAGGTAGAGAACAGAGACCAGTGCAGTCGCAGCTGGCGACCAAGCAGGTTAAGCCCGCTAATACGAGAGCATGAGGCCAGAAGGGATGCACTTATGGTAAGTGTGGAAAGAGTCATGAGGGATATTGGAGAGTAGGAATTAGCTACAAATGCGGCAAGGAGGGGAATATGTCGAAGGACTATCACAAGGGATTTTCAGTTTGCTTTCATTGAAACCAGACTAGCCACCGGAAGGCCGAGTGTCGTCAGCTCAATTAGGGATCAGCCTAGGCTTCTGCTCCTGCTACTTTACATGTTACTGATGTTCGGTCGGGGAAGCCTGAGGCTCCGAGAGCTCGTGGGAGAGCCTTCCAGCTGACTGCGGAGGTGGTCTGTGCAGCACCTGACATTGTTGCTACTATGTATCTACTTATTTATGATATTTTTATTAACTACTATACTTATACTGTGTTTTATATAGTTACTTTTCTTGTGAATTATGTGCCTCCCTTGGTGGTATTTGACTCGGGTGTGAGTCGTTCCTTCATGACTTTATCCTTTAGTTGTCCCATTAGTGTTAGACGCGAGGTTTTTAGTTGAACACTGAGGGTTTCTATACTCGATGAGCATGCGGTTTTTGCCACTGATGTATTCTGGGGATGTGTTTTAGAGATCTTCGGTGTTGAGTTTCTCATAGATCTAGTGCAGATAGCGATGGGAGATGTCTGTGTCATAGTAGGTATGGATTGGTTGAGTCGGTTTGGAGTCGTGATTGACTGCGAGTGTTAGATGGTGACGATAAGAGACCCTAGTGGGGAAGTGCTTATGGTCTATGACACGGGGACTAGATCGAGATCAGGTTTTTGCTTTGCCGCCAGGGCAAGGCAGAGTTTATAGCAGGGATACATGGGTTTTTTTTAGCATATATGATGGATACGCGGGTTGTCACTGAGAGGCCGATTTCCGTTTCCAATGTTCTAGTGGTATGTGAGTTCCCAGATGTTTTCCCCAAGGAATTGTTGGGTGTGCCTCCTAAGCGCCATGTGAAGTTCCAGATCAATCTGATTCTAGTGCCGTCACCTATTGCCAAGGAACAATAGCGCCTTGTGCCGCCAGAGATACAGGAGTTATCCTCGCAGCTCCAGGAGCTACTGGGGAAGGGTTTCATTAGTCTGAGTAGCTCGCTGTGGGGAGTTTTGATTCTTTTTTCAAGAAAAAGGATGGATCACACTGGATGTGCATCAACTACCAGGAGTTGATTAAGTTGACGGTCAAGAACCGTTATCCATTACTGAGGATTGACGATTTGTTTGACAACTTGGAGGGAACGTCTTGGTTTTCCAAGATTGCTTTGAGATTTGGATATCATCAGATGAGGGTCTACGAGGAGGATATCCAGAAGACGGCCTTTCAGACTCGTTATGGGCATTACAAGTTTGTGGTGATGCCTTTTAGGATCACCAATGCACCGTCAACGTTCATGGACCTCATGAACTGGGTGTGTAGTCCAATGTTGGATCGTTCGGTGATCATATTCATCGATGATATTTTAGTGTACTCAAGGTCTAGGGAACAACACGAGGAGCATCTTCGAAAGATTCTTAGGGTATTGAGGATAGAGAGGCTTTATGCAAAATTGTTCAAGTGTTATTTCTGGTTACGTGGGGTCTAGTTTCTGGGACACCTCGTTAACCATAATGGATTTTGGTCAACCCGGCCAAGATTGAGGCAGTTATGCAGTGGGAGGTGCCGAGGTCCCCATCTGAGATTAGGAGTTTTCTAGGTCTGGTAGGCTACTATTGAAGGTTTATCAAGAAATTTCTCCAAGATTGTTGTTCCTCTCACCGAATTGACTAGGAAGGGTATTATCTTCGCTTAGCGGCCTGAGCAGCAGTAATTATTCGAGACTCTTCGCCAGAGATTGTAAGAAGCTCCAGTATTATCTCTGCAGGAGGGAGTAGAGGACTTCATAGTCGACTATGATCCATCCATATCGGGAATGGGTGTCGTGTTCATGCAAAGGGGGCGCGTGATAGCATACGCGTCGAGGCAGATGAAGCCCCACGAGATAAGATGTCCTACCCATGATTTGGAGCTGGGGACGGTGGTATTTTCCTTTAATATTTTATGCCACACTTTTATGGTGTCCGTTGTACCATATACATGGACCATAAGAGCTTGAGATACCTGATGCATCAACCCAACCTGAATATGAGACAGAAGAGGTAGTTGGATGTAGTGAAACATTATAACTGTGAGATTTTGTTTCATCCTGGCAAGGATAATGTGTTAGCCGATACCCTGAGTCTTTGAGCAATGAGTGCTCTGATCCGAAACATGTGCATGAGGATGAAGGTGATTAATCTAGTCTTAGATACCATCCAAGAAGCCCAAGAGGTGGCCATGAGACCAGAGAACCGTAACAAAGAGCGGGTAATCGTGCAGATTTTTGAGTTTGAGACTGATAGTCGGGGGCTTATGACCTTCTATGGGTGGATATGGGTGGAGCCCGATGGATTTTTATGGAGGAGGCCCATAGAACGATATATTCGATCCACCCTGGGGCCACAAAGATGTATTTGGACTTGAAAAATGACCATTGGTGGCCCTGTATGAAGAAATATGTGGTATAGGTAGTCAAGAGATGTTTGACCTGTCGTCAGGTCAAGGCAGAGCACCAGGATCCCCATGGCCAGTTGCAACTTTTGGAGATTCCCCTGTAGAAGTGGGAATAGATCTCCATGGATTTTATTACCAAATTACCGAGGACTGCGAAGGGCGTCGACACGATATGGGTGGTTGTAGATTGGTTGACAAAGAGTGCTCACTTCCTAATTGGCTGAGGTCTACGTTCGAGAGGTGGTGGCATGGCATGGAGTGCCAACATCGATAGTGTCAGATCGTGATGTGCTTTTTACTTCTAGCTTCTGGAAGAAAGTTCATAAGGATTTGGGTACCCGACTACATTTCAGCACCACATACCACTCGCAGAAAGATGCGCAGAGCGAGCGGATGATTCAGGCGGTTGAGGACATGCTACATGCATGTGTTATGGACTTTGGTGGGAGTTAGGATTCGTAATTTCCCTTGGTTGAGTTTTCATACAACAACAAACAACACTCTAGTATTAGGATGCCCCCCTTTGAGCTTTTATATGGGAGGAGGTGTGGACTCCCATCTATTAGGGGAGGTCGAGTAGACAGTGATGGGGAGCACTGAGATAGTGCTCAAGATGATAGAGCAGATCCAACAGTTTAGACAGAGGTTGCCGACGGCCTAGAGTGGTCAGAAGAGTTATGCAGATCGGAGACGTTCCGAGGTAGGGTTCCAGGTCGGCCGTTTACTCCTCCTGAAGGTATCCCCATGGAAAAGGGTGATTCGATTTAGGAAATAGGGAAAGATGAGCCCTAGATACATTGGTCCTTTCAGAGTGATTCCTAGAGTAGGTAAGGTAGCTTATTAGTTAGATATGCATGTAGAGTTGAGCCAGATTCATAACACTTTCCATTTATCCTAGCCGAGTAAGTGTGTAGCCGACGAGACGGAAGTGGTCCCTTTAAAGGACATTCAGGTTGATGATGGCCTAAACTACATTGAGAAGCCGGTGGCGATATTGGATACAAAGGTGAAGATCTTGAGAAATAAGGAGGTACCCTTGGTTAAAGTTCAGTGGAAGCATCAGAAGGGACCTGATTGGACTTGGGAGCCAGAGTCTGAGATGCGTGAGTAGTACCCAGAGCTGTTTCTAGCGAATGACTTTGAGGGTGAATTTTGATTCTAGTGGGGGAGAACTGTAACATCCTGACTCCCAAGTATAAATTTAAATGATTATTATATTCATATTGATAGGGAAACTCGACGAGTTGGAGGCCCCAACTCGTCGAGTTGAGACTAAAAGTATGTGTTTTGGTGCATTCCTTGAAGAGACTTAAAGAGTTAAGGGTTTGGAAAAAGAAGTAGTCTTTAGATCCAGCATCGATTCAGTTGTAGCAGTCAGCTAAAGGTAAAACGCTATTACCTTGATCACTTGTTTCTTAGATATCTCCGTTAGAGAGTTTATGTCCATTTCTAGCTTCTTCTTGAGTCATTGTTGGTTTTGAGCATGCTTGGAAGCTAAGACTTCAGATCTCGACACTATTAGGCCCTTTAAGCCTAAATACTCAAGCTTTATTAAGCTTTGGCCAATCTTCTTTCCTTAAACCCCTTGTTAAGCCTTTTGTTTTTGCAAAGTTAGCTCCTAAATGCCATGCATGGACATAAAGCTTGCAGCTTTATGTGGCATCTCAGCAATAGAAGGCTAGATCTAGATTTTGGCGCCTTAGCCTTGCTTAAAAGCATCTGAATGAGAGAAAGGTCTGAAGGAACTCGACGAGTTGGTGAGGCAACTCGACAAGTTGGTTAGGGTTTTCCTCGAAATTCTAGACATTATATAAACTCAACGAGTTGATGAGACAACTCAGTAAGTTGACTTGAATATAAATCGATTTCCTGAGCAGGGAAGGAACTCGACGAGTTGCATAGATGCACTCGACGAGTTGAGTCAACATGGACTGTTGACTTGGGCATTGACTTCCATTGACTTTTTAGGATTTGGTCAAATTGTGGACTTTGGAGACCATGGAAGGGTAAAATGGTCTTTCACCCTTTTGGAGATTTAGTAGAGGAGTTAGTTTAATATCTTTGGAGTTGTTAATGCAAATTGATAATTAGTGATGATTATGATATATGTAGGTAGAGTTTAGATCGATAGTTTGAGTACGAGACACACTTGCTTTACTTACGAGGTGAGTGTTCTCACTATACTTACCTGAGTGGTAATTATTGTGTGATCGGAGGGTCTTAATTATGTTACTGACTCGAGGGTCTGAGGTAGTACTGAACACTAAAGAGCCGATCCAGTAGGTCTGGAGCAGGCTCCAGACTACTCTGAGTCTGAAGAAGAGCTACACCGACAAGCGACGTTTAGACTTGGAATTCCAGGTAGGCTACATGGTCCTCTTGAAGTGTCACTATGGAAATGTGTCATCCGATTCCATAAGCAGGGAAAGTTGGGCCCCATGTATATCAGCCTTTTCCGGGTTATAGCCCGGGTGGGCAAGGTGGTGTACCGATTGGATCTTCCAGTAGAGCACAGCCAAATCCACAACACTTTCCACATTTCCCAACTACGGAAGTGCTTAGTGGATGACTCGGTGGTTGTCCCTCTGTAGGACATTCAGGTTGATGGTAGCCTTAATTACATTGAGAGACCAGTAGATATTCTCGATAAGAAGACAATGGAGTTGAGGAGCAAGAGGGTTGAGCTGGTGAAGGTGCAGTGGCAGCACCACAGGGGTTCAGAGTGGACTTGGGAGCCCAAGGAGGAGATGAGGGAGCACTACGAGGAGTTGTTTCTAGTATGCATTTAATTATAATTTATTTATTTTAGTAGAGCTACTCGACGAGTTGGGTGCCCCGGATTCGTTGAGTAGATACGAGATTAGACGCGGGGTTTAAAAATTCTACTCGACAAATTGAGAGCCCTCAACTCAACAAGTAGGTCTTCCAGAGTGAAACCCTAGTTTCGGGGTTTTACACCCAATTTAAGCATCTTAATCCCCATCTTATGGCCTCATTTCCATCCTCTAATTCCCAAACCCTAATCCACAATACCCTAGAGAATTTTGTGAGTGTGTGAGCTGTTCTTGAGTAATCTTTGTGTGTTCTTAAAGCTTGAAGAAGAAGAAGAAGAAGGAGCTATAAGGTTCAAGGAGACAATAGTAGATCCAGAGACTTCCTTCCATCCTCATCATTTTTTGGTAATCAAGTCTCTAACTTGACTATTAGTGCATTATATCTCCTTAGTTCCATTTTATGATGGTTTTGGTTTAAGAATCTTTATCTTTGGGACATGGATGTCCTAAGTGGCTTACCTTTCAGATCTGGGATCTAGAAGGGGTTTCATGGCATAAAGGTGCAAACTTTATGACCATGGAAGTCCCATGCAGGCTTAAAGACGTTATTATGTCCTTTTAAGCCCCAAAAGGCCATGTATGGGAGTAAAGTCTGAGACTTTACGTGTTCAATGGGTGTTTAGGACCCAGATCTCGGTTTTCATGCTTTAGGTTGGAGTAATAAGGCTTTTGGACAAAGATCTATGTCCTAATGAACTAGTGTTTTGGCTAAACCCACTAAGAAGGATTATTAGTGGGTAAAGTTGGAAACTTTACCCTTAAACGGGCATTTTCAGTGTGTAAATGAAGTAAGAAGCTTAGCTCTAAAGAGTAGGGGCTTAATCCATTAAGGTGGCCCGAACAGACAGGTGTACTCGTCGAGTCCATAGAAGAACTCGACGAGTTGAGTCGTATTGTCTCGTTTTAGTTTAAGGTAGAACTCGATGAGTCTGTGAAGGGACTCAACGAGTTGATTCGCTGAATCGCGACTATGAGTAGACAGGGAACTCGAAAAGTCAGGGGGTGACTAGACAAGTTAGATTGTGATTTTAGGGTTGTAGGACTCGGCGAGTTAGGTCAACCCAGAATGTTGACTTTGACTAGAATGTTGACTTTGACCAGGGGTAAAATGGTCATTTTACCCTTAAAGTCTGGATCGTCCTCTCACTCAGGCCATCTGTCTAGGGGTGATACGTTGTGCTAAGATATAACTGGGTGCCCAGTTCCTCGTGGAACTTCTTCTAGAACCTAGATGTGAATCGAACATATGTGTCTGAGACTACCGACACTAGCACCCCATGCCTCGCCACCACCTCCCATACATAAATATCCGCCAACTTGTCCACGTATAGACTTTCAGAAATCGGAATGAAATGGGAAATCTTCGTCAGTGTATCCATCACCCATATGGAATCCACACCCCTCGCCGTCCTTGGCAGCTTCATTATGCAGTCCATCGTGATCTCCTCCCACTTCCACATGGGAATCAATATTGGCTAGACTTACCATGAGGCCGCTGATGCTCGGCCTTGACCTTCCTGCAGTTCAAGCACCGTTCTACAAACCGAGCGATTTCTCGCTTCATGCAGGGCCACCAATAGTTCAACCTCAAGTCCCTATACATTTACGTAGCTCCAAGATGTATAGAGAACTTGGACTTATGCACTTCCTACAGTATCTTCTGTCTCACTCCCCCAGTCACCGGTATCCACACCCAGCCACACTGCGTCAAGAGGCCACAATCATCCTTGACAAACAAAGGATATTGTCCTCATATTCTCTATTTTTTCCAATTCTCTTTCTTCACACCTTCGACCTGGGCCTCCTTGATCATCTCCAACAATGAAGAGATCATTGTCATTCTCAAACACATGTTCCCAATCAGGGAATCATTTGTCTTATGGCTCAAAATTCTGGCCACTACGTTGGCCTTCCCTGGATGATATAGAATCTCACAATCATAGTCCTTTAACACGTCCAACCACCTCTTATGTCGCATCTTGAGGTTATGTTGATCCATCAAGTACTTCAGACTCTTTTGGTCAGTGTAAATGGTACACCGCACTCCGTACACGTAATGCCTCCAAATCATGAGGGCAAACACCACTGCCCCCAGTTCTAGATCGCGAGTGGGGTAGTCCACGTCATCTGTCTTTAACTGTTGCGAGGCGTACACTATCACGCGCCCCCTCTGCATGAGTACCGCACCCAACCCTGAAATTGAAGCATCACAATATACTACCAAATCATCTAACCCCTCAGGTAGTACAAGGATTAGGGTCTCACACAACCTCTGCCTGAAGGTCTCGAAGGCCAATTGTTGATCTGAGTCCCACCGAAACGCCACATTCTTCTTAGTTAACCGGGTCAATGGCACAATAATCTTGGAGAAGTCTTGAATAAATCTCTGGTAGTACCCCACTAAAACCAAGAATCTATGAATCTTTGATGCATTCTCTGGTACTTCCCATCGCATCCCAACCTCAACCTTGGCTGGATCAACCGAAATACCCTCCTGATTGATGATATGCCCTAAAAATTGTACCTCTCGCAACCAAAAATCGCACTTTGAGAACATGGCATATAGCTTTTCTACCCTTAGAGTCTCCAGCACCTCCCTCAAATGCTGCTCAAGCTGCTCCCTGGTCTTAGAATAGACTAAAATGTCATCAATAAAAACGATCACCAACCGATCCAACATCGGTCTACACACCTTGTTCATGAGATCCATTAATGCTGCTGGAGCATTTATGAGTCCAAATGGCATCACCACTAGTGTGAACTCGCTCTATTTTTGGACTCACTCTACTCTATTGAATCTCCGGTGGTTTCTGTAAGATCACAAGAAAGAAGAGTCATCAGCCCTTTCCCGGGAGGAGGCTCCCGGAAGAACGCTCAGACGGTCAAGTTAGATGGTATCTAGGGTTTCTTTGGTGAGTAACTAGATGAAGATAGCTTACTTTGTGAGCTCCAAAGCATACCATTTTATACCTAGCGATCTTGCCCTGTCTGTACAAGACATCATCGCTTTAAGGAGATAGGACCAAAGGCACTGATTGGAGAGTCATGTGTCTCTATCTGTTAGAGCGCTCTTATTGGGTCTGGTGATAATTGTCTGATCCTACCTCCTGTCTCCTGACCGTGACTTTTGTGTTAGTGCTAGGAGCGTTCCTGGCGGGCACGAGCCTTTTGTCGGGGTGCCTTGCTCTTGGCGGTGTCGGCAGGCGCAGAGCCCGCTGGGCATGGTTTGACTAGCACACCTGGTTTCTTGGCCAGGTGTGATTCTATCGTGCTGGATTAGACATT
Organism: Lactuca saligna; assembly: GCF_052625555.1. Lineage (NCBI taxonomy): Eukaryota > Viridiplantae > Streptophyta > Magnoliopsida > Asterales > Asteraceae > Lactuca > Lactuca saligna. Next base: position 239,443,242 of record NC_136424.1, read on the forward strand.
TCATCAAGTCCCCCAATCTGGTAGCCGTAGCGTTGCAGCGCTAGTTACAGCGTTCTGGACTTGATTTCTCTTCACGCGTCGGCTTCCTATTTATCCGCCGTTCCGATTTTAATGACAACGTGACCGCTCATGATGGCTAGCGGTTACATTATTGTGTCAGATACTATTGAATGTACCACCCTTTCCATTCTTTTAAGGGAATCCATAGGGTTTTCTTTAAACCTACCTTATTTTCTTCGTCATTCTCTTTCCTAAGTCTGCTTTCTTCTACCTTTCCTTATGGCGAATCTTCCTGACATTCTTCCCTCTGTGGCTGAGTATCAGTAACTTGAAATCACCTATGGTATTTCCCTTTTGGAAGGCGTGGAGTTTACCTCACCTGGTTGTCTTATCTCGTCCCCTCCCCTAGAAAAATTGGAATTTACCAGAAAACCGTAAACGCTGGTGTTCATCTTCCACTGACTGATTTCTAGGAGGAGGTTCCCCTGAAGGATGGTTGCAGTCTTTAGATGCTAACTCCGAATGTCGTAAATAGGGTGGTGGCATTTGAGATGATCTGTCGTGTTAATGGTTACCTCCTTAATTACTTTGTGTTCAAGTATTTCTTTAGGTTTTGTCTTACCGGCGACAAGTGCCCATTCTCAGTTCGATGAGGGGGACATGCTCTAGTTCTTGATGATCGAACTCCCAAAAATTGGCAAGATAAATGGGTATGGGTGAACCAGGGCTTGGTTGGTAGTGGGCGATACCGTGCGAACACCTTCGCCGACACTACTCTTAAGCTTTTTCCTCATAATTAGAGTGTTGCTGATTTCTTGAAGAACATCCAGGTGTCCCCTGAAGACTATTCTGAAGCTTTGTTATCTGGTTTAGGGACGAGCCCCTCATGGAGGCGTCATGGCAAGATGTGGTTTTCTTCACCGTCGTCCATGGTAGGTGCTTGTTTTCTATTTTTTCTTTTGCTTGGGTATGCTTTGTTGGGTCTAAGGCTTTATTTTCTAATACCCTCAGGTGTTGAGTCTCCTTTATCCATGGATGAGGTCCTGCGAAAGCGTTATCAAGGGTAGTTGGAGTGTCGTGAGCTGGATCTAGTCGAGCACCTTCCTCCGCCTCGCCGGATAGACCAGTTTGACTTAACCGCCGCTTCACCCATTCCTCCGGTGGCCGGAGGTGGTTCGTAGCAGTCTGAGGTGAATCCTCTAGTTGCCCATCCTATCTCAGCCATCATGCTGCTGGGTGGTGTTCGTTCCTCTTCTGCAGAGAGTAGCAAGGACAGCAAGGATGGTATCATCTCTAACGTTCGATGCATGCAAGACAAGAGGAAGACAATGCTAGCTATGGGTGAACCAGTCACCGGTGCACTAAACGTCGCCTAGCGGGTTCAAACCAAGTGTAGTTTCTCCCGTCTCTATTGCCTCGACGCCGGCAAGTGTTGTAATGATCCCTGATGACGATGTTCAACAGTCCAAAGGGATCAACGGGCACACAATCATCCCATTGTTCCTATTTCCATTGTTTCTTCTGCTCCTGTTCAAACTATTTCCTACACTCCTATTAAGTTTTCTCCCTCAAAAGGCTTTGACGAGTCAGACCAGATTTCTGCTTGCCCGGGTGGGGCTGTTGGTGAAAGTTCCTCCCGGCCTTCCATTTTCGTTCCCACCTGGAATCTTCACAATGAGTCCCGCCTCTTTTTCGTGCTAATGTTGTTGACTTCGCGCGACACACTTTCCCCGCAGCTATCGTTGCGGATATGGAGGCCATGGGTAGCCCTGTTCTTTCTCATAACATGTCTTATGCTGCCGCACATGCGATGTTTTATCTTACAGCAAGTGCACGATACATTCAGTCTCTTAGGGAAATGGATGTTACGCATGCAGTATATAGCTCTCATATATCTGACTTGGAGCGTCATGTCCTTGAGCTTGGTGACGATCTTTAGCGCTCCGAACAGAAGTATCAGCTTCTTGTTTCCGAAAAAACCATCGTGGAAGATGCCAAATCCGCTTTGGAGGAGAAGGTCAATTCTTTCACCCAGATTAATGAGGGTCTGATGATCTAAGTTGAGATCCTCGAACGGCATGATGTTGATCATGACCGGGTGACTACTGCTTTGCAAGCGAATGCTGATGCGACGCACCGTGATTTGGACTAGCTGGTACGAGTGGGTCTTGTGCGAGTTGTTGACAAGCTGATCGAGCATCCAGACTTCATGAATTTCGTGATTCTGATTCGACACCTTGCTTTTTTTTTCTGGGGTTGAGTCTATTTGTAGTGCCTTGGCAAGCGTCAGGTCTAGGGATGTTGTTACTGGTTCCCCTTCCTCCGGCCCTGTTATGAGTGTGAATGATGCTCTCCTGTCTTTTTCCAGCATGGATCATGCGTCACTTTTCGGTTTAGGAGACTTGGACATCCAAGGGATTCGAGAGCTCTGTGCCTTTTCTAGCTCTGAAGGCACTCATGAGGGTGTGGTAGAAAATGATGAGGAGATTGTGCAGCTGGGTGAAAACAATGTTGGTCCGAGTGACTATGGTGCTGAAGGTGTTGGTATTGTTGGTAATGTTGATGCAGGTGGTGGTGAGAATAGCGATGGAGATGTTGGGGGTGTGGATCCGAGTAGCGAGGCAATTGTTGTTAGTGGTAAGGCTGGCAGTGGAAATGGCGATGATGATTGTGAAGGTGTTCCCGCATCATGTGCTACCCCTCCTAGGGTGTGAAGACTTTCTCTTTTCCTTTGAAGTGTTTATTTTTGTTGTTTTCTCGTAGATCTGACCGGTCATTTGGTTTTGACATTCTGTTGTAAAACTTGGACTTATGCCTTTTCGTTATGAAGCGTGTGGACTTGATGTGTTAAACCTGTGCGTGCATTTAGTACTCTGTGTATTTGATGCACTGAGCAGTCGGTTGCATTGTTAGTTTTAATACACTGAGTATTTTGATGCACTAAGAATTTGATTGCGTTAATACGAAATTTAATACACTAAGTATTAGGATTTGATGCACTAAGCATTTGATTGCGTTTATATGAATTTAATACACTAAGTATTAGGATTTGATGCACTAAGCATTCAACTTCATGTACTGATTATGAATTTTAATACACTGAGTATTAAGATTGTGATGTATTAAGCATAAGGTTTCGTACACTAAGTAGTAGAAATTGGTACACTAAGTACAACATTCAACAGTTCTAGGTAACTAAGCCTGCTTCTTTCCCTACGTTGTGATCATGGGCGCAAAACCTGGTGGATGTTGGTCATTTCAAAAGAAGAACTTTCTTAAGTTCCTTGCATTCAAAGTTCTTGGTATTTGCCTTCCTTCCATTATTTCCAAAGTATATGCCCCATTTTGATTTGCTTCCATGACTTTGTACAGGCCTTCCCATATCGGGCCCAACTTGCCTTGAGGTTGAGCTTTGCTCGCTTCGTTTATTCTCAGTACATATTCTCCTACTCTAAATGCTTTGTCTTTCACCCTCTGATTATAGTACCTTTATGTTGCCTGCTTGTACGTGGCTTGGCATATTTCTGACCTTTCTCGTCGCTCTTAGACGATGTGTTGATTCAATTTCGGGTCTTGAGAGTTAGCCTCTTTGTTAGTATTGGTTGTTCTCAACGTGTCTATCGTTATTTCCGTGGGAAGCATCACCTCTGCTCTGTATATTAAGATGAACTGGGTTTCCCATATGCTTGTCCGCGAAGTGGTTCTGTACAACCTCATCACCATCGGTATCTCTTCGGCCCAATTTCCTTTAGCCTTCCCCAACCATTTCTTGATCCCATTTACAATGGTTCGATTGGATACCTCCATCTGTCCATTCGCTTGAGGGTGCGTGTCACACCCCCAAACTAAGGATGGCGGAAACGTCCGGGGGTGGAGGACTTCATGTATTGTATCATAACCACAATGACAATAGTAATTCAAGCAAACACAAACAACATATATATAATTGAAAGGGTTACATCTTGTATGAATTACATGTTTCCAAATCAATTACAACATGTTGACAAAATATGAAATGTTGACGCCTTAACGTCCCATCCTCAAAATGCACTTTGATACCTGTTTTGTGATTTCATGAGAATACAAGTTGTTTGAAAAAAATGTCAACACAAAGGTTGGTGAGTTGATAAGCTTTTTTTTTTAAACTTGATAAAATTATTTCTCTTGTAAATGTCATAATGGTTCTAGAAAAATCCAATATTTTCCTTAAATTGTGTAATGTAATCTTATATCCGAAGACCGAAATGTATAAGTAACCTTTCTTACTTATAGAAAATAATGTAAGTTTGTCTCAACATTAACGCGTTTGAATTCCATGAAATTCCTGTAAATTCTTATGTTAATACTTTCTGTGAGTTATTATAACCATGCTATGACCTAGTTGGCCTAAAACGTCATTCTTCAGGCGTCGAAAATGTTGTGACATTTGTCACCCCAGACCTGCCTGTCTAATTGTTGCATGCAGTTAAAGTGTGGGTTTGTCAATCCCAATATAGATCTATATACAACTATCACGCTCTCCATCCAGGAGACTCTGGTTACAATACAAGACTTATTGGTAAATGTGAAGCGAATGTCTCACAAAGTTATTAACGAATTTACGTGTAATGTAATGAAAACCCTTTTTGTATAAATGTACCCCTTTTTGTATGAGTATGTTATGTAATGTATCATAAACTATACCTATTATAGTTTATCAAAACAAGGGTAGTTGTGGTAATGTACGTAAACTATATTTAACATGGTTCATTCAAATGTTCGTATGAAATGGATGTACTTTGATTATAACAATTTGTTATCTTTGATATATGTATCAAAATCCATTTATTAGCTGATGTATGTCTATATACCAAGAAAAAATGTCATTTATTTATAATAACGTATATTCGCATAAAGATGTAAACCTTGCTCGACATGTTACAAGGTGAAATGAAATTGTTAATATTTTTCTGTTATTAACAGATTCCATTACTGTCTTTAGAAAATTTATAGAAAATTCATAATAGATCCAAATCAGAATCTGTAAATTCTAAGATTTGTAAAATAATTCTAGTTTGTTCATAAATTTTCCCATGATTTTTAGGGACCTCCAACTTAGGTGAAAACATCCATAAACACAGACTGGTCCAGATTGGTTCTTGAAACGATAGGCTGTTTTGTAAAAATCACCATAAATGGTAGAAAGATCGTATGGAGATGTGCGAGTAGCCATTTTAAAGCTAAAAACTTGAACTACTTGCAACTTGTACGGTTTTGAAAATTAAAATGTTTTATTTGACCAAAACAGTCCATGAATGGAGTCCAACTTATCTGATGAAATCTGTTCGAAACATTTAGTTGTGTTCTTGTTGATTTAACTTGTATTCTCCACTTAAAACTTAAGAAAATATGAAAATATAGGGGTATGAACTCACATTGAATGATTTTGGTGGATGGATATTGAAGAAGAGAAGTATTCAACTCAAGAACACTTGAAGGATTACTTTGAAGATTCAAGAATTTAATACCATAATGATGGAGTTTGTGTAAGCTATCAATGATTCGAGTAAAATGAAGTGTAATTATCCCAAGGAGGATGAATTATACTTACCAAGAGTGTAAGAAAGCTTGATGATCAGCCTTGAATATGGAATTTTTTTAGAGAGAGAAAGTGAGAGAAAGTTGTGTTTGATCTTTTGGTAAAAGGAGAGAGATGAGTGAAGTGAGGAGTGTGGAGTGATGTTCCAGGTCTAATAATGTGGAAAAAGGTTGGAAATGATGAAAAAGTACATTGACAAGACATAGGAATGGTAGAAGGAGTGTGGTTGGTCAAGGATTGGGTGTGAGGGGTTACTTGTGTCATAAGCTAAAGGAAAGTCAACACTACACCTTTATTACTCTAACCACTAAATCTTGGATAAGATTTGCATTAAAAACATGAATATTTAAGACATATGGGTTTTAATATGTAAAAATAAAGTTTTGGGTGAAAATCCCACTTTAAAATGATGAAAAACGGGCTTAAAATGATAAAAATATTGAAAATAGGGTAAAAATGGCAAAAACCCAAATTTCTGGCCGAAGTCGTGAGTTCTCGGTCCTTAAGAAAGTGTGGTTCGATTGCACAAGGAGACCGAAAGTAGGGAAGGGACCGAGAGAAGGGAAAGAAAGAATCGAAGGTGCGAAGGGGGAGCCGAGAAGTGAGGTTCGGTTCAACGAGTTTCGGTCCTCGGTAGTCTCGACTCTCTAGGGGTTTCGGTTTCGGCTGTTGGGAGGGTTTGGCTCTAGGGTTTCGGCTGCTGGGGTCTCGGCTGCTTCTTGGTTTAGGTCCTAGGGTTTCGGCTGCCAAGAGGGTTCGGCACTAGGGTTTCGGTTGCTAAGAGGTTTCAGCCTCTAAGAGGAGTTTCGGCCCCTTAAGGCTATTTTACTCCTTTTTACCCCGTTTCAAGCCGTTTTTGACCCAGTTAAGGGACGGGATGGACCGAAAGACAATGAAAAGTTACGGGAACTTTTGATAGAGATTTGGGAGATATTTTAAATAGAGAGAGATAGAGTGAATACAAGTGAGGGAGGTTTCGTTTGTGACATTTTTGAGTGTCCGACTTCACAATGCAAGGTGCGTAGACCCTATTAATCCATGTTTTAGTGTCCTACACACTCCCGATGAGTGTGTAATAGTGTTTTATCGCTTTGGTTCAATGTTTAGTATTACCACGGCTATGGAAATTCAAACATACGAATTTTTCAATTGATTTTTTCTCATTAAAATAGCGGGTTGTTTAGTAAATACACAATGTAAACCCTAATATAAAAAGGCTAATTGAGTCGTCTGGTTTGACTTGTTGACTTTGTTTGACTTTGATTTGACCTGAAATTGACTATTGTCACATCGTCCCCCCGTTAGAGGGAATTTCGTCCCGAAATTTACGTTTTGGCTGGGACTTCAAGGGTTTTGGAAGAGATGTGGGTATTTTTGTTTCATTTGATCTTCGCGTTCCCAAGTGAACTCAGGTCCCCGTCTAGCATTTCAGCTGACCTTTATGATGGGAATACGACTCTGTTTTGTTCACTTGATATCTCTATCCATGATTTCGACTGGTTCTTCCACGAAATGGAGACTATCATTTACTTAAATTTCGTCGAGAGGTATCACTAGAGTCTCGTCGGATAGGCACTTTTTCAAGTTCGATACGTGGAAGGTAGGGTGTACGTTATTAAGTTCTTGTCATAATCGGAGTTTGTACGCCACGGGACCAATCCTAGCAAGGATTTCAAATGGTCCGATGTACCTCAGGTTTAGTTTCCCATGTTTATCGAAACATATCATTCCTTTCCAAGGGAAACTTTCAGTAGTACCCGATCTCCGACCTGGAATTCCAAGGGTTAGCGTCGCTTGTCTGCGTAACTCTTTTTTCGATCACGAGACGCCTTCAGTCTTTCCTGAATTTGAACAATCTTTTCTGTGGTCTCCCTTATGATTTCAGGACCAGTAAGGGTGCTATCAGGGACTTTCCCCCTAGCTAGCTGAGTATCCCCCACTTCGGCCCAACAAATGGGTGATCTGCACTTGCGACCGTAAAGAGCTTCGAATGGAGCGACTTTAATGCTAGTGTGATAGTTGTTATTATAGGAGAATTCGATAAGCGGTAAATGGGTATCCCATGCCTTACCAAAGTCTATCACACAGGCTCTCAACATGTCTTCTAATGTCTGTATGGTGCGCTCGCTCTGCCCGTCGGTTTGCAGATGGTAGGCCGTACTCATGTCTAACCTAGTTCCCATAGATTTTTGTAGGGACTGCCAAAATCCCAAGGTGAACCTACTATCTCGGTCGGAGATAATGGATATTTTTACACCATGTAGTCCCACAATCTCCTTGATGTACGTCCTGGTTAACTTCTACATCATGTCGGTTTCCTTTATTGGCAGGAAGTGCGCATACTTGGTCAATTTGTCTATGATTACCCATATGGTGTCAAGTCCACCTGATGTCTTAGGCAGCTTGGTTATGAAGTCCATGGTTATCCGTTCCCACTTCCACTTAGGTATATACGGCTGTTGTAGTAGTCCTGATGGCTTCTAGTATTCTACCATGACCTTGGTGCAAGTCAGACACTTGTCCACATAGGTAGCAATCTCAGCTTTCATGTTCGGCCACCAGTACAACTTCTTGAGGTCTTGATACATCTGATCCGAACCTGGATGAATGGAATATCGTGTCTTGTGTGCCTCGTTCATGACAACGTCTCGGATCCCACCGAACTTCGGTGTCCAGATCTGGTTCATGAGGCAACGAGCTCTATCCTCCTTGACTTCAAGGTTTTTATCTATCCCTCTCAATACCTTACCTGATACGTTTTCTGGTTTCAAGGCTTCAAGTTGTGCTTCCTTGATTTGTATGAACAGGTGGGAATGGATCGTCATTGTTAATGACTTCACCCGACGACCAGAATATTCCTTTATGCTTAGGGCATCAGCTACAACATTGGCCTTGCACGGATGATAGCGGATTTCGAACTCTTAGTCGTTCAGTAGCTCCACCCATCTTCTTTGTCGCATGTTGAGCTCTTTTTTATTGAGGATATGCTGAAGACTTTTGTGATTGGTGAAGATGGTGCACTTTGTGCCGTAGAGGTAGTGTCTCCAGATCTTTAAGGTGAACACTACTGCTCCCAATTCGAGGTCGTGGGTAGTATAATTAACTTTGTGGGTCTTCAGTTTCCTTGACGCGTAAGCGATCACATTCCCTCTCTGCATGAGAACGCATCCGAGGCCTTGATTTGAAGCATCACAATACACTACGAAGTCATCAGTTACTTCTGGAAGAGACAAGATTGGTGCGCTGCATAGGGCTTGTTTTAACATTTGGAAGGCAGCTTCTTGTTTATTTTCCCACTTGAACACCACACCTTTCTGAGTCCAAGTGGTAAGGGGTTTAGCAATCTTGGAGAATTTATGTATGAACCTTCGGTAGTAGGCTGCGAGTCCCAAAAATTGTCGAATTTCTATTGGTGTTGAAGGTGTTGACCAGTTTTCGATCGCCTTGATTTTTTAGGGATCCACGGGTATCCCCTTCTTGCTAACCATGTGGCCAAGGAATCCCACTTCTCGGAGCCAAAATTCGCACTTCAAAAACTTATCATAAAGCTTCTCGGCTCTTAGAGTCTCCAGTACTATTCACAGGTGTTGCATGTGCTCTTCTTTGCTCCTTGAATATACCAAGATATCATCAATGAACACGATCACAAATTTATCTAGGAAGGGTCGACATACTCGGTTCATCAGATCCAAGAACACTGCAGGTGCGTTTGTTAATCCGAACGGCATCACTACAAACTCGTAGTGTCCATAGCGAGTTTTGAATGTCGTCTTGTGTGACAACCCGATATTTCAACCACATGTAAACGACCTAAAAAGTCAAGTATTGTAACCACGTTAGTTGTAATAAAATTAACTTCGAAAATAAAATATCCAAAAATCACTAATTAAATTACCTATTATGTTAGAAGTCATTAAACCATGATCGTACGTAAAACGAACGCCCAAATCCGACTTCGTATAAGAAAGTTAGGAATTTTTTAAGTTTGGCTTAACAACAGACGGCTAAAAACTCGAATCAGAGATCGAGCGACTTTTGGCCGGAATGACGTAAACGAGAATCAAAGGTCTCAACAATGGTATTTCAGCGATAAAAAGTCTGGCAAAAACCGACGTCAGATAAAGAAGTTATGAATTTCTAAAGAAATTTTCTTACCGCGATCTTTTAAAAATAAATAGTAAAAATAGTTTCGGAATTTGCCAACGGGATCTAAACGAAAGTTGTAGATTATGGTCTCACCTTCGCGTGGATATAAAGAACGTCGAAAACGGAGTTCGTATGAAGAAGATATGAATTTTTGAAGTTTATTAAATAATTAATATATATAAATTTCATTCAAAATTCGGTATTATCCGAAGGGTGAGTCACCAGGTCCATCCGAGTTACGAGCCGCGTACAGGCGTACGCCCCGCGTACGCGAGGCCTTGGTCTCGGTTCGTCCACGTCGCCCCTATGCGAGACTACCCCGTCCCGTCCCATCCGAAGCCAAGGCAGTCGAGGACTCGGTCACGCATGACGCACGAGTACGCCCCACGTAAGCTCGTATGCCCCGCGTACCGAGGCCTGTCAGCCGCCTATAAAAGGGATGCGAGGGTTCCGGGAAAAACACACCATTTCTATCATTTCTCTTACGATCTTGCCTCTTTTTCCGTGCCCGTACTACCCTGAAGCCCCGATCCACTTTCGCGAGTCGAAATTTTGTCCGGTTTTCATCCCGCAACCTCCGATCTTACAAGTGAGTTCATACCCCTATAATTCACACTTTTAATTGTTTTATGAGTACTTTTACATGCTTTTAAGGGGGGGGGGGGGGGAATATAAGTAAAACACTTGATTATTATCGTGTGTTATATAAACTTTCACTATACGCGTTTTATCAAAGGAATCACACATGATTTAAATCTATTATAAGGAAACTTTCATATGCAAATTATACCACGACAACATTTTATCTTTTGAAATGAGAAACGATTTATGTATTTATTTAAATCAGATACTTGCTTATACTACATTTCTGTGTGTCGGTTTTGGCACTTCAAAAACTACACTTTTCATAACAAGTGAACATTTTTACTAAGGGTTTATTATACAAACGAAACACACTTTTAGGAAACTATAATAGGTATAGTTTCACGAGAATACTACGAACTTTTACATACATGGAAATACTATTTAAAGAAGCTACTTTCATATACAATAACAAACGAACATTTTCACACGTAAATCAGTTTTATACTAAGTTTTGTTAGACATTAACTTCACGTACGTTCGAGTACACATTTCAAGTCCTGTTTTATATACCAGAATCCCTTGGAGGGGGAGCATGGTGTTTGTGTATAGATCTATACGGGGTTGACAACCCGCGCCCTGACTATCAGCTACAGTCCACCATTTGGGGTGACAAACGTCAGAACATTCCAACACCTGATGAACGTGCGTATAGGCATTCCTTGTCAATAGCATGGTTATAAAACTCACATAGAGTATTAAAAACACAATGATCAGCTCCAACTGCAACAGAAAGGGACACACTGTCTCTTTCTGCAAGGCCCCCGCAAAACCGATCACTCAAGTTCCCGGTGCTGGTGTAGGCCAAGCATGCTACGGTTGTGGCGAGGTGGGCCACTACAAAAGAAACTGCCCAAAGGCAACAAATACCAGCGAAGTGGGACGAGTATTAGCTATTGGTCATGAGGAAGATGTAGCTGATCCTACAGTAGTTGCTGGTACGTTTCTTCTCGATAATTCATATGCATGCATCCTATTTGATAGCGAGCAGAGAGAAGCTTTGCGAGCCAAAACTTTATTCACTTACTTAAACGTAAACCTAGCATGTTAGAAGAATCATTCACTGTAGAAATAGCAAATGGGAAAACTAGAAAACACTAATTGCATATACATGGGTTGTACATTAACTTTAAACGGTCACTCTTTCCTAATCAACCTTCTGCCAGTCCAAATAAAAAGTTTCGACGTTATAGTTGGCATGGATTGGTTAAGTCCTCTTCGCGCCAACATCATGTGCTTTGAAAAATCCGTTCGTCTAAATCTCCCTAACCATGAAACATTAGTGATCTACGGCGACAAATCAAGTACAAACCTTCGCATCATTTCGTGCATCCAAGCTCAAAAGTGTTTGCGGAAGGATTATCAGGCATTTCTTGCACACATCGTCGATACGAGTCGGGAGGTAAAAGATATAAACAACATCCCAGAGGTACGGGATTTCCCCGATATCTTCCCAGAAGAACTACCGGGATTACCACCATAACGCCAAGTCGAGTTCAGAATCGACTTAATTCCAGGGGCTACCCCTGTAGCAAAATCGCCTTATCGCCTGGCACCAACAGAGATGCAAGAACTTTCGAGTCAGCTTAACGAACTTCACCAAAAAGGATTCATCAGACCAAGTTTCTCACCTTGGGGAGGACCGGTCTTGTTTGTAAACAAGAAAGACGGATCGTTCCGGATGTGCATCGACTACCGAGAACTGAACAAACTTACTGTAAAGAATCGTTACCCTTTACCCCGCATTGACGACCTATTTGATCAACTTCAAGGAGCGAGCTACTTCTCAAAGATAGATCTACGATCCGGATATCACCAATTACAAGTGCTAGAGGAAGACGTTCCCAAGACAGCCTTTCGAACCCGTTATGGACACTACGAATTTGTAGCGATGCCGTTCGGGTTAACCAACGCACCAGCAGTATTCATGGACCTAATGAATAGAGTGTGCCGTCCTTACTTGGATCAATTCGTCATCGTATGCATCGATGATATACTTATCTACTCCCGAAGTAAGGAAGAACATAATCAACACCTATAGAGGGTCTTAGAAACACTACAATCAGAGAAGCTCTATGCGAAGTTCTCTAAATGTGAATTTTGGATTCAAAGAGTCGAATTTTTGGGCCACGTTGTTAGCGAAAAAGGGATACACGTGGACCCCTCCAAAATTAAGGCCATTAAGAACTAGTCGGCACCAAAGACACCTATAGAGATTCGTCAATTTCTAGGCCTAGCTGGCTACTACCGCAGATTCATAAAGAACTTCTCTAGCATTGCGAAACCTCTTACTACATTAACCCAGAAAGGCGTGGTCTTTGACTGGGAAGCAAAACAAGAGAAGGCGTTCCAAACTCTGAAACAAGCCTTATGCACCGCACCAATACTATCCCTCCCCAAAGGGATAGAAGATTTTTTAGTGTATTGCGATGCATCGAATCAAGGGCTTGGTTGTGTTCTTATGCAATGAGGGAAGCTTATTGCTTATGCCTCCCGTCAGCTTAAGACACACGAAGTAAACTATACAACACACGATCTCGAGTTAGGAGCAATGGTATTTGCTTTAAAGATCTGGAGACACTACCTGTACGCAACGAAGAGTACTATTTACACCGACCACAAGATCCTTCAACACATTTTCGATCAGAAGGAGCTCAACATGCAACAACGACGACGGGTTTAGTTACTCAATGATTACGAATGCAAGATTCGTTATCATCCTGGCAAGGCCAATGTAGTAGCTAACGCCCTCAGTCGAAAAGAATACACTGGTCGGAGAGTCAAATCTCTAAATATGACCATCCATTCCCACTTATCCACACAAATTAAAGAGGCTCAACTAGAAGCTTTATAACCCGAGCATGTGACGGGTGAATCCCTGAGACGAATGGAAAAGAATCTAGAAGTCAAGGGTGGCGGAGCCTATTATCTCATGGACCGTATCTGGACCCCAAGACATGGTGGTTTCAGGGATGTGGTCATGACTGAAGAGCACAACACGAGGTATTCCGTTCACCCAGGTTCAGATAAAATGTATTTGGATCTTAAGAAATTGTACTGGTGGCCTAACATGAAAGCAAAGATTGCTACCTTTGTAAGTAAATGTCTTACTTGTGCTAAGGTTAAGGTCGAGTACCAGAAATCTTCAGGATTATTACAACAACCAGAGATACCGGAATGGAAATGGGAACGGATCAGTTGCCCAAGACAACGGGTGGACTTGATAACATATGGGTCATCATCGACAGATTAACCAAATCCGCGCATTTTCTACCAATCAAGGAGACTGACAAGATGGAAAGGCTTACAAGAACTTACATAAGGGAAATAGTACGATTTCATGGGGTTCCGATGTCCATTATCTTGGATAGAGATAGTAGATTTACATCAAGGTTCTGACAGTCAATACAAAGTTCCCTAGGGACTAGATTAGACATGAGTACAACCTACCATCCACAAACAGATGGGCAAAGTGAGAGAACGATACAAACTTTGGAAGATATGCTGAGAGCCTGTGTGATTGACTTTGGAAAGGAATGGGATATCCATTTACGTCTTGTCGAATTCTCATACAACAATAGTTATCATACAAGCATAAAGGCTGCTCCATTTGAAGCCCTCTATGGCCGCAAGTGCAGATGCCCTATATGCTGGACCGAAGTTGGCGAAACACAACTAGCTAAAGGACGAGATACTAAAAACACTCTCACCGATCCAGAAATCATACGAGAAATGACAGAAAAGATCATTCAGATTCGTGAACGGTTGAAAGCATCTAGAGACCGACAGAAAAGCTACGCTGACCAACGGAGAAAACCTTTGGAATTCCAAGTAGGAGACCGTGTTCTATTGAAAGTCTCGCCATGGAAAGGCTTGATACGCTTTGGAAAGCATGGAAAGCTAAACCCAAGGTACATAGGGCCTTTCGAGATTCTCGCCAAAATCGGCCCTGTAGCTTACAAACTTAATCTACTACGTGAACTTAGTAACATACACCCAACCTTCCACGTATCGAATTTGAAAAAGTGTCTGTCCGATGAGACTCTTGTTATCCCACTCAACGAGATCGAGATCAACGAGAGCCTCAACTTCGTGAAAGAACCAGTAGAAGTCATGGACCGAGAGGTCAAACAAATGAAACAAAGTCGCATACCCATTGTGAAAGTCCGTTGGAACGTCAAGCGAGGACCTGAATTCACATGGGAACGCGAAGATCAGATGAAACAAAAATAGCCACATCTTTTTCTCTGATTCACTTGTATCTTTCTTGCTTTAAATTTCGGGACGAAATTCCTTCTAACTAGGGGATGATGTGACAACCCGATATTTCAACTACATGTAAACGACCTAAAATGTCAAGTATTATAACCACGTTAGTTGTAATAAAATTAACTTCGAAAATAAAATATCCAAAAATCACTAATTAAATTACCTATTATGTTAGAAGTCATTAAACCATGATCGTATGTAAAAAGAACGCCCAAATGCGACTTCGTATAAGAAAGTTAGGAATTTTTCAAGTTCGGCTTAACGGCAAACGGCTAAAAACTCGAATCAGAGATCGAGCGACTTTTGGCCGGAATAACCTAAACGAGAATCGAAGGTCTCAACAATTGTATTTCAGCGGTAAAAAGTCTGGCAAAAACCAACGTCAGATAAAGAAGTTATGAATTTCTAAAGAAAATTTCTTACCGCGGCCTTTTAAAAATAAATAATAGAAATAATTTCGGAATTTGCCAACGGGATCTAAATGAAAGTTGTAGAGTATGGTCTCACCTTCGCGTGGATATAAAGAACGTCGAAAACGGAGTTCGTATGAAGAAGATATGAATTTTTGAAGTTTATTAAATAATTAATATATAAATTTAATTCAAAATTCGGTATTATACGAAGGGTGAGTCACCGGGTCCGTCCAAGTTACACGCCGCGTACGCGAGGCCTTGGTCTCGGTTCGTCCACGTCGCCCCTATGCGACACTACCCCGTCCCGTCCCATCCGAAGCCGAGGCAGTCGAGGACTCGGTCACGCATGACGCACGAGTACGCCCTGCGTAAGCTCGTACGCCCCGCGTACCGAGGCCTCTCAACCCCCTTATAAAAGGGATGCGAGGGTTCCGGAAAAAACACACCATTTCTCTCATTTCTCTTACGATCTTGCCTCGTTTTCCGTGCCCGTACTACCCCGAAGCTCCGATCACTATGCTCGAGTCCCGAAGGTCGTTTGTGCTTCCAAGATTCCCAAGAATCCCGAGGAAATCCACTTTCACGAGTTGAAATTCTGTCCGGTTTAAATCCCGCAACCTCCGATCTTACAAGTGAGCTCATACCCCTATAATTCATACTTTTAATTGTTTTATGAGTACTTTTACATGCTTGTAAGAGAGGGGGGGGGGGGGATACAAGTAAAACACTCGATTATTATCGTGTGTTATATAAACTTTCACTATACACGTTTTATCAAAGGCATCACACGTGATTTAAAACTATTATCAGGAAACTTTCATATACAAATTATACCACGACAACATTTTATCTTTTGAAATGAGACACGATTTATGTATTTATATAAATCAGATACTTGCTTATACTACATTTCTGTGTGTCGGTTTTGGCACTGCAAAAACTATACTTTTCATAACAAGTGAACATTTTTACTAAGGGTTTATTATACAAACGAAACACACTTTTAGGAAACTATAATAGGTATAGTTTCACGAGAATACTACGAACTTTTACATACATGGAAATACTATTTAAAGAAGCTACTTTCATATACAATAACAAACGAACATTTTCACACGTAAATCAGTTTTATACTAAGTTTTGTTAGACATTAACTTCACGTACGTTCGAGTACACATTTCAAGTTCTATATTGTATACCAGAATCCCTTGGAGGGGGAGCATGGTGTTTGTGTATAGATCTATACGGGCTTGACAACCCGCGCCCTGACTGTTAGGTACAGTCCACCATTTGGGGTGACAAACGTCAGAACATTCCAACGCCTGAAGAATGTTGCGTATAGGCATTCCTTGTCAATAGCATGGTTATAAAACTCACATAGAGTATTAAAAACACAATGATTTACGGGGTTTTTCAGACGTATTGGAAATTTTATACGTATATACATTTTCTAGAAACAAACATTTGGCTTGAAAGAAGGTTACAATTATACTAGTAGAAGATATAGGATTTTCTAGGAACATGCAAACAAAGAACAAAAACATTTCATTTCATACAAAGATTGTCATTAAATATTTATGAAACTCACTAGCTTAAATGCTGATCTACTCTTTCAAAACTACTTGTATGTCCCAGGGATTCAGTAATTACAGGTAACAACCAGGTTTTGGAGAAGGGACACTGTGGTGCCAGTTTAATTTCATATTTTGACATCATATTGTAATTGATTTTGAACATGTACACTTTTAAACAATGTAAAATTTCAATTATATATATATGATGGTTGTATTGCTTTCTTTACTATGTATTCATTTGTTACGTTACCACATGAAATCATCCGCCCCCGAACATTTCTGCCGTTCCGGTGTGGGGGTGTGACATCTTGGGGATATCTTCTTCTTGAGCTCGCAGTTGATGATAACCCGACCTCAAGTTGATTTTTTGAAAATAACTTGCTACATGAAGTTGGTCGAAGATGTCGTCGATTCGGGGTTGGGGATATCGGTTCTTGATGGTAAGTTTGTTTAATTCTCGATAGTCGATGCACATGAGAAATGACCCCGTCCTTCTTCTTTACAAAAAGGACTGGTGCTCCCCAAAGTGAAAAGCTTGTTCTGATGAACCCTTTGCTCAACAGTTCATTCAACTGGCTGGGCGGTTCTTGTATTTCTATTAGTGCTAGACGGTATGGAGCTTTGGCAACGGGGGTAGCTCTGGGAATTAAGTCGATTCGGAATTCGACTTGTCGTGCGAGTGGTACACCTGGCAGGTCTTCTGGGAATACGTCAGGGGAGTTGCATACTTCTGGAATGTCCTTGATGTCCTTCACCTCTTATTTCTTATCTACAACGTGGGCTAAGAATGTGTGATATTCTTTTTGGAGATACTTTTGGGCTTTGAGGCAAGAGATGATTTGCAATTTTGCACTGGGTTTATCGCCATAGATGAGAAGGGCTTCGTTGTTTAGCAGATTAAGGCGAATGTACCTTTAGTAACATAGAATGTCGGCACGATGAGAACTTTGCCAATCCATACCAATGATGATGTACATGATCCAGCCAACTGCGGAAGCGTAAGATACTCAGCTCATATCAGCTATCTCTACCTCTGTACTCGGGCTTTGAGTCTTACTAAACTTGGTATTGTTTTGGATTTGCAACTCCCCTTTCTTGGAATTTTCCATACTAAAACCCTATAGTACGTTATCCAAGTATGTATCCTGACAGAGTCCTATCAGTCTCTTACTTCTATTTCTTACTATCGTTAATCCCAGAATATATGCAGCCTCTCCGAGGTCCTTCATAGAGAAACACTTCCTAAGCCAAGACTTGACCTCCTGCAAGGTTGGGACGTCGTTTCCTATGAGCAGTATGTCATCAACATACAATACGAGGAAGCCCACTATACTCCCACTGGGCTTGACATACACACATGACTCATCTTCGCTTCACAGATAGCCAAACTCATTGACCTTCTCGTCAAAACAAAGATTCCATCTGCGAGACGCTTGCTTCAATCCATAAATGGATTTCTCAAGCTTACACACCCTATTTGGATGCTTCGCATTGACAAAGCCCTCTAGCCGATTCATGTAAACATCCTCAACCAACTTTCCATTAAGAAAAGTAGTTTTCACGTCCATCTGCCATATTTCATAATCATGAAATGCAACTATTGCGAGCATCACCCTAATAGACTTTATCTTGGCAACTGGCGAGAAGGTCTCATCATAGTCAACTCCAGGAGTTTGTGTAAAGCCCATCGCGACCAATTGCGCTTTATAAGTGTGCACATTCCCATCCATGCCTGTCTTTTTCTTGAAGATCCACATGCACCCGACTGTCTTACGACCCGGCACGTTGTCAACCAAATTCCAAACTTGATTGTTATAAATGGACTGAATCTCGCTGTCTATTTCCTCCTTCCACTTAGCAAACTATGGGTCTGCCGTGGCTTCATTGTAGCCGCTAGGTTCGTCAAAATTTATCATTGTTTCATCACTAATAAACGTATCCCCTTCACTAGTAATATGAAAACCATAAAACTGGGGTTGAACACTAACCCTACTAGAACGTATAAGAGGTAAGGACTCGTAAATTGGTTCAACAGGAGTTTCCTCCTCAGGTTGAGTGCCAGTGTTAGAAGTTCCTTCATCGATTTTCTCTTGAATCTATTCAAGATGAATTTGCCTCCCACTGTCCTCTTGGCTTATGAATTATCTTTCTCGGAAAACCCCTCTTCTTGCAACGAAGACAACATTGTCACTCGGTCTGTAGAAGAGATAGCCAAATGACTTCTGTGGATAGCCGATGAAATAACACTTCTCACTACGAGGTTCGAGCTTGCCGTGAGTCTCTCGTCTTATGAAAGCCTCGCAACCCCAAACCTTGATATGTGCCAACGAGGGAGCTTTCCCTGTCCACATCTCGTGAGGTGTTTTGACAACCTTCTTGCTGGGAACTAGGTTAAGGATATGGGCGATAGTCTCCAAGGCATACCCGCAGAAAGCTATTGGTAATGAAGCCCGACTGATCATTGAACAAACCATGTCCAACAAGGTCCAATTCCGTCTCTTAGCCACACCATTCAATTGTGGCATTCTCGGAGGTGTCAGTTGCGAAACAAATTCGCATTCCATCAGATAGTCGTGAAACTCAAGACTTAGGTACTCTCCTCCTCGGTCTGACCTAAGCATCTTTAGTTTACTGCCCAGCTGATTCTCCACTTCTTTCTACACTCTCTGAACTTTTCAAAGGTTTCTGACTTATGCTTGATTAAGTAAATATATCCATATATGCTATATTCATCTATAAAAGTCACATAGAAGCGGCAAGCATCCTTTGTGGTGGATCTAAAGGGCCCACACACATTGGTGTGTATGAGATCCAATAGACCCTCACCCTTATCACAAGAGCCAGTAAAGAGTAACTTGGTCATCTTCCCAAGAAAACAAGATTCACACACGTCATCGTCCCTAATGTCGAATGAGTCCAACACTCCATCCTTTTGGAGTTGGGCTATGCGTTTCTTGTTGACATGGTCAAGGCGATAATGCCACAAGCATGCTTTGTATAAACTATTAGACAAATCAATATTCAACACATGATTTCCTAAGTTGTCTACAACCAACACAGATTCATATATTCCATTACAAGGAAATGCATTGAAATAAAAAACACCATTCAAATAAACATTAATAGAACCATTACTATTATCAAATGAATATCTGAAACCCTGTATATATAATCCTTGAAAAGAAATGATGTTCTTTGCCATATCTAGCGAATAGAAACAATTATTTAAATCTAATCCTAACCCATTACTCAACACTAAAGAATAAACTCCGACTCTGGTCACAGGAGACAATCTTCTATTCCCCTTAATCAAGTTTATGTTCCCATGCTCTACCTCCCTACTTCTTCTTAGGCCCTACGAATTAGAACAAATGTGGAAAGCACATCCTGTATCAAGAACCCATGAAGTAGCAAGTGATTAGTTGTTAGAGTTATTAGAATACATACCTACGAAAGTGGGCTTTATCTTTCCATCTATAATGTCTTGTAGATATTTAGGGCAGCTTCATTTCCAGTGACCCTTCTCATGGAAATAGAAACACTCTACTTCCTTAGGGTCAGAGGAGGGTTTAGCAGAACCTGCTTTGGTCCCACTATAGGATGAACCAACACGGGACTTTCCCTTTTGGTGGCTCTTTGAAGGAGCCTTGCTCTTCGTTCCCTTCCCTTGACCAATTGCCAACACAGAAGCAGCCACAGCAAGGGCTGATGCAAAAGATTTGTCCTTGAGGTTGCTCTCAGCAGTCCTTAGCAGTCCTTGAAGCTTACTCAAGGAGCCCTCTTCCTTATTCATGTGGTAGGTCATTCTGAACTGGTTGTAGCAGGAAGGCAAGGAGTGGAGGATGATGTCGATAACTAAATCCTCATCAAACTTAACATTAAGTTTGAGAAGACAATCAACATACCTCTTCATTTTCTGCAAATGAGAGGTTAGGGATTCTCCACTCCCCATCTTAGCGGTGATCATGTTAGTAATGATCTCATAACGCTCTTTCCTCGCGCTTTGGTGGTACCTATCCAGCAAATCTTGATGGATTTCATATGGATACATGTCCTCATAGGACTTTTGGAGTTCGAGGTTCATGGTGGCCAGCATAATGCAATGAACTTTCATAGCATCCCGCTTGTGGGCCTCAGAGGCGGTCAACACTTCAGGAATAGCAACATCTGGGTTGATCTTTTCAAGTTTCTCATCGAGGACATATTCTTTGTCCTTATAGCGAGTGATCATACGAATGTATCTTATCCACTTGTTGAAATTCGACCCATCAAATGTCACTTTTTGACATAGGTTCATTAGCGAGAATGACCCAGAAGCGTTGTTGTTTTTAGCAGTCATCTGCAAAAGAAAGGAACAAATATTGATTAGAAATGAATCCCCAATTAAACACCCAAATGAAAATTTATGGCTAGGATCCAACAACATTATTCACAACTTAGAAAAGGGATGCCGTAATCTAAATGCAAATAATTTGAAGGTAAGTGAATTACGATTCACTAATTTCCACTATTAAAAATAAAAAAAATTAAGTTTTAAATGTATTTGAAAACTCCTAGATTCTTTTGAGAATCATTGAACTTTTCAATAGCATGTTTAAATCTCGATATGTCCTTCAAGTTTGTGATTGGGATACCAAGGATCACAAACAAGGTGTGAATAACCATGCGAATCAACATGGTGCACTCAATGTCTCTATCACCTAATCAATGTGCCGGTAAACCACACACGCTCCATTGATCTATAACAAGCACCGAGCCACCCTTCGCTACCAAAGTCAATCCCAAATTAGTGTGTCGGTTAACCACACACGCTCCACTAACGTTTGACAAGGGTACAAAGTGTAATTCCATGGAGTAGCATCATTTTCACATTTTACCCTAAAGTAACTAAGATTGAGAATTTTTAAAACAATGTGGTTACTTTGTATCATTCATTATACTTTTAACGAGGAGAGGATTACTCTATCCGACCCGTTCGGCTAATGATCCTCCACCAATCAAGGAAGCGGTGGGGAAGAGTGGATACCCATTAAATGGTCATTTTATAGGTCATAACCTTATACCCCTTTATATATCGGCTTCGTAAATGAGGCCTACTAACGGTAAGACTAGCACTTTAAGTTATACATATATATTAATTAATCTTGTAATAATATAATAGTATAATGTTGAATTTTAAACTTGTAAAATTCTAAGAGTTTGAAATTTAAATCATTCAAAATTAAAACTTTAATCATAAAATTCAAATTTGAAAACTCGAGGACAAATTTTGAAATTTTCAAAACACAAAGGATCAAATAACAAATAATATAAATTAAACAATTAATTTTATGATTATCTATATTTGACCTAATCCAATTTTAGGCACAAGACAATTACCACATAATTTAAATAATCCATATTTATCATATAAAGAAACTATTATTCAAATTATTTGAATTTTTGTTTTGTTTTGGTAAGGATAATCATTTAAATACAATAAAATTCATATTTTATTATTAAAAAATGATTTTGGCATTTATCCTATAGCAAAACAGCAAGAAATCCCGAGATATCCTCTGTCTGACTCTCGGACTTGCCAAGTCACTACCTGGACTCACCGAGTTGAGCAGACTCGCTGAGTCCATATACTGACTCGCCAAGTCGGGTTGGGCAGAGGCTAAAAAAACAATTTTCAGCAAAAACTCGACAATTACATCACATACAACAGAAACCAATTAAGGCTCTGATACCACTAATGCTTTTAATGCAAAAGAACATCCTATGTGCTCATGCAAAACCCTAAAGCTTGGATATAGGCTTCTCTATTGTACATGTAATTCATCCAAGACTTGTAACCCTAGATCTATTATACATAATTCGAAATTAACACTATAAGAACAGATCTAAGTGATTACCTCTTTCAATTGACTTGAAATCCTTTTATTCTTCTTGGTCCTGAGCTTAGTGTCACAAGTATAACTCCTCTAATGGCTTATAAACACCACACAAGCAAGCAGTCAATTATGAGAGAGGAGTGAGGAGGCTAAAATCGTCCCTAGGGTTTCTCTTGGAGTCAAAGTGCCGAAAATTACAAGCAAGGGTCTTTATTTATACTGTAGGCTGCTAGGGTTTCAGTCTAAACCCTAATGGGCAGCTTAGTCACCAAGCAGCCCATGGAACCTTCTGGATTAGAGCCTATGGACGAAAATATGATGGATCCCCATCATAATTTCGTTCCCCCTTAGTCCATTAGGTTTCCCAACCTAAAACTCAACTATCACACATTTGACAGTTTAAGCCCCTTTATTCAATTAATCTCTTTTAGTCACCAAATTAATTCGTAATTAATTTATGACCAATATTAATTAAATAATATGATTTCTCCTTTAATATATTATTCTTTATAATATATTAATAAATCATAATATCTTCTCTCTCTCCTAAATAACCTTGTTAAGTTGCTTTGGTGAAGGCAACCCAAAAGGACCATGCACAACCGGGTCAAGTACATACCAAATATAGTTACGGGCTTAGACACTAATCCAACTGAATTCTCCTACAACAATAGCTATCACACCTGTATCAAGGTTGCACCATTTGAAGCCCGGTATGGCCGTAAGTGTAGATCCCCTCTGTGTTGGGCTGAGGTGGGCGACACGCAAATAGTCAAGGGGCAAGTCCCCGACATCACTCTCACATGCCCAGAAATCATCCGCGAAACCACAAAAAAGATCTTACAAATCTGGGAATGACTAAACGCTTCAAGAGATAGACAAAAGAGCTACGCCGATAAGAGACAAAAACCCTTGGAGTTCCAGGTTGGTGATCGCATTCTATTGAAGGTCTCACTCTGAAAAGGCATGATACGCTTTGGAAAGCGTGGAAAGCTAAATCCAAGATACAATCCTTGCTAGGATCGGTCCCGTAGCATAAAAACTTCGTCTACCACAAGAACTTAGAAACATTCATCCTGTCTTCCACGTCTCGAACCTTGAAAAGTGTTTATCTGACAAAACCCTTTTGATCCCTCTTGATGAGATCGAGATCAACGAGAACCTTAGCTTCATGGAAGAAGCTGTCGAAATCATGGATCGGGAGATCAAATGAACGAAACAAAGTCGCATACCAATAGTGAAGGTTCGCTCGAATGCCAAGCGAGGACTTGAATTCACTTGGGAGCACGAAAATAAATATCCGCATCTCTTTCCGAGTCCATGATTTACATTCTATGTTTGAATTTTGGGACAAAATTCCCTTTATCGGGGGGGGGGGGGGTGATGTGACAACCTGAAACTTTTTCAGTTATCTTTAACCGATTTCCATTAAAGAAAATTGAATTTTATTCCGTCAAATTCCTTGGTTTGGAAGAATTATTACACTTTATATAGTTAAAATTATATACGAGTCGGAACCAAAAATCACGCAAAAAAACCCGACAAGTCTCGAAAAACTAACAGCTTTCGGCCTCAGTGAGTGTACGGTTGTACACCAGTGTACAATCGCACACTTGTTTACAATCGTAAACCCATGTACGGCTGTAAACCCGTTCACGGTCGGTGACAAGTGGATCCTACAACCGACCATACCCCCAACCTATATATATATATATATATATATATATATATATATATATATATATATATATATATATATATATATATATATATACAGGACCCCCACCTTCATTTGAACCTTTTTGGCCGGAAACTCTCTCATTCTCTCTCTAGAACCCCTCACCATACACACTAAAAACACCACTTTTCTTCCATAAATTGTCAAAAATCATCATTTTGGGGTCGATTTGGAGCATCTGGAACACATTTTTCTTTGAATCAAATGCCCTTGTTCTTGAGTGTACGGCCGTACACCCTTCAAATATGCAAGGATCGTAAACCCTTCAAAGAGGAGTTTATGGCTGTAAACTGCCTGTTCGGCTGTAAACCACCCTTCACGGCCGTAAACCCCCGTTCACGGCCATACATACCTCCTAAGTGGTGAAAAACCTATTTCCTCGACTCAACCAAGTCCCAGTAACATTACTTAACTAAAAGCAAGTGTTTTTCTAACACTTTATCTAACGAAATCGCTAATTTAGATACATATATGTATTTATTTGATATTAGGATCCCATTAAGTGCCACGTACAACAACTCGAGGATCTTCCAGTTCAACGCTTTCACACAACAAATAGTTAGTTCATACCCCTACACTTTTATTGTTTTTAAACGTTTTCAGGGGGAATACAAGTCAAACACAAATGAATTTGTGAACTAATACAAAAGGTATTCAACAAGTTAAAACTTATGCAATTGATTAGATCTAATGAGTTCCATAAAACATATAGATATTTTATCCCTTTTGTATTATGCAGAGCATAAGGGAGACTTTCAAATCATCATTGCATAGTTTTTAGAACAATTCACGAACCAAGAACATAACCTTTCAATCAAACTATAATAGGTATAGTTTGGGATTTCATTACCAGTTTTACCGATAGAAACTATATACATGGACAACAAATAAACTTTGATAGTTTTAGTTTATGATATTCAATACTACATTCGTATAACAAGAGTATATCAATAAATAATTATTTAAGTATAATTATTCATACTCTATCAAGTATACAAATGATTCAATTATGAGAACACGATATAGACTTACACGTAAACTAGTTAATACATGATTGTGAGACATCTATTCATTTGTACTCTTCAGGGTACTGGTAAAATCCTCAACATTTAGTGTAACCAGAGTCTCCTGGAGGGAGAGTGTGAGATTTGTGAATAGATCTATTTGGGACTGACGATGCCTGAAGAAATGTCGCCTGGGGTGAAAAATATCATACCGTACGATGCCTGAAGAAATGTCGCTGAGGTCACTAGTCATATCAAGCATGGTTATACAAACTCAGAATTGTTAGAACTAACCTTTGTTTACGAGATTTTATTCGTCACTCATTTTATTTCTATTAATAGAACTACTACACTTTACTCTGGAAGGATTGCAGGGATGAAATACATGGTTTTATTTTAAATAATAAAACTACAATACATACTGGTGGTAGCCAGGGTTTTCAAACAGAACATACTATACATACTGGTGGTAGCTAGGGTTTTCAAACCTAATATATTAACGAACATACATGTTAGAAAATATTGGATTTTCATGGGGAACATACAAACATTTTTCAGAATTCGATAACTGGTTTTTGTTACAAAAACAATCGTATGAACTCACCAACTTTATGCTAATACGTTTTCAAAATTTTTGTATTCTTAGGACATTATTAGACAGGTACTCTCACTGGCTTTTGAGAAGACGGAGCATATGGAGCCTCGTCTTTATACTTTTGTTACTTTTGATGTACACAAACAACAAATCAAACAAATCTTTATTCATATTATATTGTAATGGTTGTGTTTACTTTGATGACTATGATGCAATTGTTGTGATACTACACATGACGTCCCCCACCCTCGAACGTTTCCGCTGTTTTGGTTTTGGGGTGTGACAGATTGGTATCCGTGATATTGTTTATAATGAACTTAGTGTACCGAAACGTGTTATGTTATGTTATATGATGTGATTATGAGAACTGCATGCTAGAATAGGGCTAAGGATCTAGGGAGGATGGCTTGTATGCCTGTTATGTTATTATGAGAACTGCATGCTAGACTAGGGCTAAGGGTCTAGTAAGGATATCTTACATGCTTGCTCTATGAGTTTATTGAGCTATATGCTAGGGTTGGTTAGTCAGCAGTATGGTAGCCTGATTAGGTTATGCTTGGTAATAGTTACTCGATGCACAAATGTTGTTTGTTTTGTGCTTATAGGGGTTCCAACTAGCTTTAACTAAGCAATAAGAGAATATGTAATAGTATTCGCAAGCTAGTTAGGATAGATGGTAGGGATTCCTTGTGCAGCTGATCGTAGAGAATAGGTCAGAGAGTGCCCTAGAACAAGCCTATGATGATATTAGCTTGGAAATCAGTTTTAGTATAAGGGACTTGGTGAAGTCAAAGCAATCCTTGATGAAAGTACGGATATATGTGGAAGGTAATATGGGCCCGTACTACTGAAAGCAGAGGATCCGTACTATAGTCAAGGAGGGTTGAGATAGAACTAGGGAACTTCTAGAATGTGTGAGACCTCTCAAGAGTATGTATGAACTTGACGTTTATATGTTTTATTTCAATATGGCGATTACGCGACATGGAGCAGGAGGTTCAGGGTCTGGATCAGGATCACGATCAGATTAGACACTTTAAAGTTATCATATGGACATGAGACATAGTTTAGAATCATTCCCATTGTCCAAAATTTTGTTTCCCAATTTCCAGATTTGTGATGACCTTATACGACTTCTAATTGAACACATCAATTCAACCCTGGCTGGGCCCAACACTATAACTAAACACCAAATCACCCAAGGGCTTAGAGATATCGTTTTTCCTGTTAGGGAAAAAGTAACAAATAAACTTTGAGTTATATGCTTTTATCTTTTTCTTAGCAAATCAACCATGACAATGCATTTTATAACATGAAGTTACTGATGTGTTTTAACACTACCAATGTACAATCCTGTTGTAAATTACAACTCCTATATCTCCATTTTAGAATATAATATATTATCATCTTAGAATTATTCATTATAGAATCCATGAAGTAATTCTATGAGTGTACGATTATCCAATACTCAAATATCCATTTTCTAAGTAGTCATGAATATTGTAGCATCCATTACAATGTCTAATATCCATAGACAATCTACAATCAATTCATCATAGTCTTAATTCACTGTTTACCGCCAAAAGTATGAGCGACTATGGAATATGAGTAATTAAACTATTCAGGAAGTAAGACATGCAAATTGAAACACAAGAATAAATAATTAACAAAGGTAGTAAACAAACTCAAAAATAATCTTTATTATTCAATCGCCAAAATCAATTACATTTTTTTTGTTATAAGTTTCAAACTAAATATCTAACTACTAAAACTAATATCATCTCTCAAACCAATGCTCCTAGCATGTTGATTATGCTTAACCCTACTCAGAACCTTCTTCAACTCTATGTCTTATATAATCGTACTTTCTTTCGATATGTCTGGATTTATCATGATGTGTCGGTTCTTTGGTCGAAGCAACCACTCCTTCATTGTCGCGGAAAAGTTCCATTGAATGGTTAGAACTACTCCAAGATTGCCGATTAAGTTCTTTAACCAAGTTGCTTCCTTTGATGCTTCACTTGCTTATGTGTACTCTGATATTCAATTAGAATCGGCCATTATGTCATGCTTGGAAATTTTCCAAGTAACCGCTCCACCATTTAATAGGAACACCCAAACAGATTGAGAAAGAAGGTTATCTCTATGTATTTGGAAGTTGGCATCACTATACCAACTTACTCTCAATGTATCACTACCACCAAGCACTAGAACCATGTCCTTTGTCCTCCGTAGATACTTGAGAGTGTTCTTCACTACTATCAAATGAGATCTGATAGGATATCCCTGAAAGCGACTAACCGTGCTTACAGAAAAAGTCACATTAGGGCGAGTACATGTCATAGCATACATGATCGATTCGACACATGAAGCATATGGGACTCAACTCATTCTGCTATCTCTTCATCTGTACTAGGGCTTTAAGTCTTACTCAACTTTGCATTTCTTTGAATAGATAACTATCCTATCATGGAATTTTGCATACTAAAACGATTTAGTACCTTATCCAAGTATGTACTCTACTATCTTGGAATTATGCATACTAAAACATTTTAGTACCTTATCCAAGTATATACCCTAACTAAGACCAATTAGTCTCTTCTTTCTATCCCATAAAATTCTTACCCCAAGAATATAGGTTGCCTCTCCTACATCCTTCATAGCAAAACACTTTCCAAGCTAAGACTTTATTTCTTATAGATTTTGAATGTTATTTCCTCTAAAGAGTATGTCATCAACATACAATACTAGAAAGGTTACTATACTCCCACTAGCCTTAACATAAAATGACTCATCCTCACTCCTAGAGAAACCACATTCTTTGACTTTCCCGTAGAAGCAAAGATTCCAGCTGTAAGACACATGTTTCAACCCATAAATGGGTTTCTCAAGCTTACACACTCTATTAGGATATTTTGCATCTACAAAACTCTCTGGCTTACTCATGTAAACATCTTTGGCCAACTTCCCGTTAAGGAAAACGGTTTTGACATCTATTTCCATATTTCATAATTATGAAAGGCCTTTATGGTGAGGATTATCCTAATAGAATTTATTTTGGCCACCGGTAAGAAGGTCTCATCATAGTCAATCCATGTGGTTTAAGTAAAGCCCTTCACAACCAGTCATGCCTTGAACATGTGTACCTTTCGATCCATGCTAGTCTTCTTCTTGAAGATCCATTTGCAACCCACTCTCTTTTAACCAAGTTCGTGATCAACTAAATTCCAAACTTTGTTATCATACATGGACTTAATCTTGCTGTCAGCTGCCTCTTTCCACTTGGCAGCCTTAGGGTCTGTAATTGCTTCATTGTATCTAGTTGGCTCATCTAGTTATACTAGTGTATGATCACTGACAAACATGTCACAATTTGCAATTATATGGAAACCATAAACTCGGGTGGTATAGTAACTCTACTCGATCGAAGACGAGGTAATGAATTGTCAATAGGCATAATAGGAGTCTCATCCTCTGGTTGAGAGCTAGTTTCTTCTAAGGTTCCTTCATTGGTTACTTCTTGAATCTCTTCAAGTTCAATTGTACTCCCACTATCCTCTTTACATATGAGCTCTCTCTCTCTCTCTCTCTCTCTTTATCTCTCGCAAAAGACTCCACTTCGTGCTAAAAAGAACATGTTCTCCTTATGTATGTAGAACAAACATCCAAAAGACTGTTATGGGTAGCCAATGAAAATACACTTCTCATTTCTAGTTGCTAGCTTGTTATGAGTTTCTTGTCTAACAAAAGCTTCACAAACCCATACCATGATATATGCTAATGAGGGAACTTTCCCTGTCCATATCTCGTGAGATGCTTTGGCAACCTTCTTGGTAGAGAAAAGATTGAGGATATTGGCAACTGTCTCTATAGCATACCTCCAGAAAGAAATAATACGAGAAGCTTGACTCATCATGAAACGAACCATGCGTAACAAGGTTCGATTATGCCTCTCAGACACACCTTTAAGTTGTAGTGTCCAAGGAGGAGTAAAGTGTAAAACTATTCCACATTCCTTGAGATAGTTGTTGAACTCAATACTAAGGTACTCTTGACATCTATCAGTTCGGAGCATCTTTATTTTCCTGCCTAATTAATTTTCGACTACATGTTTAAACTTTTTAAACTTTTCAAAGGTTTCTGATTTATGCTTGATTAAGTAGATATAACCATATTTTCTATAATCATCTGTAGATATCAAATAAAATTAATTCTCATCCTTTATGGTGGATCTGAAGGGTCCACACACGTCTATATATATGAGATCTAACAAATCTTCACCTCTTTCGCAATATCCAGTGAAGGGTAATTTTGTCATCTTGCCCAAAAGAAATGATTCAAATTCATTATATGTCCTTAAGTAAAATGATTCCAACACTCCATCCTTTTATAGTTTGGTGATGCATTTCTTGTTAATGTGCCCAATATGAAAATTCCACAAGTATGCCATATCTAAACCATTAGACGAATCAATATAGAATAAACCATTACCTAAGTTATCAATACAAATCGTAGTTTCATACACACCATTACAAGGTACAGCTTCAAACATAAAAATACCATTTTTATAAACCAAAACCAATCCATTCACATCATTAAATAAATATCGAAAACCTTGTCTAAATTGTACATGAAAAAAGAAATAATGTTCCACATCATTTCTGATGAATAGAAACAATCAACTAAATCTAATCTAACATCACCATTAAAAACAAGTCCATATGTTCCAATCTTGGCAACAAGAGAAGATAGCCTATTGCCCATAATTAGATTCATCCTTCCATGCTCTGCTTCCTCAATTTCTCTTAGCCCCTGCAAATCAGAGAAAATATGAAAACCAGATCGTGTATCAAGGACCCAAAAATGAGTAGATTGTGAGTTATTACTTTAAATAATGTAAATACATGCCGATGATGGATTCACTTTACCATCCATGATGTCCTGGACGTACTTGGGGTAGCTTCATTTCCAAGGGCCCTTTTCATTGTAATACAAGCAAGTCTCCTCTTTGGGATCATTAATAGAAGGTATATCAGAACTAGGCCTTTCTTTTGGCCATTACGAGACAACATAACATAGGCCTTTCCCTTCTAGTATCTTAGGAGCACGTTTACTCTTATTTCCTTTGTTTTGCCCAATATCAAGGATAGGAGCCCTCGTAAGTGTAATGCCTTATTTTGAATTCCTTCCCATTACCGGCTGGTATTCAAGGAGTGGGTATTATTAGACTTATAACCCATAAAGAATTGAGTTTGGGCTCATTTGTATATGGATGATGTATTTTAGATGACTCGGGTTTTCAGTTTGTGTTTTAGAGCCCATGAATATTTGTAAAGACATTGTTTCGGGCCTTTTATGAATTTTTTATTTTTGTTCAATTGGTTTTCTGGCTAAGTAAAGTTTTTAGAAGCATAGGGCTTCTATCCACCTTTCTGTGGATATAAAGAAAGTCAAAAACGAATAAGGACGCAAAAGTTTTGATCATTTGAAGTTAGCAGGGTTTGGATCAAACCGAGTATGCATGGCATACCAGGTAAGAACGCATGGAGTTCAAAAAGGAATTTGGACGCAAGAGCATTTAGGAATGCCATGCATTCCCCAAGGGAATGCGCTGCGTTCGTTAGGTCATATCAAAACCCTAATTTAGAGTCTTGGACCCTATTTAATCACCTTAACTCACCTCCAACCCTCATTTCCTCTAGACTCCATCCTCTCCAACCCTAAGAAAAAAACCCTAGCCTCCATTTGAGTATTTCTTGAGCTTTATTGTGGTTTAAGTGTGTTTTGGTTCTTGATGAAGAAGAAGAAGACTATTGAAGAGTCATTGATTAGCTTGGAGCTTTTGGATCCAGGCCTTGTACACCTACATCTATCTTTTGGAGGTATAAAGTCTCAACCTTGACAACTCTTTCATGTAGATATAGCTATGTGGTATTTTTTATGGTTTTCGTCCCTTTGAGGTGGTTCCTGTGAGTAAAAGTTACTCCAGAACCTTTGAACTTCATATATGGTCCTTGTTAAGGTTATGGTGTCATAAAGTTTGGATCTTGATGGGTATAGACCTTCCATGCAAGATTTGGTAGTCATTTGATGAAGTTTGGGACTTAGGGTTTTGATTTAGGACCAACTGAGTTATACTAAGTCATACAATTAGAAACTTTATGACTTCAGAAGTCCCTTTGAATCAGATCTGGAAGTTTGGACTAAGGCCTTAAGGTAAAAAGCTTGCATCTTGGCCTCTTTATCGAGTTAGAATGCTTGAAATCATAATTGGGCCCTTTTAGACCATGCAAAGGTGTCAAGTTGACAACTTTATGGATTAAGTCACTGATATGAAGCTACTTTGAGGATTTGAACGTTTGTCTTAAGGTATTAAGATGTTTAGGGTAATTTTTGGACATTGGACAGGAATGTCATGCGTTCATCTAGGGAACATGACATGTTCAGGCAAAGGGCCCCAATCAATGGTCTTGCAACGAACGTCCTACGCTCCACCAGGGAACATAGCGTGTTCGGTTCATCAATGGGATTTTTGGGATTTTGGTCATGGACTTGGTTTAGGGTTCAGGCTTGTTTCTTTAGGCTATGAATTATTTGTTTGGGCTCTACTTGGGCCTCAGGACTTTGAGTGGGCCTTAGGTTTGGTTTGGGCCTTGATTTGTGTTGTTGGGCCATTAGTGGGTCATGGGCCAAATTTGGGTTGGGTCCATTAAGGAAAGGGTAAAATTGTCTTTTACCCTAGGTGTTGGGACTTATGAGTTGAGGTCGCGGTGAATGGGTAATGTCATAATTATTAATTGGGATTTATTTGCTGTTAGTTTCGGATTTCCGTTTTGGCCGCCGAGTGTTATCTGATTTGTAGCAGATCGAGGTGAGTCTCCCTCCGTGAATGTACTCTAAAGTAGTATAATGCAAATTTATATCTTTATAAAACCATTTGAATCTAAGTTTCCAGAAATGTAGCCTGTATTGTACTAAAAAATAGTGTAATATAGTTTTATATAAATAAAACTATTTGATGATATATATGTATTCGTAAACAAAATGTGTTGTTAATACCCCTTAAAAATGTATGTATTTGGAACCACCAATTGTACTGTAACATAGTGTACGGTAGTTTTATTATTTAAATAAAACCATTTGAAGGTAAGTTAGCCCCGTAAACCAAAGGTCTTATTAATACTTATTATGAGTGTTATTATAACCATGCTAACGACTAGTGGCCTGTATGACATTCTTCAGGCGTCGGAATTGTACGACATTTGTCACCCCAAACCTACCGATCTAATTGTAGCTAACCGTTTAGGTGTAGCATTGTAAGTCCTGTATAGATCTATACAGAAGTGTCACACTCTCTACAAGAGACTCTGGTTATAATACGAGACTTTAGTGTGTCCTCTGGAAAGTACGTGAAGATAGTGTCACACAATCCTTCTATTAATCGGTTTACGTATAGTGTAATGAAATCTCTTTTTCTTGTAAAGGTATGCATTACCCTTTCATAGTGTTTACATAGTATGGAAATAATTAATCTTTTAAATAATTATTTATGTGTCCCCAACCGTGTAAAATAGTTCGAATGTTCTGTAAAGTATACCCATTATAGTTTATATAAATGTTTCGGTTAAAAATGAATCCTTTGTATGTTATTATCCATTTACCTTGATAATAAAATGAAATGAAATAATTATATATGTATGTTTATATAATTATACCATTTTTGCTCAACATATTACAAAAGGGTTAAAGTCTTATAAACTATTTAAAATATAGTTTATTTTTTAAAATCCAATCGTATGTTTCATATGTGTGTGTGTGTGTGTGTATATATATATATATATATATATATATATATATATATAGAGAGAGAGAGAGAGAGATAGAGAGAGTAAGAAAACCATAGTGTATTGTACGAAAACTTTATAGCTTGGTGATTTTAGCAAACCTTTGTATGTATATGCCCACGAATTTGGAAATAAATCTATTTTGTGTATTCTAGCATTTTTGCACAAACGGTAGCAAAAATATGAGTAATCATATTGTATATTTGAACACAGGTTTTCTTGTGTTTTACTTGTATTCCCCCCAACATAGAAAAATCGTGGAAAGTGTAGGGGTGTGAACTCACCTCAGGTGTATTCTTGGCTGGATAACGAGGCAAAATGAAGATCTTCAAGTTACATTATGTGAATGTGTTCGTATCCTACGAGTATTTAATAGGAAATATTGTGTGTAAATTAGTTAAATCTACATGTAAGTGTTTTATAAAATACTTGATTAAACAAGTAATACTTACAAAGTTTCCTAAAAATCAATTGGAGGACTAGTTTTCCTAGGAAGTTTGAATGTGTTTCTGGGTAAACTGTTGAAGATGTGAAGGTGTCCTTGAAGATGTATGAAGATTTGAATATACGGAACTCGATTTTGAGAGAAAGTAGGGATAGTTTTTGAAATGTAAATGAGAATTATGAGAAAGGTTTTCGTCCAAGTATATATATATATATATATATATATATATATATATATATATATATATATATATATATATGGGAGTAAAAGTGATTTGACATTTGCATTGGAATGTGTATTTTATCACATTGGAAGAAGTGTCACCAGATAAGGTGGGTGTTTTTAGTCTATCCCCACCGAAATCCCCTTGAACCAAGGTCTTCGGTCTCTCTTGTTCTCAGCCTAGGGGTTCTCGGTCAAGGGTTCTCGGTCTAAAAAAGTTATTGGACAAGGCATTGATTTCTGTCTTCATGATTTTTGATTTTTGATTCCTAAAACTGAAAAACTCTAAAGCAATATGAATTTTCATGATTTAATTTTCTAGCTATTTGACTGTTATTGGCATAACTGACTTTTGGTTTAATTTCTTTGACTTTTATTGACCCGAAATAACCAGTTGTTACATTATCCCCTCGTTAGAGGGAATTTCGTCCCAAAATTATTTCTAAATGGGTACTCCTGAACTAGGGAAAAGATGCGGATATTTTTGTTTCATCTGATCTTCTCATTCCCAAGTGAATTCAGGTCCTCTCTTGGCGTTCTAGCAGTCCTTCACTATTGGTATACGGTTTTGTTTCGTTCTCTTGATTTCCATATCCATGATTTCTACATGTTCCTCTAAGAAGTATAGACTCTCATTTATCTTGATTTCAGTGAGTGGAATTACAAGAGTTTCGTCCGACAGACACTTCTTTAGATTAGACACGTGGAAAGTGAGGTGTATATTGCTGATTTCTTGCGGTAGTTTAAGTTTGTAAGCCATTGGGCCAACTCTAGCAAGAACCTCGAATGGTCCGATGTACCTTGGATTTAGTTTTCCACGTTTTCCAAAACGTATCATTCCCTTCCAGGGTGAGACCTTTAATAGAACGCATTCACCAACCTGGAACTCCAAGGGCTTTCGTCGTTTATCCGCATAACTCTTTTGTCGGACCCTAGATGCTTTCAGTTATTCCCAGATTTGAACAATCATCTCCGTAGTTTCTTGTATGATTTTGGGGTCGGTGAGAGTGCTGTCAGAAACTTGCCTCTTTGCTAGTTATGTGTCACCCACTTCCGCCCAACACAAAGGTGATCTGCACTTGCGGCCATAGAGGACTTCAAATGTCACGACTTTGATGCTAGTGTGATAGTTGTTATCGTATGAGAATTCGATGAGTGGTAAATCGGTATCCCAAGCTTTACCAAAATCTATCACACAAGCTCTCAACATGTTTTCCAGCGTCTAAATGGTTCTCTCGCTTTGCCCGTCAGTCTGGGGATGGTATGTTGTACTCATGTCGAGTTTGGTTCCCACGGACTTTTGTAGTTATTTCCAAAACCGTGAGGTAAATTTACTATCTCTATCGGAAATAATGGATATTGGCACACCATACAATCGTACAATCTCTTTAATGCACGTCCTGGTTAACTTCTCCATCCTATCAGTCTCTTTTATTGGTAGGAAGTACGAGGATTTGGTTAACCAATCAACGATTACCCAAATGTTGTCA
This sequence comes from Lactuca saligna, assembly GCF_052625555.1. Classification (NCBI taxonomy): domain Eukaryota; kingdom Viridiplantae; phylum Streptophyta; class Magnoliopsida; order Asterales; family Asteraceae; genus Lactuca; species Lactuca saligna. Next base: position 239,479,078 of record NC_136424.1, read on the forward strand.
AGACCACCCGTTGTCTTGGACAACTTGGTTATGAAATCCATGGTTACCCAAATGTTGTCAAGACCACCCTTCATGTTTGGCCACCAATAAAGTTTCTTGAGGTCCAGGTACATCTTGTCTAAACCGGGATGACAGAGTATCCGGTCTTGTGAGCTTTGTTTATTACAACGTCTCTGTATCCGCCGAATCTCGGTGTCCAGATCCGATTCATGAGATAACGAACTCCGTCACCCTTTACTTCTAAGTTTTTATCCATTCCCCTTAAGGCTTCACCTACTACATTCTTAGGTTTCAAGGATTCCAGCTAAGCCTCTTTAATTTGCGCGGGCAGGTGTGAATGGATGGTCATGGTTAATGACTTTACTCGGTGGCCCGAGTACTCTTTTCGACTAAGGGCATCTGCTACTACATTGTCCTTGCCTAGCTGATAGCGAATTTTGCATTCGTAATCATTTAGTAGTTCTACCCATCGTTGTTGCCACATGTTGAGTTCCTTATGATCGAAGATGTGTTGGAGAATCTTATGATCTGTGAAGATTGTGCACTTCATACCATAAAGGTATTTCTTCCAGATCTTCACAGCAAACACTACTGCTCCCGGTTCAAGGTCGTGTGTGTTATAGTGTCACACCCCGCTAAAGCGGAAACACGAGGCGTGGCAGTACAAAGGGTTTCATAGCAAAAGTTTAAAGACAACACCAACCATAGTATTAAAAACCATTACAAATTTACAATGGGTTTGAACAACTTTTAAAAGAAATTACAATGAAAATAGAAATACAACACATGCGAATGCTCCTAAAATTGAGGTGTCCCTAAGTGCCACTCACTCGATGATTCCTGAAAACGCATGTAAAACGAGTGTCAACTATAAAAATAGTTGGTGAGTACTCACAAGTTTAACAAAATAATATTGGTTCATGAGTTGAAATCAAAGTTTTGATAAAAGTTTCCAATAATAAAAGTATATTGCTAGGAGTAAATAAGTTTGTAAACACAGTTCGTTGTTATCATGAGGAATAAAGTATATTGCCCGAATAATATGCAACATTCATATTTTCATGGAAGATAAAGTTCGTTACTCAAACGAGTAAACAAGTTTCATTGCTAAAATGAGCTGTCAATTTCGTTTCTACAAGGAGCAAACAATTTCATTGCTAAAACATGTATATAAGTTTCCAATAGTAAAAGTTCGTTGTTGTAATGAGAACTAGAGTCCATTGCTATAATGAGAAGCAAAGTTCATTGCTATAATGAGAAACAAAGTTTATTGCTATAATGAGAAACAAGTTTCGTTGCTAAAATAAGTATTCAAGTTTCATTGCTAAAATAAGTATACAAGTGTCGTTGCTAACATAGGAATACAAGTTTTGTATGTGTATAAAGAATAGTACGTGCATCAAGTTTCCATTCATGAGTTCACAACCCAAGCCTAATGACCGAATCGTGCCCTATTGACTAATATGTGTATCGCAAACATAGTGTATAAAATGGTAAAATGCACTCAAGCGAATCGTGCAAGTGAGGAGTTGTCTCCCTCCTGATAACGCTATCCATAATAACCATAGGCTCAAAAGAGTTAATGAGTTGTGTCTAGAGATTCCACGGACTTAACCGCGATACAGTCCTCATGAATTAAAGTAACATACACATACATGCGAAATATAGCAACCAAGTTTCATACAAGTCAAAATAAATACAACGAACATAAAAAGTTTAGGACATGCTTTTCCACCCCAAAACATTTAAAAACCGAAAATAGGGGAGTGCGTGAATACTCACAATGTGCATAATATACTAATCAAGTTTATACGAGTCAATTAAATATAACAAACATACGTAGTTTAGGACATGCTTTTCCACCCCAAAACATAAAAACCGAAAATAGGGGAGTACGTGAATACTCACAATATGCAAAACATAGCAACCAAGTTTATACGATTTAATTATAAGTACAACGGATATAAATAGTTTAGGACATGCTTTTCCACCCCAAAACATAAAAACCAAAAATAGGGGAGTGGTGAATACTAACAATGTGCATTGAGATGATGCAAATGGTGCCTTGAATATGCTCCACTCGTATCACTATCGATTCCTATAATAATGGTATTCGCTAGTGAGTCTCTAATCAAAATCTAACACTAGTATACATGGTACTACAATAGAATTATGCCAATATTGTGTCAAAATTTAAAATCGATAAGTTACAAACATTTTTCTGTGGAAATTAAGTTTCAAAGAATCAATTGCTATATAACAATTTAAGTGGAAAATTTCAATTATTGAAATGTTAATATTTAACATTTTAGAGGTGTTCCAATGATTAAATATTCAAAACTAAATCAATTTAATTCTAAAATATCCCAAACTTTGCATTTCTGTTTTAATTGAAGTCAAAGACCTCAAGATAAATTTTCTTGAATTTTTGATTTGTCTAACTATTTTTCACCATTTTAGTTTCTTGAATAACCATAAATTCATGAAAAATAGCAATGAGTTAAGAAAATTCCCCAAATTTTTTATATTACTGTTATTAAATATTATTAAGTTGGGAAAAATATAAAAATGGATTTCCAAGCTGTTTAATTATATTTTATGATTTTTGAGCATTTATTCCAATAAAAATTGAAATAAATAGAAAATAGTTTCAAAAATTACCCTAACTTTTTATTTAACTGTTATTATACATAGCTAGGCTGGGAAAAATATAAAAGATATTTTTCAGTGGGTATTTCTATTTTTCCTTGTTTTATTCCTTTAATTAATCATTAATTGAAGAAATAATATTAAACAGTTAAATAAATTACCAAAAAATTTTGCAACATCATTTACAGTATAGATAACCTGGGAAAAATATCAAAAGTGGTTTTCATAATGTATAATCTAGTTTTGGGTATTTATGTGTATTTAAGTGTATTTAAGTGTAATTAACTTTAGAAAATAAGAGAAAAATAGTTTACAGTGGGGAAAAATCCTCAAATTTTTATGTAACCTCCTTCTGTACAATATGATGTTCTGGTAATTTTTCATGAATTTTGGATAATCAGAACTATTTTTCCTATTTTTAGACCATTATAATTACCAAAAACTGGGAAAAAAAGTAAGACATGATGAAAAATCTTTAAATTATTTTCTTGAGTCACCCATCACAGGTAAGGTATGCAAAAATTGTTATATACAATTTTCACACTCTCTAAAGTGGTTTTGTGATTTATTATACCCTAACAAAAGAAAAATCGGAAATCATATCAAACAGCAACAAAAATTGATGAAATTTGGTGACGTGTCGTTATTCACCATAAGGATCATCCATGAATTTATTCCAGATTTATTGACCTCTGGAAGTATTTTATGTGATTTATGCCCATGGTTTTAACAATAATTTTAATAAATCAAAGAAATAATAAAAGCTCTTGAAATTTTCCAGATTATCACATGCATGTGAGGGCTTTCAAAAGGAAAAATGTTCAAAATTTATTCAGAAGGGAAATGGGGGTAATGAATCCAAACAAGTTAAGAAATGTTGCATGCAATGGTGCATGAGATGTAAATGTGGCTGAAGTTCATGAATTTGTGTAGCCCATTCAGTGAGGTTTTAAGCCACGAAATTTCAGCCATCATTCACTAGATATGTTAAGTTTCTAAATTAGTTTTCATCAGATTTATGGTTGGGTTTAAGGCCATTGATCATGCAAGCCAAAAATGGTGATCACAGAAAAAGAGCTGTTTGCGCAACCATTTTGTAAAAATTGCCAAAATCGGATATTTAATATTTTACAGTGAGACCAGTTGTGTTTGAAAGTTAGCTCAAAATATTATATTTCAGAAAAAGAATCATGAAATTTTGTTAAGAAATGAGTGAGATATGGCAGTTTAAAGTCAAGTAAAGAAATCTGGCAGATTGCATGCATGATGATTGGTTAGAAAAGTGAGTTCTCATCATTTCCTTGAGTAAATCTTTTGAAATATTTTAAAATATATCATGATAAACTTATATTCTAGTTATGTTTCCAGAGATCAAAAGATTAAAACTTATCAAAATGTATACATTCATTTATGAACAAAAATTTGTTTCTCAAAAACTCTTAACTTGAGTTTGATGTTTTAATCCTTAAAATCGATTTTTGCACTAAGATCATGAACATGCAACCTTGTTTATCATACATGCATGGTGTTAAAAAACATCCATGATGTTCTAAAAAACCATTTTAACACAAAGAAAACAAGTTTGAAGAAGATGAAGAAGGAGAAAGTGTAAGAAAAAGAGCAAAATTTGAAGGAAAAGTGAAGTAGAAATCGATTTTACCTTCAAGAATACCACAAGATGATGAAGATTTCGAGTTTGAGGAGTGTTCTTGGGTTTGTTTTCTGGAAAATTTCTTGGTTCTTAGAGGGAGGAAGAGAGAATGGAGTGGTGTTTGGAGAGAAAAAGTAGAGAGAAGGTAGAGAGAGTTTTCTAGAGAGAGAAAGGCGAAAGATGTGTGTGTTGGAGAATGAGAGTGTGAGAGAGAGAGATATGGGGAGGGGGAATCCTATTTTAGGGGAGGAGAGGCTCCCTCTCTCTTGTTTCTTTTATAAAAATTCCAATCTTTTATAAAAATATCCAGCTTTTTATAAAATGTACACCTTAACCTAGTTTTTACGCATAAAACTCTTGATTTTTGACTTATAAATCAAGGGTAAATGAAAATAAATAAATCTTTATTTTTCATTGAGTTGTATTTCTTAATAATTGTTATGATAAGATAATATTATAAGGTTCATAATTGTTTTTATAGGACTTTTAAGGTTAAAGTTTATAAATATGAGTTTTTAGGGCTTTTAGGGTTTTGGAGTTTAATAAACTTTGAATATCAAAATAAATTGAATATTTGAGACTTCAAATTATCTTATGGTATTATAACTCTTTTATAGTTATAAATAATGTTTGTAATTTATTTTTATCGGTTTATTGGCATTCTATGTAGTGATTCCGAGATTCAAGCGAAATTGAGGAATCAAGTATACTAGTCCTAGTCTTCAACTTTGACTTAAGTTTCTATGAGACTTTGAACTCACTTCTACTTATAGGTCAAGTGCATGATGTGTGTATATGATTCATGAAATGTTGTTCGAGTCAAAAAGTAACCCGAATATGGATAGTCACTACAGTTAAGTAGTCGTAGAATTCACATACCAATGTGAAATCCAAGCACATTATCCATTGTCTCTATCTGTTTCCAAGATCCCACTAGGTTATAACTTAGCTTCTAGTTACTAAGTCTAATATGTGTAGTGCCTATATGTGTAACTAAGTTCATTCAAATCTAGAACTAACTCGAATTTTGACAGTTGTCACATATAGTTAACTTCGTGATTCTTAAGTTGTCTCGAGGAATAGGAAATGACATTTCCTCATTGCATAAGTAGACAACCTAGCCCTTGCTTGGACGCATCGTAGTAAACCACAAAATCTTCCGTCCCTTCTAGTAGGGACTAGATCGTAGTGTTGTATAGGGCTTGCTTTAGTGTTTGGAACATAGTTTATTGTTTCTCCTCCTAGTTGAAGGCTACACCCTTCTGAGTCAAGGTGGTGAGTGGCTTTGTGATCTTGGAGAAGTTCTAAATAAACCTTCTGTAATAGCCAGCGAGGCCTAAAAGTTGATGAATTTCAGTTAGTATTCTTGGGGTCGCCCAGTTTTCGATTGCCTTGATTTTGGAGGGATCCACGTATATCCCTTTCCTCGCTGACCACATGACCTAGAAAATCCACCTTGAGAATCCAAAATTCGCATTTCGAGAACTTCACATACAATTTCTCCACCCTTAATGTTTCCAAGACTTGTCGTAGGTGTTGACTATGTTCTTCCTTACCTCGCGAGTAGACTAGTATGTCATCGATGAATACTATTACGAATTTTTCTAAGTAAGGTCGGCATACATGGTTCATCAGGTCCATAAACATTGTAGCTGCATTTGTCGATCCGAAGGGCATTACTACGAATTCGTAGTGACTGTAGCGAGTTTTGAATGCGGTCTTCGGAATATCTTCCTCTGGGACTCGCAACTAATGGTATCCTGATCATAGGTCTATTTTTGAGAAGTAACTTGCTCCTTGTAGTTGGTCGAAGAGGTTATTGATTCAAGGTAAGGGATATCGGTTTTTGATGGTGAGTTTATTTAGCTCCCGGTAGTCTATGCACATGCGGAACGATCCATCCTTCTTTTTCATGAACAGGACCAGTGCTCCCCAGGTTGAGAAGCTTGGTCTGATGAATCCTATGCTTATGAGTTTGTTCAATTAACTAAATAATTCTTGCATTTCAGTCGGTGCTAAGCGGTATGGAGACTTGGATATAGGGGTGGCTCATGGAATCAAATCGATTATAAACTTGAGTTGACGTTTGGGAGGTACTCATAGGATATCTTTGGGAAATATATCGAGGAAGTTATAGACTTCGGGACTATCCTTGATGTCTTTTTCCTCTTGTTTCTTATCCACTACGTGAGCTAGGAAAGCGTGACATTCTTTGCGTAGATACTTTTGGGACTTGACACAAGAAATGATTTGAAGCTTCGTGTCAGGTTTGTCTCCATAAATGACGAGATTTTCACTATATAACACCTAGTTCCTTTTACACATTTTTAAATTAAGTATTTTGCATTTTGGCCTGGGACTCGGCGAGTTGGTGGCCCAAATCGTCGATTAGAAGCAGTTTGGACACAGGAGTTAAGTGTTTGACTCAGCGAGTCAGAGACCGGACTCGATGAGTCCATGCTGTCTGGACAAAAACCCTAATATGAGGGTTTTCACCCTATATAAATGGCTTAACTCAGCCTCCCTTGTTCCTAACACTCTCTTAGAGCTACATATCGAAACCCTAGCAGTTTTTGTGTGTGTGTGTGTGTGTTAAGGCCATTTTGGTGCTTTTGTTGACTTGTAAAGCTTGGAAGGAAGAATAGGAGCTTGAGTATTCGACTTGGGGCTTGTCGATCCAGAAATCTCATTCCATCTTTAGCTTTATCAAGGTAAAATGCTCATGCTTTGGTATTCCATTTGGTTGTTCATCTTTAGATTGTAGATCTTGGGTACACTTAGGGCTTTCAATCCATTTTTGGATTTAAAGAGTGTTATGTGGAATCTAGCCTTCAGATATGGTCCTTGAGAGGGGTCTCATGGCATAAAGGTGCCAACTTTAGGGCCATGAGAGCCCCATGCACATTGTAGGACACTTTATATGGATTTTTGAGCTAAAAACCCCATGCATGTGCATCATGTTTGGAACTTTACGTATAAAATGGACATTAGGAGGCCAGATATATGGTTTTGGTGTGTTAGACCTCATTTAAATCGACTGAATGGAGTTGGTCAAGGTTGGACTCGGCGAGTTGCTCTTGGCACTAGACGAGTCGGTGACCATTGTGCACCAAACCCTTTCTGTGAATGGGTAGGTGTTAGGAAGGAAGTCCTTTATGGGTTTAGACGTGAAAAGGGACCTGGAAGCCATGGGAATCGGCGAGTGGTATGAGGAGACTCGGCGAGTCCATAGCAATATCCCAATCTTTGATGATGGACTCGACGAGTTGTTCATACAACTCGACGAGTCATAGACTGGACAAGTTCTTAAGTTGGAGATGAGCTCAACGAGTTCAAGTAGGAACTCAGCGAGTCGGATGAAGATGGTCTCGATGTTATGATTGAAGGAGAACCCGTCAAGTTTTTGCTAGACTCGACGAGTGGAGCCGGGGTTTTGTGTGGGATTCGAGAAGCATGGACTCGACGAGTTGGTAGGCCAACTCGGCGAGTCAGGTCAACTGAATGTTGACTTTGACTGAACTTGGTCTATCCCTGTTTAGGGTTGTATGTGATATGTGTTGACTCGAAGGTTGTCGTGTAAGGATCAAGGAGTCATTGGGAGTCGACTTTTGCATTGAGGATAGTTCAGACACTGCACGATATCGAGGTGAGTTACCTTCCAGTAGGGGTGGGTCTAAGGGAACAATGCCAGCCCACAAACAAGGGGAATTTAAAAGATAATGGTCTTTGTGATAATTATCTTGGTATGGTTATGCTGGTTATGAGGTTTATCTGGATAGTATGTTATGTGTATGGTAGGGATTAGTTTCCCTGACAGTGGTCCTTAGGACCCAAGGGTAGGTCAGTACATGGCTATGCCTGACTGTATGCTTATATATGTTGATTGTATGCTATTGGTAGGGGGTGAAATAATCCGCAGTTACCGGTTGAAAGATATCGATGTTGATTACCGGTTGAAAGATACCGATGATGGCTACCGGTTGAAAGATACCGATTAAGGTTACCGGTTGAAAGATATCGACGATATTGTATGGTATGTGGTATGATGAGGGAACTCACTAAAATTTGTGCTTATAGTTTTGGTTTTGATTTCAGGTACCTCTTCGTCGAAGGGGAAAGATTCGGCGGTGTAGCAGCGCATCACACACACACACACATGTTTCCGCAAGAAGTGTTTGCGACTGTACTCTGATTTTTAATACTTATGATGTTATGGTTTGAAATACAACATTATGACTTTGTAATGAAATTTTTTATGGACAAGGTTTTGGTAAAATGTTTATTAAATGTGTTAATTCAAACATGAAATTTTTGGCCTTGAAATTTGGGTCGTTACGCACTACTTGGTAGATTTAGGCGAATGGCATTTTCAAAACACAAGATATCGGTATGGTGAGGACTTAAGTAATCCATTCCAATGATGACGTCGAAACTTTTTATTGTCACCGGCGTCAGGTCGATTTGAAGTAATAGTTGTTTAGAGTGATGGTACATCCGTTGCAAGGTTTTAAATAATGTAAGGCGTGACTTGGCGGCAATGTCTAGCATCAAGCTTTTTCGACCCTTGGCGAGTCACGACGTTTGTAAGGTGTGACTTAAGGAGGAAGTTTTCTATATAACTAATATTTTTATATGTATTTTCAGCTATTAGTCTTTTTATACACATATACAAGTTAAGGCGGGATTTTGAAAAAGCTTGGCTGCAGGTGCAAGCCTTAGAGTCGTGGTGTGCCATGGCGAGCTTTTTAGAACCTTGATCCTATGTATATATTGTTTGTGCTCTATGCTTAACATTTTACATTCCTATGATGAACTTGTCGTTTAGTGATTGGGGATTTTGTTTAAGTAAGTGTTTAAACTTGTGGCTCACGAAACTTTTCTCCGTACCACTATCGAACAGTATCCATGCAAAAGAATTATTGAGGAGGAACGTACCGGTAACCACGGTAGGATCATTCATGGCCTCCCGATACCGCATTGCTAAAACTCTTCCCACCCCTCCGACATTTCTTGCTTTTAGACAATTCCTCTTGAAATGCCCCATTTAACCACATCTGTAGCAAGCTTGGCTCACTCCGGCATTAGCGGCTGGGGTGATTTGTTATGCTAGTGTCTTACAGAAGCGGGCAATGAGCCCTTCATGTTGCAATTATTCTAGTGCATCTCTCAAAAGGCTCCCTAATGATGAAAATTACACTTGATGCATTTTGTAACGCCTGCAGATTCGGGCTAGTCAATTTACAAATAATAAGCATCAAAAATAAGTTTTTTGATTGATGATTATTTAGAAGGATTAATCTTAACCAAGTTGTATTATATGTTACAAGGGTTTAGTACATATAAAGAACGCCGGAATCCAAGTTATAACGAAAAAGTTATGCCCCGTCGAAGTTTTTCGGCAAAACCGGCACGACACCGGGAGGCGTAAAGAGTGAATTTACGATAGATGACTTTTTATCCTTAGTAATCTAAACAAAAGTCGTAGAATATGTTAAATTGAGAGCGTCCATAAAAAGAACGCCCAAATCAGACAACTTATGAGGAAGTTATGAATTTTTCTAACATTTGGTATAGTAGTGCACGATCCAAAACTTGAATTTTAGTTCGAGCAGTTTTTGGCCTACGCCACCTAAATGAGAGTTGAAGATCTCATTAATACGAACTCAACAATAAAAAGACAGAAGAAAATGGAGTCCCTAGGTAGAAGTTATGAATTTTATGCGAGCATTTAACAGCATAATCTGCTTCTACTGTTAAATTTAAGATCAGACGAGAATTAGACGACGTAACCTAAATGAAAGTTTTAGATCTTGTTTTTACCAACGTGCGGATATAAAGAATGTCGAGAGTAGAGATCGTATATTAAATATATGGAAGAAACTTGGTCTCTACTCTACGAGTGCGATAAATTCGATACAGTTTTTTAAATCTGAGATAGAATGAGAATTAGCTGACGACGTCTAAATGAAAGTTGTAGTACTCGTAAATACCAGCACGTGGATATAAAGAACGTCAAAAATGGAGTTCGTATGAACGAGTTACATACTATAATAGCATATTTATGTATTAAAATAAAGTATAAATCATATATACATACACATATACATACAAATGTATATATCATTTGAAAGGTATCGACGATGCGGTTGTTATAAGACTAGTGTTGAAAACTTTCAACATTAGTTTAGTACATAAATTGTTAAATCTATTTAAAATAGTATTATGAAGGAATGTTTAGTCGTTTATATAACTATAAGGTCATTAAGTAATTATGGAGGGTAGTTTTTGTAAATTCAATTACCATAAATAAGAGGCTTGGGCTCTCACATTTCTTACACCATTCTCTTGATTCAAGAGTCTTTCTTTTCTTATCCCCTGAGCATTTCGGTCACTCGTGGTTCGACTTCTCTTTCTGTAGTTTTATTATAGTAAGTTAAGCACTGAAGCGCTGCACGAATCTTTCTTATAAAGATTCAGCGATGAAGTTCTGCACCTGCAGAGCCCGACTACTAGCTAAAACCCCCATGTAAGTAAGTTATGCTTACCCTGCTTTAATATAGCTTATATTTAAAATTAGTATTGTTATTATGAACTTAATATAAATATTTGAGCTATTATTATATAAGTGTCGTTATAATATCTTTTTAACTACTCGCAGTATGAGGAATCTGGTTTAAAGGGCCGCATAGGGTTGTTGGATTTCAGAAGTGTTATACGCCAAAATGGTCCTACCCTTCGGTGTTTTTCATTTGGCCCTTGTCTGTACTTAGTGGTTCGAAAGCATTGTTTAAACCCTTATATAATAATAATAAGACTAATAATTACTCATAGTACATATTAGACTAAAATCTAGTAGTAGTAATACTAGGTTTCATCGAAGGAAATTATTTTTAAGTAAAGGAAGTGTTGTCCGAGTACCGAGTCACCACCTTATCAAGTGAGTGCATGGTGCCTTTCATCTTACACATAGATATGAATTATTTTTTATAAACTACGTGGCATGTGTGCATATTATCTGTATAATTGCTCTCTGTGATGGATGAACAATTTTATACAAGTTTTATATGATTTAAACTGTATATGTAATTATATCTACATAATATGTTGGGTAAAATATGGGTAGATGAAATATGAGTTAGATGATGAGTTGAGAGGTGATATATACCATGAGGTAAGGGTGAGAGGTGGACGATGTGAGAAGCCTTGTTCCCAAATGCTGGCTCCATCATCTAGCAGAGTATGGATGACAACCACAGACTATTCTAGACAGTCCAGTGGAACACTAGCAGGCTTGCAACCTGTAGGTGTTGTGAACGATGTGTTCACCCGGTGTACTCAAAACCTTGGATATCAAGCAGACTTGATGCCTAAACCCTGGTGACTATGCAGACTTAGTGCCTAAACCTTGGCAATCATGCAGAATAGATGCCTAAACCTTGGTGACTATGCAGACTTAGTGCCTAAACCTTGACGATCATGCATACTTGATGCCTAAACCCTGGTAACCATGCAGACTTGGTGCCTAATCCCTGTTGACTATGCATACTTAGTGCCTATTATGTAAATCGTGGCAACGATGGACTTCATGCCGGTTCCTTAGGATGATCCTTAGGAATAAATGAATGAGGAATAGCTGATTCTTAGGGTAGAAGCTTAAGAGTAAGGAAGATAATGGTGATGGGTAATTGGGTTGATTGTTTGATGTTTAAACATAATAATTATATTATTCTAAGTTGAAAACCCTATGTACTCACCAGGTTTCCCAACCTGACCCACTCAGTTTTTTTAAATCACAAGTGTTGATATAAAGTCACATTACACTGAGAGATTAAGGAGATATAAATCACTAGTAATAATGAATGTAAGTTCTGTTTATGCTTATGTTTCTGTATTGACGATAACATCCCAAATGTTTTAAAATGAATAAAAATACTTTTCTTCGGAAATGCCTTAATAACGTAATTATCATGTTTTACTGGGAACAAATTCCGCAGCATTTTTATTAAAATAGGTACTCTGATTTTTATAAAGCATAAACAAAATCGGTCTTTTCTGACCGTGAAAATGGGGATGTCACAGTTGGTATCAGAGCATTAGTTTAAGAGAACTAGGAATATGGATTTATTTCTAGACTTAAACTTATAATGCTAAGAAATGATTGTGAGGAGTGTATCTTAGGTAATACACCTGAATAGACATAAGCACTAGCTTATTTAGGGAAAATGCCTAACATGCTTTTATGTGCTAAATGAGTTATGAAGCTTTATGATGCTAAATGTATGATCGGATCTATGGTCTGTTGCCTACCAGATCTAGAAACTTTACGTGTTTAGACTTCTAAATGTTTAACTACGGTATTAGAACTGTCATGTAACTTTTCGGACTAATAGCGAGATTTACACGTCGATTGTTAATAAAATATTTCCTATCTTAATTCTCGTCATTACACACCAAACGTCTGAATTGGTTTATAGATCGAAATAGCAAGAACCCGAAGTGGATTCGGGAATGAAAATGGAAATAGGAATCAACATCCCCTAGTGATTGAATAAATATCGGTTGTAGTAGAAGCAGCACCTGAACCAATCACCATGGCTGCAGTACAAGCCATGATTCGATCTATGTTAGCTGAACAAAGGGAAGATATAAAGACGATGTTGCATGAAAATAAGGACGAACCTACCATGCCCATTGAGCAAACTGAGATGATTCCCGAGAAATCGGAGGAAGGAAACTATAGCCGCCCTGTGAGTCAAGTTGGGACCCAAGGAGAATGAAGGAATGGCCCGGAGAGAGGAAAAGACAAGGATGGATGAATGTATAAGAAATTCTTGGGTGCCAAGCCACAAATCGTTTCTGGAAACCCGAAGCCAGTTGAGATTATGGACTGGATATCCGAAATGGAGATGATGTTTGAGAGATGGGACTATAGCGACAGGCAAAAGACCTTCTTTGTAGTCAGACAACTAAATACTGGAGTGCTAAGTAGGTCGAATTTGTTGGCAAATACAACGCCACAACGAGAAGCCATGCGGATTTCTTGGGAAGCATTCGTGGAGCAGTTGAAAATACAGTACTGCTCAGAGATAGATCTGATAGACCTAAACAACGAATTTCAGAACATGAAGAAAGGAAATATGAGTGTGGATGAGTATGTCACTGTATTCACCAAGTTGATGAAGCTATTCCCTTACTTAGTGCCTACTGAACTCTCCAAGATCGATAGGTTTGCTAATGGGCTGCCCACAGACTTTGGCCCAACAGTCAAAATGTCAACTACCTTGAAAACAACCATCAGAGCAGCCAGGAATGTTGAGACCCTTATTAAGGAAAAGGTTCTGGAGAGAGCTGAAGTTGGCGAGAAAAGGAAGTATGAAGGATCTTCAAAATCCAACAAAGAAAGGAAATTCTCAAAGACTGGAGGAGGAGGAGGAGGTGAAGCTAAGTGGTGTGAAAAGTGTAAAAATAAACACTTCGGGAAATGTAGCGAGGAGGTAACTTGCTACAAATATGGAAAGACATGGCATTACGCCAACAAGTGTACATCCAATAAGAGGGTGTGCTACAGATGTAACAAAGAAGGGCATGTTTCTAAAGACAGCCCGAAGAAAAATGAGGCGACAAGGCCAGAAATGCCAACAAGGCCAAGGGCATTCCACATAATCCTTGACAAAGCAGAAAACAACGCAAAGAATCAAGGATGAGGAATTCATACCCGAAGATGGAGTTACGAAGTACCCAATGGGATAGAATCATATAATGTAGCCTATTAGAGGCATAGTCTAGGGTGAACTTGAACACCTATGTAATAGTTTAAAGAAATAATAAAACCTTCGTTTTGTTATATGGTGTATTAAACTTTTATGTAATTTTCTCGTATGGTGACTTGGAAAACAGCAATACAATACTTGGGATGAGTATAAGTAGGTGTGAATGGTAGTAGAGGACTATACTATCGGAAGCACATGTCTCACGCTTGGATCAGTGAAAGTCACAAGGTTACCAAGAAGCTAGAAATTGATATCGTTTTATTCAAAAATGTCGTTACCATCATTTCGATAATAACTAAGAAGATATTGTTATTCCGACCCGAGCGGTCATATCGAATTGAGTCTGACTATGATGAGTATGTTACATGGTTCAGAAAACCAATTTTGATGTAGTATGTGACTTTAGCCGGAAGTTTGAAATAAAAGATAATTAAAGCAATTGGTAGAGGTATAGCGATAGTTGGTTGTAGCTAGAAATGCTACCTTTAAGATAAGATTAGAACATGAAGAAAAGTATAGTCTATTCTGGAAGACACTAAGAGACCTGAGTCTAAGCATTGCAACATACGATGATAGGTCATTAGAATATAACACATCGTTCCATCGTAGTAATAAAAGAATGTATCTTAAGTTCATATCCAGTGAGGATTGAGATTGTGAATTGAAGGTCATAATTTGGACTCTAACGTGAGATAGGGAGCAAGTGCAAGATTGAGCACCGTCTGCAGTCAAGGAGTCCAAAAGTTAGATACTCATTCGAATAAACAAAGAAGTTACGATTATTACTTAAGATGAAGAGATAATATATGGAATCATTATAATGCCCTATTTCGTTGATGATTCCGGGATGTAATCATCCTAAGCGGGGGATAATTGTAACGCCCGAAGATCCGGGCTAGTCAATTTAGAGATAATATGCATCAAAAATGAGTTTTTAATTGTAGATTATTTAGAAGGATTAATCTTAACCAAGTTGTAGTATATGTTACAAGGGTTCAGTACATATAAAAAACGCCGAAATTCGAGTTATAACGAAGAAGTTATGACCCGTCGAAGTTTTTTGGCAAAACCGGCACGGCCCGGGAGACGTAAATAGTGAATTTACGATAGAGGACTTTTTAGCCTTAGTAATCTAAAAAATAGTCGTAGAATATGTTAAACTGAGAGCATCCATAAAAAGAACGCCCAAATCTGATTACATATGAGGAAGTTATGAATTTTCTAACATTTGGCATAGCAGTGCACGGCCCAAAAACTGGAATTTTAGTTCGAGCGGTTTTTTGCCTACGCGATCTAAATGGGAGTTGAAGATCTCATTAATAGGAGCTCAACGGTAAAAAGACATATGAAAACGGAGTCCGTATGTAGAAGTTATGAATTTTACGCGAACATTTAACAGTATAATATCCTCCTTCTTTTAAATTTAAGATTGGTCAAGAATTAGCCGACGGAGTCTAAATGATAATTTTTGATATTGTTTTTACCTACGCACGGATATAAAGAATGTCGAGAGTAGAGCTCATATGTTAAGTATATGGACGAAACTTGGTCCCTACTCTTCGAGCGCGATAAATTCGATACAGTTTTGTAAATCTGAGATAGATTGAGAATTAGTTGACGGCGTCTAAATGAAAGTTGTAGTACTCGTAAATACCAACGCGTGGATATAAAGAATGTCAAAAATGGATTTCTTATGAACGAGTTACAAATTATAATAGCATATTTATGTATTAAAATAAAGTATAAATCATATATACGTACACATATACATAGAAATGTATATATCATTACAAAGGTATCGCGGATGCGGTTATTATAAGACTAGTGTTGAGTTCTTTCGACATTAGTTTAGTACAGATATCGTTAAATCTAATTAAAATAGTATTATGAAGGGGTGTTTAGTCGTTTATATAACTATAAGGTCATTAAGTAATTATGGTGGGTAGTTTTTGTAAATTCAATTACTATAAATAAGAGGCTTGGGCTCTCATAGTTGTTGCACCATTCTCTCAATTCAAGAGTCTTTCTCTTCTTTTCCCCCGAGCACTTCGGCCCCTCGTGGTTCGACTTCTCTTTCTGTAGTTTTAGTATAGTAAGGTGAGCGCTGAAGCGCTGCACGAATCTTTCTTATAAAGATTCAGCGATGAAGTTCTGCCCCTGCAGAGCCCGACTCCAAGCTAAAACCCCCATGTAAGTAAGTTATGCTTACCCTATTTTAATATAGCTTATATTTAAAATTAGTATTGTTATTATGAACTTAATATAAATATTTGAGCTATTATTATATAAGTGTCGTTATAATATCTTTTCAACTACTCGCAGTACCAGGAATCTGGTTTAAAGGGCCGCATAGGGTTGTTGGATTTCAGAAGTGTTATATGCCAAAATGGTCCTACCCTCCGGTGTTTTTTGTCTGGCCCTTCTCTGTACTTATTGGTTGGAAAGTATTTATTTAACCCTTATATAATAATAATAAGACTAATAATTAGTCACGGTAAATATTAGACTAAAATCTAGTGGTAGTAATACTAGGTTTTATCGAAGGAAATTATTTTAAAGTAAAAGGAAGTGTTGTCCGAGAACCGAGTCACCACCTTATCAAGTGAGTGCATGGTGCCTTTCATCCTACACATAGATATGAATTATTTTTTGTAAACTACGTGCGACGTGTGCATATTATCTGTATAATTGTTATCTGTGCTGGATGAACAATTTTATACAAGTTTTATATGATTTAAACTGTATATGTATTTATATCCACATAATATGTTGGGTAAAACATGGGTAGATGAAATATGAGTTGGATGCTGAGTTGATAGGTGATATATACCATGAGGTAAGGGTGAGAGGTGGACGATGTGAGTAGCCTTGTTCCCAAATGTTGGCCCCATCATCTAGCAGAGTATGGATGACAACCACAGACTATTCTAGATAGTCCAGTGGAACACTAGCAGGCTTGCAACCTGTAGGTGTTGTGAACAATGTGTTCACCCGGTGTACTCTAAACCTTGGAGATCATGCAGAATTGATGCCTAAAACCTAGTGACCATGCAGACTTAGTGCCTAAACCTTGGCGATCATGCATACTTGATGCCTAAACCCTGGTGACTATGCAGACTTAGTGCCTAAACCTTGATGATCATGCAGACTTGATGCCTAAACCCTGGTAACCATGCAGACTTGGTGCCTAATCCCTGTTGACTATGTAGACTTAGTGCCTATTGTGTAAACGGTGGAAACGATGGACTTCATGCCAATTCCTTAGGATGATCCTTAAGAATAAATGAACGAGGAATAGCTGATTCTTAGGGTAGAAGCTCAAGAGTAAAGAAGATAATGGTGATGGGTAATTGGGTTGATTGTTTGTTGTTTAAACATAATAATTATATTATTCTGAGTTGAAAACCCTATGTACTCACAAGTTTTCCCAACCTGACCCACTCAGTTTTTTTAAATCACAGGTGTTGATATAAAGTCACATTACACTCAGAGATTAAGGAGATATAAATCACTAGTAATAATTAATGTAAGTTCTGTCTATGCTTATGTTTCTGTATTGACGACAACATACCAAATGTTTTAAAATGAATAAAAATACTTTTCTTCGGAAATGCCTTGATAACGTAATTATCATGTTTTACTGGGAACAAATTCCGCAGCATTTTTATTAAAATAGGTACTCTGATTTTTATAAAGCATAAACAAAATCGGTCTTTTCTGACCGTGAAAATGGGGATGTCACAGTTGGTATCAGAGCATTAGTTTAAGAGAACTAGGAATATGGATTTATTTCTAGACTTAAACTTATAATGCTAAGCAATGATTGTGAGGAGTGTGTCTTAGGTAATACACCTGAATAGACACAAGCACTAGCTTATTTAGGGAAAATGCCTAACATGCTTTTATGTGCCAAATGATTTATGATGCTTTATGATGCTAAATGTATGATCGGATCTATGGTCTGTTGCCTACTGGATCTAGAAACTTTACGTGTTCAGATTTCTAAATGTTTAATTATGGTATTAGAACTGTCATGTAACTTTTCGGACTAATAGCAAGATTTACACGTCGATTGTTAATAAAATATTTCCTATCTTAATTCTAGTCATTACACACCGAACGTCTTAATTGGTGTATAGATCGAAATATCAAGAACCCGAAGTGGAGTCGGGAATGAAAATGGAAAGAGGAATCAACATCCCCTAGTGATTGAATAAATACATGTTGTAGTAGAACCTGCACCTGAACCAATCAACATGGATGGAGTACAAGCCATGATTCGGGCTATGTTAGCTGAACAAAGGGAAGATATGAAGAGGATGTTGCATGAAAATAAGGACGAACCTACCATGCCCATTGAGAAAACTGAGATGATTCCCGAGCAATCGGAGGAAGGAAATTATAGCCGCCCTGTGAGTCAAGTTAGGACCCAAGGAGAATGAATGAATGGCCCGGAGAGAGGAAAAGACAAGGATGGATGAATGTATAAGAAATTCTTGGGTGCCAAGCCATGAATCGTTTTTGGAAACCCGAAGCCAGTTGAGATTATGGACTAGATATCCAAAATGGAGATGTTGTTTGAGAGATGTGACTATAGCGACAGGAAAAATACCATCTTTGTAGTCAGACAAATAAATACTGGAGTGCTAAGTTGGTGGAAGTTGTTGGCAGATACAATGCCACAAGGAGAAGCCATGCAAATTTCTCAGGAAGCATTCGTGGAGTAGTTGAAAATACAGTATTGCTCAGAGATAGATCTGATAGACCTAAACAACGAATTTCCGAACCTGAAGAAAGGAAATATGAGTGTGGATGAGTATGTCACTGTATTCACCAAGTGGATGAAGCTATTCCCTTACTTGGTGCCTACTGAACTCTCTAAGATTGATAGGTTTGCTAATGGACTGCCCACAGACTTTGGCCCAACAGTCAAAATGTCAACTACCTTGAAAACAACCACCAGAGCATCCAGGAATGTTGAGACCCTTATTAAGGAAAAGGGTTTGGAAAGAGTTGAAGTTGGCGAGAAAAGGAAGTATGAAGGATCTTCAAAATCCAACAAAGAAAGGAAATTCTCAAAGACTGGAGGAGGAGGAGGAGGTGAAGCTAAGTGGTGCGAAAAGTGTAAAAATAAACACTTCGGGAAATGTAGCGAGGAGGTAACTTGCTACAAATATGGAAAGACATGGCATTAAGCCAACAAGTGTACATCCAATAAGAGGGTGTGCTACATATGTAACAAAGAAGGGCATGTTTCTAAAGACAACCCGAAGAAAAATGAGGCGACAAGGCCAGAAATGCCAACAAGGCCAAGGGCATTCCACATGATCCTTGACAAAGCAGAAACAACGCAAAGAATCAAGGATGAGGAATTCATACCCGAAGATCGAGTTATGAAGTACCCAATGGGATAGAATCATATTTTGTAGCTTATCAGAGGCATGGTCTAGGGTGAACTTGAACACCTATGTAATAGTTTCAAGAAATAATAAAACCTTCGTTTTGTTTTATGGTGTATTAAATTTTTATGTAATTTTCTTTTATGGTGACTTGGAAAAATGCAATACAATACTTGTGACGAGTATGAGTATGTGTGAATGGTAGTTATGGACTATACTATTGGAAGCACATGTCTCACGCTTGGATCAGGGAAAGTCACAAGGTTACAAGGAAGCTAGTAATTGATATCGTTTTATTCAAATATGTCGTTACCATCATTTCGGTAATAACTAAGAGGATGATTGTTATTCCGACCCGAGTGGTCATATCGAATTGAGTCTGACTACGATGAGTATGTTACATGGTTCAGAGAACCAAGTTTGATGTAGCATCTGTCTTAAGCCGGAAGTTTGAAATAAAAGATAATCAAACCAATTGGTAGAGGTATCGTGATAGTTGCTTGTAGCTAGAAATGCTACCCTTAAGATAAGATTAGAACATGAAGAAAAGTAGAGTCTATTCTGGAAGACACTAAGAGACCTAAGTCTAAGCATTGCAACATACAATGATAGGTCATTAGAATTTAACACATCGTTCCATCATAGTAATAAAAGAACTTATCTTATGTTCATATCTAGTGAGGATTGAGATTGTGACTTGAAGGTCATAATTTGGAGTCTAACGTGGGATAAGGAGCAAGTGCAAGATCGAGCACCGTCTGCAGTCAAGGAGTCCAAAAGTTAGATACTCATTAGAAGAAACAAAGAAGTTACGATTATTACCTAAGACGAAGAGATAATATATGGAATCATTATAACGCCCTATTTCGTTGATGATTCCGGGATGTAATCATCCTAAGGGGGGGTAATTGTAATGCCCGCAGATCTGGACTAGTCAATTTAGAGATAATAAGCATCAAAAATGAGTTTTTTATTGAAGATTATTTAGAAGGATTAATCTTAACCAACTTGTAGTATATGTTACAAGGGTTCAGTACATATAAAGAACGCCGAAATCCGAGTTATAATGAAGAAGTTATGACCCATCGAAGTTTTTTGGCAAAACCGGCACGGCACCGGGAGACGTAAATAGTAAATTTACGATATATGACTTTTTAGCCTTAGTAATCTAAAAAATAGTCGTAGAATATGTTAAACTAAGAGCGTCCATAATAGGAGCTAAACCAGCACGGCCCAAAAATCGAATTTTAGTTCGAGCAGTTTTTGGCCTACGCGACCTAAATGAGAGATGAAGATCTCATTAATAGGAGCTCAACAGTAAAAAGACAGATGAAAACGGAGTCCGTATGTAGAAATTATGAATTTTACGCGGACATTTGACAGTATAATCTCCTCCTACTTTTAAATTTAAGATCGGTCAAGAATTAGTCGACGGAGTCTAAATGATAGTTTTTGATATTGTTTTTATCTACGCGCGGATATAAAGAATGTCGAGAGTAGAGCTCGTATGTTAAATATGTGGACGAAACTTGGTCCGTACTCTTTGAGCGCGATAAATTTGATACGGTTTTCTAAATGTGAGATAGAATGAGAATTAGTTGACGGCGTCTAAATGAAAGTTGTAGTACTCGTAAATACCAACGCATGGATATAAAGAACGTCAAAAATGCAGTTCTTATGAACGAGTTACAAATTATAATAGCATATTTATGTATTAAAATAAAGTATAAATCATATATACGTACACATATACATACAAATGTATATATCATTAGAAAAGTATCGAGGATGAGGTTATTATAAGACTAGTGTTGAGTTCTTTTGACATTAGTTTAGTACAGATATCGTTAAATTTAATTAAAATAGTATTATGAAGGGGTGTTTAGTCATTTATATAACTATAAGGTCATTAAGTAATTATGGTGGGTAGTTTTTATAAATTCAATTACTATAAATAAGAGGCCTGGGCTCTCATATTTCTTGCACCATTCTCTTGATTCAAGAGTCTTTCTCTTCTTATCCCCGAGCATTTCGGTCCCTCGTGGGTCGATTTCTCTTTTAGTAGTTTTAGTATAGTAAGGTGAGCAATGAAGCGCTGCACGAATCTTTCTTAGAAAAATTCAGCGATGAAGTTCTGCCCTTGTAGAGCCCGACTCCTAGCTAAAACCCCATTGTAAGTAAGTTATGCTTACCCTATTTTAATATAGCTTACACTTAAAATTAGTATTGTTATTATGAACTTAATAAAAATATTTGAGCTATTATTATATAAGTGTCATTATAAGATCTTTTAAACTACTCGCAGTACATGGAATCTGGTTTAAAGGGTCGCATAGGGTTGTTGGATTTCAGAAGTGTTATATGCCAAAATGGTCCTGCCCTCCGATGTTTTTTGTCTGGCCCCTGTCTGTACATAGTGGTTGGAAAGTATTGTTTAAACCCTTATATAATAATAATAAGACTAATAATTAGTCACGGTAAATATTAGACTAAAATCTAGTGGTAGTAATACTAGGTTTCATTGAAGGAAATTATTTTAAAGTAAACGAAGCATTATCCGAGTACCGAGTCACCACCTGATCAAGTACGTGCTATGTGTGGATATTATCTGTATAATTGCTATCTGTGCTAGATGAACAATTTTATACAAGTTTTATATGATTTAAACTGTATATGTATTTATATCTACATAATATGTTGTGTAAAATATGGGTAGATGAAATATGAGTTGGATGATGAGTTGAGAGGTGATATATACCATGAGGTAAGGGTGAGAGGTGGACGATGTGAGAAGCCTTGTTCCCAAATGCTGGCCCCATCATCTAGCAGAGTATGGATGATAACCACATACTATTCTAGACAGTCCAGTGGAACACTAGTAGGCTTGCAACCTGTAGGTGTTGTGAACGATGTGTTCACCCGGTGTACTCTAAACCTTGGCGATCATGTAGACTTGATGCTTAACCCTGGTGACTATGCAGGCTTAGTGCCTAAACCTTGGCAATCATGCAAACTTGATGCCTAAACCCTAGTGACTCTGCAGACTTAGTGCCTAAACCTTGGTGATCATGCAGACATGATGCCCAAACCCTGGTGACCATGCACACTTGTTGCCTAATCCCTGTTGACTATGCAGATTTAGTGCCTATTGTGTAAACCGTGGCAATGATGGACTTCGTGCCGATTCCTTAGGATAATCCTTAGGAATACATGAACGAGGAATAGTTGATTCTTAGGGTAGATTCTTTACAGTAAAGAAGAAAATAGGGATGGGTAATTGGGTTGATTGTTTGATGTAAGTTCTGGGGTGACCATCTCAGGACATAGTACTACTAGATCGATAAATCTGGAAGTGTAGGTTGCGATGTCGGAGTCCTTCATTGTAAGGTTCTAGAGCTCTTTCTCTAGCTTTTGCACCTCGCCCCTCGGACAGTTTTCTGCTAGCATCGGAATTTTCAGATCTTCCTAGCTCAGGGCGTTGACCACTGAGAGGGTCAGCGATTTGACATATCCATTCCATTAGGAGATGGCTCTATCCATGAACGTGCAGGCTGCGAATTTCACCTTGCTAGATTCCGAGCATGCGTAGATTTCAAACACCGACTCTGTTTTCTCAAACCACCTTGTTAAAGCAATGACACCTCCGGTGCCATCGAAAGACTTTGGTTTGAAATTTGTAAAGTCTTTGTAGGAACATTTCCTCGGGTGTCCCTAACTAGCTCCCTGGTTGGTATTATTGGTACCGCCTCCTGACCCATTAGCACCGTTCTTTGTGTGATGGTAGCTACCACATCGGCTATTACAGCAACTTAGAAAGTGGCAGTGTCCATCTGCTGAGGTGGTGGCGATGGTGGGGTTGGTGTTGTGTTGTTGACACGCCTGATAGATTTACGTGGTGGCATCTTTCTGCCATAAGGTTTAAAGATGTTTTTGAACTAGAACATCTTAACTATAGGCATGTTTATATTGACTATATAAGAATAATGTTATGAAAGACACATAAATGGCCCAATTGTGTAGTCCGATAGTTTCATAAAATACTCCTATAGTATTTTAAACTTTAGGTTTGGTTCTAGAGTTTCCTTGTATGGAGTGTTGGTAAGTTTTAGACTTATTGTTCACCACGATTATTCCCAAACACATGTTAGTCATATTTCACATAAATATAGTTGATTGTGCTATAATCATCCCAGATATGATTACATAACTATCTAGGCTTAACTGCAGCATCAAACTTATCTTAATACTTTGATATGGTTCTTACCACGACATTGTTCCAGTACGCATGTAGGTATGTATACTTTTATAAAAATACTGATATTTTAAAAGTATAATTTTACTCAGAGTGTTTTAGCCCCATTGTATTTATAGTTGTATATCTCACATGGTTTGATATACTTAGTTAATTATAAATAATGCTCTGATACCAATATGTCACACGCCCGAACCAGTATAACGACAGAAACGTCCGAGGGTGGATGATGTCATGTACAACATCATAACAATTGAATAATAGAGATCAAAGCATTTCATGTGTGTGGAATGCACTAGTTTTAATCCTACTAACTTAGACACAGAAACAAACATACGAAAGGCAGTGTACCTATCGATTAGCAGATTAGTTCAGGTAAGTAGGGTATCGAACACAGGGAATGGTAAACAATTAAGATTATTACTAATATTATCTAAATAAAAAGGTAAAAAAAAGGGTTTTCTGTAGTTTTACAAGACTAGAAACTTAAGCAAATACTTAATCGCTTTAACAAAGGACAATTAACAACTAAGGAGAAACAAAAAGATAACTAGATTCAATCAATTTAAAGAGGCTTCCATTTAGATTCGATTCACTTATTCCTATGGTTGATTCTATGACAAGTGCAATGGATTAATTGTCATTGGCTACCGATTAGTGTGATTAGGTTCACGTTCTCTATTACTAATCCTTAGAAAATAAATTAACTTAAGCAGTGATCAAGTGATTAAACTAATAGATTTCCTAGTTTATTGATTCGGGTTAAGTAAGACTTGTAGTTAGCTAATCAAATTACTAATTCAATTAACTTCTTGTTGATGGTTCGTCACACAAGCTCGCACATTAACTTACCTATTTTCTACTTAACCCTATTTTCACGTTCGTTATTCATAGGCTTATAACAATGTTTTCACATAAATCATATGAGATAAGCAATTAAGACATGTTCATGCAGCTTAATATACTTGTAATTAACAGAAAATAGTTGTTGTTAACACATAAGGTTCTTTAACAAGCTTAACAAAACAAAACTCACCAAACTAAATTAATCCAACCATAAAATCAAGCCACGTTCATAAAGTCATCTATCCTAAACATAAGATATGAGTTTTAGCTCATATCTACAACAAATAACAACATAAATTCAAATTCTAATGATTCAAACATGGTTCAAAACAAAGATTAAGAAAAGAAGAATAATTATTTGCCTTTGATCTCTTCTAAATTGCTTCTTAGGTTGAATTCTCAATAAACTAGAGCTCCAAGAACCCTTCCGGCCTCCAAAAATCATCCAAGGCTTCCCGCGTTAGTTAGGGTTCGAATTAGAAGCGTTTCTATATACATTCTAAAAATAGGGGCGACTCGACGAGTCCATCACTTAAAATCCGTGGACGGCAAGTCAACGTCAAGAATCGTGAACTTTCTGATCAACTTGTCAAGTTCGTTTGGAATCAGCATTTTCTCAAAACACAAAAGTCGTCCAAAATTGTGTGTAGTTTTCATAACATTTTGAATCTTGTCAATCGGATTTATGGTTCATTAGATATGGCCAAACAACTAACGAGGGGTCATGTTGTCCAGCAACATCCTTCTTTCTTCAAAATCCAATATCCAGGCATCCAATTGCTAAATCCGCTTCCTTTTCCATTCGAGCATTTCATTTTTGAGGAAAAACCAAATTATAAACTAATTGAGCACCTTTTTTCCATTAAATGAGATAAAATCAACATAATGTATTAAGATAATGCATTAATTTTATAACTAAATATGTCCATATCAAAATACTCCACACTTGACTTTTGTTTTCCCCCAAGCAAAACTGAATTTTAACATACTAATACCACATAAGACAATCTCAATCGAACCAAGCCTTTATGCCAAGACCGTAATGCATGCATTTGTGTCTAAAAATTTTCCTAAGGACCCCCATCAATTCTAAATACTTACAATCCTCATAAAAACTCGCCCACTTCTTTTGATAAACGCTCATTTTATGTATCCCTCCGAATGCATACCTAGAAAACTTTCTTAACCTCAAGGTATTTTTTGTCAAGAAACCCAGGCATACATAATTTAGAAAATTACAACTTTTCGATACCACTATGAAGCTAATGGAATTCTTCACTTCTTTGATAATTTGATCTTAATTTCTTTGAATTCACCACCTTTTTTAATTTTTGGTATCCTCAAATTTTTGAATCTTCAGAATTTTTATCTTTGATATTCACTTTGATTGCTCCAAAATTCTTACAACTTTTCTTGTAATTCTCTCTTTTTTCTTTCACATGTAACTTACTTTTTTTCACTCAAAACCTACATGCTTAAGCAAGGGCACTTGACTTCAACCTTTATTGATTAAAGTATTAGTCTTCCTGGATACCTTTCAAGTACATGATGCTAAACATATTACGTCCTTCAAACTAAGCGAGGTTGTGTTTTTTTCCCATGATTTCACTAGAATAAAGGGAGCCACAAATGCACTAGAACGTGTACAGGCTCAACTAAACATTTGGGTATTCATAAAATCATCAAACATAGTACTAGCATGATTCCTAATTGCTTTTACCAAAATTTTCAAATTTAGCCCTAGGAATTTTAATGCAAAAGTTTCAAAATTTAACTAAAATTTCAACTAATGTAACCAACCCCCTACCCCACACTTAGTTCATGAAATGTCCCCATTGCATGTTATGCATGATAACGAACATAAAAGTAAAGAGAGAATTGGAACAAACTCCCCTGGGATAGTAGTAGCGAGGGCTATCTTCTTCAATTTAGCTCCATGTTCAAATGACTTTAGGCATGGGAACAGCTCATCCATGCCTTGGGTGTCAAAATCTCGTGTGGTTGATACCTCTAAATATTTAGGAAAAAGCTTATTGGAAAACTTCAAAAATGGACTTCAAAAAATATTGCCAATGCCCACCTTGAATGGAATCAAATCGCAAAATTGAAAGAAAATTGAGTGAGCAACTCAATGAGTTGTAAGTGAAGAATCGTCGAATTGGATCGTGACTCAGGCAGAAAACACGAATTTCCTTTGGAACTCGTCAAGTTTGGATGTGCACTCGACGAGTTTAAGGTGATGAACGTGAATTTTCTTCTTTCTGCTTCAGTTCTGATTTTGTGGTCAAATAGGGTATTAAGGTAATACACCTCCTTATACTCTTCAGTGACGAGACTCCTTGTAGCAAATATAAACATCAGACTCAACATATCGCTCAAAGTCTTCTAGTCTTCTTGTCAACAAATCGACCCCTCACTTTAATTTTGTCACTCTTGTAATTATTCGCTCAATTCTCACCCTAAAATCTACATGATGAAAAACACAAAACCACATAATAAAAAAGAAAACAAACATCAAAATTAAAATTCCTAAATTATCCCTAAATACTAGAAGTTTAAAAGAAAAAGAAAAGCAAACTCTAATGACGGGTTGCCTCCCGCAAGCACTTCTTTTTGTGCGAGTCTAGAGTTGGACTCTCAACTTAATAAACTTCCAATAAACTAGATGCCAATACATCCGTTGCATTGAATATTTTCTTTGGACCAAATTTTTAAAATTTAGCTCTTTGCTTCAAAATTTGGCCAAACAAGCTTTAATTCATTTAACCCAAGAATCTTGACAAGGGTTGGAACAGGTTAGATGCTAATCAGAAATGGATGACGCTTCAGAACTTTCTCCAAATTTGGAATCGTCAGCCCATGCTTCGAAACATAAACTGGAAATACATGGGGCCATGTCGTCGTAATGGTCAAACGACAGCTTGGTTCTTGCAATTCAGCTTATTCTTGTTCTTCGTCTGACCCTTCTACCAATAACCTTTCCATCTTCTCCAAATGTCTTTATGGATTAAATTCTTCATCTTTTAACTCTAGCTCTTGTAACTCAGATTGCTCTTGTTTATTAGGCAAGATGTTATCTAACCATCTTCTAAATTTCTTCAAATCATCATCTGAGTCATACTCATCATCTTCTTGCTTAATTTCATGTACTACTTTTTTCTCAAAAAAATCATCAAAAGCATCGAGATTAGGAAAATACATAATAAATAAATAAAAATAAAAATTAAACTAAATATAAAAAATCAATAAATTAAAAATGATAACAATTAGCAAATAAAATTAACTATTTAGAAGCGTTCCCCGGCAACAACGCAAAAAAACTTGATCTGTGTAGAATGCACTAGTTTTAATCCTACGAACTTAGACACGAAAACAAACACACGAAAGGTAGTATATCTATCGATTAGCAGTTTAGTTCAGGTAAGTAGGGTATTGAACACAGGGAATGGTAAACAATTAAGATTACTACTAAAATTATCTAAATAAAACAAGTAAAAAGAACGGTTTTTCTCTAGTTTTACAATACTAGAAACTTAAGCAACTACTTAAACACTTTAACAAAGTACAATTAAAAATTAAGGAGAAACAAAAGACAACTAGATTCAATCAATTTAAAGACACTTCCGTTTAGATTCGATTCACTTATTCCTATGGCTGATTTTATAGTAAGTGCAATGGATTAATTGTCATTGGCTACCGATTAGTGTGATTAGGTTCACATTCGTTATTACTAATCATTAGAAAACAAATTAATTTAAGTATTGATCAAGTGATTAAAGTAATAAATTTCCTATTTTGTTGATTAGGGTTAAGTAAAACTAATAGTTAGCTAAACAAATTACTAACATAATTAACTTCTTGTTGATGGTTCGGCACAAAATCTCACATATTAACTTACCTATTTTCTACTTAACCCTTTTTTCACGTTCACTATTCCTAAGCATATAAGAATGTTTTCACATAAATCATATGAGATAAGCAATTAAGAGATGTTCATGCAGCTTAATATACTTGTAATTAACAGAAAATAGTTTTTGTTAACACATAAGGTTCTTTAACAAGCTTAACAAAACAAAACTCACCAAACTAAATTAATCCAACCATAAAATCAAGCCATATTCATAAAGTCATCTATCCTAAACAGAAGATATAAGTTTTAGCTCATATCTACAACAAATAACAACATAAATTCAAATTCGAATGATTCAAACATGGTTCAAAACAAAGATTAAGTAAAGTCGAATAATTATTTGTCTTTGATCTTTAATAAATTTCTTCTTAGGTTGAATTCTCGAAACCTAGAGCTCTAAGAACCCTTCTGGCCTCCAAAAATCGTGCAAGGCTTCCCCCATTAGTAAGGATTTTAATGTGAAGTGTTTCTATATATATATATATATATATATATATATATATATATATATATATATATATATATATATATATATATATATATATATATATATATATATATATATATATTCTAAAAATAGGTGCGACTCAACGAGTCCATCACTTAAAATCCATGGACGGCAAGTCAGCGTCAAGAATCGCAAACTTTCTGATCAACTCGTCGAGTTGATGGCCAACTTGTCGAGTCAGGTTTGGAATCAGCATTTCTTCAAAACATGAAAGTCATCCGAAATTATGTGTAGTTTTTAGAACATTTTGAATCTTGTAAATCGTAGTTACGGTTCATCAGATATGGCCAAAACACTGACAAGGGGTCAAGCTATCCCGCAACATCCTTCTTTCTTCAAAATCCAAAATCCAAGCTTCCAATTGATAAATCTACTTCCTTTTCCATCCGAGCATTTCATTTTTGCTAAAAAATGAAATTATAAACTAATTAAGTATATTTTGTCCATTAAATGATATAAAATAAACATAAAGTATTAAGAAAATGCATGAATTTCATAACTAAATATGCCCATATCAGCATTACAACCATTATATGATAATTTAATATTTACATTGAGTTCATTTCATTGCTTGTTTGACTCCAAAAATATACGATGAAAACATATAACATGACACTTCAATGCTCCATATTCACAAAATCTGTATGGATACTTGTCTACTAATTCCCTAAGAATACACATGGTTTTGAAAATGTGTCAACAATTAAGTTGGTGAGTTCATAAGTATTTGTTTGAAAAAGATATGCCATTCTTCCTTCAAAATAATACCGTGTTTTTCCAGAAAATCCAATATTTTCTTTTAAAGTGAATTGTAGTCTTAAACATCCTAAGACTAGAAACATATAAGTATTGTTGTACTCTGAAGTAGTATAATGCAGTTTTATATCTTTAAAAAACCA
The DNA here is from genome assembly GCF_052625555.1 of Lactuca saligna. Classification (NCBI taxonomy): domain Eukaryota; kingdom Viridiplantae; phylum Streptophyta; class Magnoliopsida; order Asterales; family Asteraceae; genus Lactuca; species Lactuca saligna. Next base: position 239,508,962 of record NC_136424.1, read on the forward strand.
TTTGAACGTAAGTTTCCAGGAATGTAGACTGTATTGCACTAAAAAAATAGTGTAATATAGTTTTATATAAATAAAACTATTTGATGATATATATATATATATATATATATATATATATATATATATATATATATATATATATATATATAGAGAGAGAGAGAGAGAGAGAGAGTAAGAAACCATAGTGTATTTGTCTGGCAACTTTATAGCTTTGAGCTTTTAGCAAAACTTTGTATGTATATGCCCACGACTTTGGAAATAAATATATTTCGTGTATTTTAGCATTTTTGTTTAAACGGTAGCAAAAATATGTGTAATCATATTGTATATTTTAACATAAGTTTTCTTGTGTTTTACTTGTATTCCCCCCCCCCCCCTCCCCCTCCCCTTTAAAACATAGAAAATTCACAGAAAATGTAGGGGTATGAACTCACATCAGGTGTGTTCTTAGCTGGATAACGAGGTAAAAATGATAATCTTCAAGTTACAATACGTGAATGTGTTCGTATCCTATGAGTATTTAATGCATGATATCGTGTGTAAATTAGTTAAATCTATAGGTAAGTGTTGTATAAAATACTTGATTAAACAAGGAATACTTACAAAGTTTCCTAAAAATCCATTGAAGGACTAGTTTTCCTAGGAAGTTTGAATGTGTTTCTAGGTAAACTGTTGAAGATTTGAAGGTGTTCTTGAAGATGTATGAAGATTTGAATATACTGAACTCATTTTTAAGAGAAAATGGGGATAGTTTTTGAAGTGTAAATGAGAATTGTGAGGAAGGTTTTCGGCCAAGTGTATATATATATATATATATATATATATATATATATATATATATATTTATAGGAGGAAAAGTGATTTGACATTTGCATTGGAATATGTATTTTATCACATTGGAAGAAGTGTCACTGGATAAGTAGGTGTTTTCCGCCTATCCCCAATGAAATCCCCTTGATTTCAGTCTAATATCCAATCGAGAACCAAGGTATTTGACCTTGCATGTTCTCGGCCTAGGGGTTCTTGGTCCAAGTGGTTCTTAGTCTAAAAGTGTTCTCGGCCAAGGTATTCATCTCGGTCTTGGTGCTTTTTTATTTTTGATTCCTAAAACCGAAAACATCAAAAGTAGTATTATTTTTCATGATTTAATTCTATAACTATTTTCATGATTTAATTTTCTAACTATTTGAGTTTTATTGGCATAACTGACTTTTGGTTGAATTTCTTTGACTTTTATTGACCTGAACTAACCGGTTGTTATAGGAACTCACTAAGTTTTGTGCTTATGGTTTTCAGTATGTGTTTTAGGTACTAACGTTTTCAAACAAGGGTGCTCCGGATGATTGTAGGGAACACACCACATGTTTCACATTTTATAATTTACTCTAATTTGATATAGTACTCATACACTTACTTTTGTTAACTTGTATGGATAATGTTTGGAGCACTGTTTTTCTTTGATTAAAAATGAAATTTGATGGTATTATTTTTGGGACGTTACAGTAGGTGTATAATTTTTATTTTTCTTCAAACCTGACTCACTTGTCTGTAATAGGTTGTTGGGGTGGGCCAATATGGTTTCAGTATTTTTCAAATGATAAGCAAAAATGAACTGATCATAACAAGGTGAAAAGGAGTTGACGACCATGTCGATGACCAACTGATACGTGTATGGGCTTGATTTAGTGAGTGGGGTAATTTTTAGGTAAATTAAGAGAGAATATCAACCACAAATGATATGTGAATGGAAAGAAATGGATAGATTAGTAACAACTCAAGACCTATTAAGTTGTATACCGGTGAAATCAATCCAACACCTATTGGATAGAGTTCGTATCAAGTCAAGAACACGTCCTAACAAGATAATTTGTGAATTATAACAATAATTCCAATTGAACAAACGCTTTTTTCTTAAAAAATCGCCTATTGACTTTCCCATGCATAAACTTGGCATTATGTGAAGCCTTTATTACAAACATGGTGGTTACAAGCCAACCAACCAATTATTCATTAAAACTAGTAAATGAAATTTAAGGAAACTCTTGAAATAACACAAAAAAAGTCTACCACACTTAAGAATGACAAAAAAAACGTCCATGTCTTCAATTAGTCTTCAATTGCTAGTAATTGGTTATGAGAAGATGTAGAGTGTAACTCCGAAGGGTTAAAGATACCCTTCCAAATGATACCCTTCCAAATGCTTCCATAATCACCCTAGCTTTGAATCCATCAATAAATGAAGTCTTGGATTTATTAAACTTTTATTAATTTAATTATGAAAACCCTAATCCATCAACTATGTCATCATGCATACCCCATAGGACATTAAGCCCAAACAACTTTCTAGCCCAACATTAAGCTACCCATAGCCTTTTGGGCCTTCATTATCCATATACGGATCATTCCCTCCTTCTTCGAAAGGAATTGTCCTTAATTCAGTAAGAACCAAATTGAGTTGTTCCCCCATACGAACCTTCCCTGACAGCAAGTCTTGAAAACAAATTTTTATTACATAATGTGACCTTTTCTTTATTCCAACTTGGTCTTTTCTCCACATACACATGTTCTTCTTCAAATAACTCAAATAACTCGCCAAATTCAATCCTAACCGTATCTTCCATTTGTGGATGAAAAACCACTTCCATACATTCCCATGAACTCGACCCTGCAAATTAACCTTGCAATAATTTAAATGGTTAATCGTAGTCATTTTAAAGAATGGATCATGGTTTGTATTTTTAAGTTGATGAGCAGTACGCCTCAATATCATGGTTTCCCAATTTAAGGCACACCAAAAGAATATGAGTCCAAACTTCATGAGCATCCTCCCATGTAAATACTTGGGCCTTAGATCTTCATATTGATTAATTCTTTCTTCTTTGCTCGTAGAAAGATGGTTTGTAAAAAGATGGATACCATCGTTCGTCTTTCTTTCACCACAAACTTCAAGCCTTCGCTCTTGGTGTTTTTGAACAACGAATGAAGAATTAATTAAGATATCTTTTGTTTGTGGACAACACAAAAAATTGGCATACAAATTGTCACACAATGTCTTTTTTCATGATTGATTGCTACCACCATGAACACATCTTGTTTTGGAAATCATCATATCGCCTTTTGGAGCATACAAAATTCTGCCATCATCTAAAAATAATTGGTCTTGCTGTTTTTGAGTCTTGAGTGAGAAGTCTACATCTCTAATTGCACAAAACTTTTTATCAAAAGTAATATGCATGTGTTTTTTCTCCTTTTGATCAATTAACGAAGACAAAACAAAAACATCACTATCAAGATCATAATTAGTAAAATCCAACCTCTCACCATACTTCTTCTTGTCACTAAGGCCTTCAAAATGCAAAATATAAGCATTCCATGGCATCCAAAGTGTAAAAATCTCCCACACATTGAAACGAAAATAAAGATGAAAAATGGAAATCCCCCACACTTTAGAAAAGGAATTGTGTTCATAAAAGATATGAGAACCTGAATTTTTGTGGCACTTATAGTCATTGGTTCTCAAGGTTGTGAGCTCTCGGAATGATTTTAGTTGTTCAACAAAAATCACCATTTCTTCAACAATTTTGTTCATATCAACAAAATTAATTTCTTCCACAATTGCCTCAACAATTTCATCTCCGATCACAAAATTAGTTCCTTCTTCAATTTCTTCAATAAATTCCTCTTTATCCAAGAAATTTATTTTTTCACAAAATTCCCCTTCTCCATCGGTGTCGGAGATGGGACCAGAATCTTCTTCCTCATCTTTTTCAATTTTCTCTTCCTCTATATCTTCTTCATCATATAGCTTGCGCAACATTTTTGGAAAACAACTGAATTCAAACAAACTTAGCAGAATTTTTTTTTTGAACAAGAACTTAGTTACACCCAATCGGAACTAGGCTCTGATACCACTTATGATACGTGTATGGGCTTGACTTAGTGAGTGGGGTAATTTTTAGGTAAATTAAGAGAGAATATCAACCACAAATGATATGTGAATGGAAAGAAATGGATAGATTAGTAACAACTCAAAACCTATTAAGTTGTATACCGGTGAAATCAATCCAAGACTTATTGGATTGAGTTCGTATCAAGTCAAGAACACGTCCTAACAAGATAATTTGCGAATTATAACAATAATTCCAATTGAACAAACGCTTTTTTCTTAAAAATTCGTCTATTCACTTTCCCATGCATAAACTTGGCTTTATATGAAGCCTTTATTACAAACATGGTGGTTACAAGCCAACCAACCAATTATTCATTAAAACTAGTAAATGAAATTGAAGGAAACTCTTGAAATAACACAAAAAAAAGTCTACCACACTTAAGAATGACAAAAAAAACGTCCATGTCTTCAATTAGTCTTCAATTGCTAGTAATTGGTTATGAGAAGATGTAGAGTGTAACTCCCAAGGGTTAAAGAGAACCATCAATGATAAGAGTGTAACTCCGAAAGTTTAAAGAGATCCATAAATGATAATAGTGTAACTCCTAAAGTTTAAAGATAGCCATCAATGATACCCTTCCAAATGCTTCCATAATCACCCTAGCTTTGAATCCATCAATAAATGAAGTCTTGGATTTATTAAACTTTTATTAATTTAATTATGAAAACCCTAATCCATCAACTATGTCACCATGCATACCCCATAGGACATGAAGCCCAAACAACTTTGTAGCCCAACATTAAGCTACCCATAGCCTTTTGGGCCTTCATTATCCATATACGGATCATTCCCTCCTTCTTCGAAAGGAATTGTCCTCAATTCAGTAAGAACCAAATTGTGTTGTTCCCCCATACGAACCTTCCCTGACAGCAAGTCTTGAAAACAAATTTTTATTGCATAATGTGACCTTTTATTTATTCCAACTTGGTCTTTTCTCCACATACACATGTTCTTCTTCAAATAACTCAAATAACTTGCCAAATTCAATCCTAACCGTATCTTCCATTTGTGGATGAAAAACCACTTTCATACATTCCCATGAACTCGACCCTGCAAATTAACCTTGCAATAATTTAAATGGTTAATTGTAGTCATTTTAAAGAATGGATCATGGTTTGTATTTGTAAGTTGATGAGCAGTACACCTCAATATCATGGTTTCCCAATTTAAGGCACACCAAAAGAATATGAGTCCAAACTTCATGAGCATCCTCCCATGTAAATACTTGGGCCTTAGATCTTCATATTGATTAATTCTTTCTTCTTTGCTCGTAGAAAGATGGTTTGTAAAAAGATGGATACCATCGTTCGTCTTTCTTTCACCACAAACTTCAAGCCTTCGCTCTTGGTGTTTTTGAACAACGAATGAAGAATTAATTAAGATATCTTTTGTTTGTGGACAACACAAAAAATTGGCATACGAATTGTCACACATTGTCTTTTTTCGTGACTGATTGCTACCACCATGAACACATCTTGTTTTGGAAATCATCATATTCCCTTTTGGAGCATACAAAATTCTGCCATCATCTAAAAATAATTGGTCTTGCTGTTTTTGAGTCTTGCGTGAGAAGTCTACATCTCCAATTGCACAAAACTTTTTATCAAAAGTAATATGCATGTGTTTTTTCTCCTTTTGATCAATTAACGAAGACAAAACAAAAACATCACTATCAAGATCATAATTAGTAAAATCCAACCTCTCACCATACTTCTTCTTGTCACTAAGGCCTTCAAAATGCAAAATATAAGCATTTCATGGCATCCAAAGTGTAAAAATCTCCCACACATTGAAACGAAAATAAAGATGAAAAATGGAAATCCCCCACACTTTAGAAAAGGAATTGTGTTCATAAAAGATATGAGAACCTGAATTTTTGTGGCACTTATAGTCATTGGTTCTCAAGGTTGTGAGCTCTCGGAATGATTTTAGTTGTTCAACAAAAATCACCATTTCATCAACAATTTTGTTCATATCAACAAAATTAATTTGTTCCACAATTGCCTCAACAATTTCATCTCCGATCACAAAATTAGTTCCTTCTTCAATTTCTTCAATAAATTCCTCTTCATCCAAGAAATTTATTTTTTCACAAAATTCCCCTTCTCCATCGGTGTCGGAGATGGGACCAGAATCTTCTTCCTCATCTTTTTCAATTTTCTCTTCCTCTATATCTTCTTCATCATATAGCTCGCGCAACATTTTTGGACAACAACTGAATTCAAACAAACTTAGCAGAATTTTTTTTTTGAACAAGAACTTAGTTACACCCAATCGGAACTAGGCTCTGATACCACTTATGATACGTGTATGGGCTTGATTTAGTGAGTGGGGTAATTTTTAGGTAAATTAAGAGAGAATATCAACCACAAATGATATGTGAATGGAAAGAAATGGATAGATTAGTAACAACTCAAAACCTATTAAGTTGTATACCGGTGAAATCAATCCAAGACTTATTGGATTGAGTTCGTATCAAGTCAAGAACACGTCCTAACAAGATAATTTGCGAATTATAACAATAATTCCAATTGAACAAACGCTTTTTTCTTAAAAATTCGTCTATTCACTTTCCCATGCATAAACTTGGCTTTATATGAAGCCTTTATTACAAACATGGTGGTTACAAGCCAACCAACCAATTATTCATTAAAACTAGTAAATGAAATTGAAGGAAACTCTTGAAATAACACAAAAAAAAGTCTACCACACTTAAGAATGACAAAAAAAACGTCCATGTCTTCAATTAGTCTTCAATTGCTAGTAATTGGTTATGAGAAGATGTAGAGTGTAACTCCCAAGGGTTAAAGAGAACCATCAATGATAAGAGTGTAACTCCGAAAGTTTAAAGAGATCCATAAATGATAATAGTGTAACTCCCAAAGTTTAAAGATAGCCATCAATGATACCCTTCCAAATGCTTCCATAATCAACCTAGCTTTGAATCCATCAATAAATGAAGTCTTGGATTTATTAAACTTTTATTAATTTAATTATGAAAACCCTAATCCATCAACTATGTCACCATGCATACCCCATAGGACATTAAGCCCAAACAACTTTGTAGCCCAACATTAAGCTACCCATAGCCTTTTGGGCCTTCATTATCCATATACGGATCATTCCCTCCTTCTTCGAAAGGAATTGTCCTCAATTCAGTAAGAACCAAATTGTGTTGTTCCCCCATACGAACCTTCCCTGACAGCAAGTCTTGAAAACAAATTTTTATTGCATAATGTGACCTTTTATTTATTCCAACTTGGTCTTTTCTCCACATACACATGTTCTTCTTCAAATAACTCAAATAACTTGCCAAATTCAATCCTAACCGTATCTTCCATTTGTGGATGAAAAACCACTTTCATACATTCCCATGAACTCGACCCTGCAAATTAACCTTGCAATAATTTAAATGGTTAATTGTAGTCATTTTAAAGAATGGATCATGGTTTGTATTTGTAAGTTGATGAGCAGTACACCTCAATATCATGGTTTCCCAATTTAAGGCACACCAAAAGAATATGAGTCCAAACTTCATGAGCATCCTCCCATGTAAATACTTGGGCCTTAGATCTTCATATTGATTAATTCTTTCTTCTTTGCTCGTAGAAAGATGGTTTGTAAAAAGATGGATACCATCGTTCGTCTTTCTTTCACCACAAACTTCAAGCCTTCCCTCTTGGTGTTTTTGAACAACGAATGAAGAATTAATTAAGATATATTTTGTTTGTGGACAACACAAAAAATTGGCATACGAATTGTCACACAATGTCTTTTTTCGTGACTGATTGCTACCACCATGAACACATCTTGTTTTGGAAATCATCATATCGCCTTTTGGAGCATACAAAATTCTGCCATCATCTAAAAATAATTGGTCTTGCTGTTTTTGAGTCTTGCGAGAGAAGTCTACATCTCCAATTGCACAAAACTTTTTATCAAAAGTAATATGCATGTGTTTTTTCTCCTTTTGATCAATTAATGAAGACAAAACAAAAACATCACTATCAAGATCATAATTAGTAAAATCCAACCTCTCACCATACTTCTTCTTGTCACTAAGGCCTTCAACATGCAAAATATAAGCATTCCATGGCATCCAAAGTGTAAAAATCTCCCACACATTGAAACGAAAATAAAGATGAAAAATGGAAATCCCCCACACTTTAGAAAAGGAATTGTGTTCATAAAAGATATGAGAACCTGAATTTTTGTGGCACTTATAGTCATTGGTTCTCAAGGTTGTGAGCTCTCGGAATGATTTTAGTTGTTCAACAAAAATCACCATTTCATCAACAATTTTGTTCATATCAACAAAATTAATTTCTTCCACAATTGCCTCAACAATTTCATCTCCGATCACAAAATTAGTTCCTTCTTCAATTTCTTCAATAAATTCCTCTTCATCCAAGAAATTTATTTTTTCACAAAATTCCCCTTCTCCATCGGTGTCGGAGATGGGACCAGAATCTTCTTCCTCATCTTTTTCAATTTTCTCTTCCTCTATATCTTCTTCATCATATAGCTTGCGCAACATTTTTGGAAAACAACTGAATTCAAACAAACTTAGCAGAATTTTTTTTTTGAACAAGAACTTAGTCACACCCAATCGGAACTAGGCTCTGATACCACTTATGATACGTGTATGGGCTTGATTTAGTGAGTGGGGTAATTTTTAGGTAAATTTAGAGAGAATATCAACCACAAATGATATGTGAATGGAAAGAAATGGATAGATTAGTAACAACTCAAAACCTATTAAGTTGTATACCGGTGAAATCAATCCAAGACCTATTGGATTGAGTTCGTATCAAGTCAAGAACACGTCCTAACAAGATAATTTGCGAATTATAACAATAATTCCAATTGAACAAACACTTTTTTCTTAAAAATTCGTCTATTCACTTTCCCATGCATAAACTTGGCTTTATATGAAGCCTTTATTACAAACATGGTGGTTACAAGCCAACCAACCAATTATTCATTAAAACTAGTAAATGAAATTGAAGGAAACTCTTGAAATAACACAAAAAAAATCTACCACACTTAAGAATGACAAAAAAAACGTCCATGTCTTCAATTAGTCTTCAATTGCTAGTAATTGGTTATGAGAAGATGTAGAGTGTAACTCCCAAGGGTTAAAGAGAACCATGAATGATAAGAGTGTAACTCCGAAAGTTTAAAGAGATCAATAAATGATTATAGTGTAACTCCCAAAGTTTAAAGATAGCCATCAATGATACCCTTCCAAATGCTTCCATAATCATCCTAGCTTTGAATCCATCAATAAATGAAGTCTTGGATTTATTAAACTTTTATTAATTTAATTATGAAAACCCTAATCCATCAACTATGTCACCATGCATACCCCATAGGACATTAAGCCCAAACAACTTTCTAGCCCAACATTAAGCTACCCATAGCCTTTTGGGCCTTCATTATCCATATACGGATCATTCCCTCCTTCTTCGAAAGGAATTGTCCTCAATTCAGTAAGAACCAAATTGTGTTGTTCCCCATACGAACCTTCCCTAACAGCAAGTCTTGAAAACAAATTTTTATTGCATAATGTGACCTTTTCTTTATTCCAACTTGGTCTTTTCTCCACATATACATGTTCTTCTTCAAATAACTCAAATAACTCGCCAAATTCAATCCTAACTGTATCTTCCATTTGTGGATGAAAAACCACTTCCATACATTCCCATGAACTCGACCCTGCAAATTAACCTTGCAATAATTTAAATGGTTAATCGTAGTCATTTTAAAGAATGGATCATGGTTTGTATTTGTAAGTTGATGAGCAGTACGCCTCAATATCATGGTTTCCCAATTTAAGGCACACCAAAAGAATATGAGTCCAAACTTCATGAGCATCCTCCCATGTAAATACTTGGGCCTTAGATCTTCATATTGATTAATTCTTTCTTCTTTGCTCGTAGAAAGATGGTTTGTAAAAAGATGGATACCATCGTTCGTCTTTCTTTCACCACAAACTTCAAGCCTTCGCTCTTGGTGTTTTTGAACAACGAATGAAGAATTAACTAAGATATCTTTTGTTTGTGGACAACACAAAAAATTGGCATACGAATTGTCACACAATGTCTTTTTTCGTGACTGATTGCTACCACCATGACCACATCTTGTTTTGGAAATCATCATATCGCCTTTTGGAGCGTACAAAATTCTGCCATCATCTAAAAATAATTGGTCTTCCTGTTTTTGAGTCTTGCGTGAGAAGTCTACATCTCCAATTGCACAAAACTTTTTATCAAAAGTAATATGCATGTGTTTTTTCTCCTTTTGATCAATTAACGAAGACAAAACAAAAACATCACTATCAAGATCATAATTAGTAAAATCCAACCTCTCACCATACTTCTTCTTGTCACTAAGGCCTTCAAAATGCAAAATATAAGCATTCCATGGCATCCAAAGTGTAAAAATCTCCCACACATTGAAACGAAAATAAAGATGAAAAATGGAAATCCCCCACACTTTAGAAAAGGAATTGTGTTCATAAAAGATATGAGAACCTGAATTTTTGTGGCACTTATAGTCATTGGTTCTCAAGGTTGTGAGCTCTCGGAATGATTTTAGTTGTTCAACAAAAATCACCATTTCTTCAACAATTTTGTTCATATCAACAAAATTAATTTCTTCCACAATTGCCTCAACAATTTCATCTCCGATCACAAAATTAGTTCCTTCTTCAATTTCTTCAATAAATTCCTCTTCATCCAAGAAATTTATTTTTTCACAAAATTCCCCTTCTCCATCGGTGTCGGAGATGGGACCAGAATCTTCTTCCTCATCTTTTTCAATTTTCTCTTCCTCTATATCTTCTTCATCATATAGCTTGCGCAACATTTTTGGAAAACAACTGAATTCAAACAAACTTAGCAGAATTTTTTTTTTGAACAAGAACTTAGTTACACCCAATCGGAACTAGGCTCTAATACCACTTATGATACGTGTATGGGCTTGATTTAGTGAGTGGGGTAATTTTTAGGTAAATTAAGAGAGAATATCAACCACAAATAGATTAGTAAAAACTCAAAACCTATTAAGTTGTATACCGGTGAAATCAATCCAAGACCTATTGGATTGAGTTCGTATCAAGTCAAGAACACGTCCTAACAAGATAATTTGCGAATTATAACAATAATTCCAATTGAACAAACGCTTTTTTCTTAAAAATTCGTCTATTCACTTTCCCATGCATAAACTTGGCTTTATATGAAGCCTTTATTACAAACATGGTGGTTACAAGCCAACCAACCAATTATTCATTAAAACTAGTAAATGAAATTTAAGGAAACTCTTGAAATAACACAAAAAAAAGTCTACCACACTTAAGAATGACAAAAAAAACATCCATGTCTTCAATTAGTCTTCAATTGCTAGTAATTGGTTATGAGAAGATCTAGAGTGTAACTCCCATGGGTTAAAGAGAACCATCAATGATAAGAGTGTAACTCCGAAAGTTTAAAGAGATCCATAAATGATAATAGTGTAGCTCCTAAAGTTTAAAGATAGCCATCAATGATACCCTTCCAAATGCTTCCATAATCACCCTAGCTTTGAATCCATCAATAAATGAAGTCTTGGATTTATTAAACTTTTATTAATTTAATTATGAAAACCCTAATCCATCAACTATGTCACCATGCATACCCCATAGGACATTAAGCCCAAACAACTTTCTAGCCCAACATTAAGCTACCCATAGCCTTTTAGGCCTTCATTATCCATATACGGATCATTCCCTCCTTCTTCGAAAGGAATTGTCCTCAATTCAGTAAGAACCAAATTGTGTTGTTCCCCATACGAACCTTCCCTAATAGCAAGTCTTGAAAACAAATTTTTATTGCATAATGTGACCTTTTCTTTATTCCAACTTGGTCTTTTCTCCACATATACATGTTCTTCTTCAAATAACTCAAATAACTCGCCAAATTCAATCCTAACCGTATCTTCCATTTGTGGATGAAAAACCACTTCCATACATTCCCATGAACTCGACCCTGCAAATTAACCTTGCAATAATTTAAATGGTTAATCGTAGTCATTTTAAAGAATGGATCATGGTTTGTATTTGTAAGTTGATGAGCAGTACGCCTCAATATCATGGTTTCCCAATTTAAGGCACACCAAAAGAATATGAGTCCAAACTTCATGAGCATCCTCCCATGTAAATACTTGGGCCTTAGATCTTCATATTGATTAATTCTTTCTTCTTTGCTCGTAGAAAGATGGTTTGTAAAAAGATGGATACCATCGTTCGTCTTTCTTTCACCACAAACTTCAAGCCTTCGCTCTTGGTGTTTTTGAACAACGAATGAAGAATTAATTAAGATATCTTTTGTTTGTGGACAACACAAAAAATTGGCATACGAATTGTCACACAATGTCTTTTTTCGTGACTGATTGCTACCACCATGAACACATCTTGTTTTGGAAATCATCATATCGCCTTTTGGAGCGTACAAAATTCTGCCATCATCTAAAAATAATTGGTCTTGCTGTTTTTGAGTCTTGAGTGAGAAGTCTACATCTCTAATTGCACAAAACTTTTTATCAAAAGTAATATGCATGTGTTTTTTCTCCTTTTGATCAATTAACGAAGACAAAACAAAAACATCACTATCAAGATCATAATTAGTAAAATCCAACCTCTCACCATACTTCTTCTTGTCACTAAGGCCTTCAAAATGCAAAATATAAGCATTCCATGGCATCCAAAGTGTAAAAATCTCCTACACATTGAAACGAAAATAAAGATGAAAAATGGAAATCCCCCACACTTTAGAAAAGGAATTGTGTTCATAAAAGATATGAGAACCTGAATTTTTGTGGCACTTATAGTCATTGGTTCTCAAGGTTGTGAGCTCTCGGAATGATTTTAGTTGTTAAAAAAAAAATCACCATTTCTTCAACAATTTTGTTCATATCAACAAAATTAATTTCTTCCACAATTGCCTCAACAATTTCATCTCCGATCACAAAATTAGTTCCTTCTTCAATTTCTTCAATAAATTCCTCTTCATCCAAGAAATTTATTTTTTCACAAAATTCCCCTTCTCCATCGGTGTCGTAGATGGGACCGGAATCTTCTTCCTCATCTTTTTCAATTTTCTCTTCCTCTATATCTTCTTCATCATATAGCTTGCGCAACATTTTTGGACAACGACTGAATTCAAACAAACTTAGCAGAATTTTTTTTCTTGAACAAGAACTTAGTTACACCCAATCGGAACTAGGCTCTGATACCACTTATGATACGTGTATGGGCTTGATTTAGTGAGTGGGGTAATTTTTAGGTAAATTAAGACAGAATATCAACCACAAATGATATGTGAATGGAAAGAAAAGGATAGATTAGTAACAACTCAAAACCTATTAAGTTGTATACCGGTGAAATCAATCCAAGACCTATTGGATTGAGTTCGTATCAAGTCAAGAACACGTCCTAACAAGATAATTTGCGAATTATAACAATAATTCCAATTGACCAAAATGCTTTTTTCTTAAAAATTCATCTATTCACTTTCCCATGCATAAACTTGGCTTTATATGAAGCCTTTATTACAAACAAGGTGGTTACAAGCCAACCAACCAATTATTCATTAAAACTAGTAAATGAAATTTAAGGAAACTCTTGAAATAACACAAAAAAAAGTCTACCACACTTAAGAATGACCAAAAAAACGTCCATGTCTTCAATTAGTCTTCAATTGCTAGTAATTGGTTATGAAAAGATGTAGAGTGTAACTCCCAAGGGTTAAAGAGAACCATGAATGATAAGAGTGTAACTCCGAAAGTTTAAAGAGATCAATAAATGATAATAGTGTAACTCCCAAAGTTTAAAGATAGCCATCAATGATACCCTTCCAAATGCTTCCATAATCACCCTAGCTTTGAATCCATCAATAAATGAAGTCTTGGATTTATTAAACTTTTATTAATTTAATTATGAAAACCCTAATCCATCAACTATGTCACCATGCATACCCCATAGGACATTAAGCCCAAACAACTTTGTAGCCCAACATTAAGCTACCCATAGCCTTTTGGGCCTTCATTATCCATATACGGATCATTCCCTCCTTCTTCGAAAGGAATTGTCCTCAATTCAGTAAGAACCAAATTGTGTTGTTCCCCCATACGAACCTTCCCTGACAGCAAGTCTTGAAAACAAATTTTTATTGCATAATGTGACCTTTTATTTATTCCAACTTGGTCTTTTCTCCACATACACATGTTCTTCTTCAAATAACTCAAATAACTCGCCAAATTCAATCCTAACCGTATCTTCCATTTGTGGATGAAAAACCACTTTCATACATTCCCATGAACTCGACCCTGCAAATTAACCTTGCAATAATTTAAATGGTTAATTGTAGTCATTTTAAAGAATGGATCATGGTTTGTATTTGTAAGTTGATGAGCAGTACACCTCAATATCATGGTTTCCCAATTTAAGGCACACCAAAAGAATATGAGTCCAAACTTCATGAGCATCCTCCCATGTAAATACTTGGGCCTTAGATCTTCATATTGATTAATTCTTTCTTCTTTGCTCGTAGAAAGATGGTTTGTAAAAAGATGGATACCATCGTTCGTCTTTCTTTCACCACAAACTTCAAGCCTTCCCTCTTGGTGTTTTTGAACAACGAATGAAGAATTAATTAAGATATCTTTTGTTTGTGGACAACACAAAAAATTGGCATACGAATTGCCACACAATGTCTTTTTTCGTGACTGATTGCTACCACCATGAACACATCTTGTTTTGGAAATCATCATATCGCCTTTTGGAGCATACAAAATTCTGCCATCATCTAAAAATAATTGGTCTTGCTGTTTTTTAGTCTTGAGTGAGAAGTCTACATCTCTAATTTCACAAAACTTTTTATCAAAAGTAATATGCATGTGTTTTTTCTCCTTTTGATCAATTAACGAAGACAAAACAAAAACATCACCATCAAGATCATAATTAGTAAAATCCAACCTCTCACTATACTTCTTCTTGTCACTAAGGCCTTCAAAATGCAAAATATAAGCATTACATGGCATCCAAAGTGTAAAAATCCCCCACACATTGAAACAAAAATAAAGATGAAATATGGAAATCCCCCACACTTTAGAAAAGGAATTGTGTTCATAAAAGATATGAGAACCTGAATTTTTGTGGCACTTATAGTCATTGGTTCTCAAGGTTGTGAGCTCTCGGAATGATTTTAGTTATTCAACAAAAATCACCATTTCTTCAACAATTTTGTGCATATCAACAAAATTGATTTCTTCCACAATTGCCTCAACAATTTCATCTCCGATCACAAAATTAGTTCCTTGTTCAATTTCTTAAATAAATTCCTCTTTAACCAAGAAATTTATTTTTTCACAAAATTCCCCTTCTCCATCGGTGTCGTAGATGCGACCGGAATCTTCTTCCTCATCTTTTTCAATTTTCTCTTCCTCTATATCTTCTTCATCATATAGCTTGCGCAACATTTTTGGACAACAACTGAATTCAAACAAACTTAGCAGAATTTTCTTTTTTGAACAAGAACTTAGTTACACCCAATCGGAACTAGGCTCTGATACCACTTATGATACGTGTATGGGCTTGATTTAGTGAGTGGGGTAATTTTTAGGTAAATTAAGAGAGAATATCAACCACAAATGATATGTGAATGGAAAGAAATGGATAGATTAGTAACAACTCAAAACCTATTAAGTTGTATACCGGTGAAATCAATCCAAGACCTATTAGATTGAGTTCGTATCAAGTCAAGAACACATCCTAACAAGATAATTTGTGAATTATAACAATAATTCCATTTGAACAAATGCTTTTTTCTTAAAAATTCGTCTATTCACTTTCCCATGCATAAACTTGGCTTTATATGAAGCCTTTATTACAAACATGGTGGTTACAAGCCAACCAACCAATTATTCATTAAAACTAGTAAATGAAATTTAAGGAAACTCTTGAAATAACACAAAAAAAACGTCTACCACACTTAAGAATGACAAAAAAACGTCCATGTCTTCAATTAGTCTTCAATGGCTAGTAATTGGTTATGAGAAGATGTAGAGTGTAACTCCTAAGGATTAAAGAGAACCATCAATGATAAGAGTGTAACTCCCAAAGTTTAAAGGGATCCATCAATGATAATAGTGTAACTCCCAAAGTTTAAAGAGAGCCATCAATGATACCCTTCCAAATGCTTCCATAATCACCCTAGCTTTGAATCCATCAATAAATGAAGTCTTGGATTTATTAAACTTTTATTAGTTTAATTATGAAAACCCTAATCCATCAACTATGTCACCATGCATACCCCATAGGCCATTAAGCCCAAACAACTTTCTAGCCCAACATTAAGCTACCCATAGCCTTTTGGGCCTTCATTATCCATATACGGATCACCAACTCCTCGTCGAAATTCAAATTTACTTCTCAAGACGCTCTACGTATCGCTACATTTTTCACACAAGATTGCAGACTGGCTCTCCTTCCTTTAACTTGCAAGCCATTAGGGCTTTGACGGCCTCATACTTTTCTTGACGAACTCTCTTGTGAAACTTTTCCACAAGAACCAAGTTCATCTTGTAAGGCCAGTAGTCCTCATAGAATCTTTGCAACTCAAGAACCATCATAACAACCATGATGCAAGCAACCTTTGTTGTGTCGTCATAATGTTTCTTGTAGGAAATGCTTTCTTCAGGAGTAGTAGTGGATTCATCGATTTCATTAAGGTGTTTTTCAAGGACATAATTTTTGCCCACGAATCAAAGAGTTATCTAGATGTTGTGCATCCAATAATTGTAATTGGTGCCATCCAATGTCACCTTGCACACGATTGAAAAGAGGGAGACGTTTGAGTTGATGGTGGAGGTTTATGGAGCAGAAGCATCACCAGAAGTAGGCATATGTACCGAAAAATGTAGTTTTAGTTAGATGACATAAGTGCTTAATATTTTAACCCATAATAAATATTTAAGGCTAGGATCCAATATAGCAATTCATAACTAAGAAGAGGGATGTCGTAATCTTATCGCAAATGTATGAAGGTATGTAAAACAATTCACCTATTTCAAACTATGAAACTCCTAGATCTTTTGAGATTCATTGAATCTTATCAATGACATGTTTAATCTCAAATTATACTCTTCTATTTGTAACTGGGATACCTAGGATCACAAACAAGATATGAATAATCATGCAAACACGGTTGGTAACCTTGATGTCTTTTATTATCGATAATTAGCATACTTTTCACATTTTCCTAAAGTAACTAGAGTGAGATTCTTTAAAGAAAATTCTAGTACTTTGATATCGTTATACTTATTAATGAGATTATGTCATATCAAATTCGTTCGACTAACGACCCTCCGTTATATATGGGAGTGGTGGTTGAGAGTGGACACCCAATGACAGTCATTTTATATATAGTTTCCTTATACCTCCCCCCCCCCCCCCCCCTCTCACTTTATAGTGTGGCTTCGCGAATGAGGCACACTAGAAATTTGACTGAATTGTCTTATACATATAATATATTAAACTTGTAATAATATATTAGGTGTATTTTAAAACTTTCAAAAAATAATAGGTTTAATATTAAATTTTTGAAAATTGATAAACTTAATTTGATTTAAAATTAAACCAGTTATGCTTTAATCTTTATCTTTTAATTAACAATTAAGTGAGTTAATTTAAATAACAAGAGGATTAAATAATTATTTAATATTAAATAGGAGTGAACATATTAACCGAAAAACTGAACAATAACCAAATTAACCAACATAATCAAACCATTACTAAAATATATGGTTCAGTTTCTAATTTTGATTAACCGAATACATATGGTTCGGTTATGATTTTCATCAAAAACTGAACCATTAAAAAACCGAATTGAACCAATAATAATAATAATAATAATAATAATAATAATAATAATAATAATAATAATGTTGTTAATATAATATAATATTAAATATATGGTATGTAATTATATTGAGGATTGAAAACTAAAGGGTTTTTATTTAGAGTTAGATAGGATAAGTAATATGCTATCAATATAATTTTATATACACAATCATTCACTTTTTATAACGATAGATATTGTGTTTTTCAAATTTTATAGAAAAATATTTTTATTTTTATGTCATCTTTGACCATTTGTATAAAACTAATTTTGGGATTGGGCACAATATGAAAGATCTTTTAGATGCACATATTCCTCCGGGATGGCGATTAGGACGTGGGCATAAGGGCCTTTATGTCACAATTAATAATTCGCTTCATTTTCAATTAGGCCTTGCTCTAGCTTCTTTAGGGGTTATTACTTTGTTTGGTAGATCAACACATGTACTCTTTGACGGGTTTTATACAAACAATCATATGTGTACATGCAACCCTAAATGGATCTATGTTTTCATTATTAGACATACAACTTTATGAACAAAAAAAGAAACATAACATGCATCTATGATTTTAGAAATTCATAAATAAGAATAGAATACATACCTTTTGTTCCTATATAGTAAAAACAACTAGTTCCTTGAATTTCCTTAGCTCTTGAAAGCAAGTACCAGAAGTGTAGTACCTCTAATGGCTCACAAACACACTTGAGTGAGACGATGAATATGAGAGAGAGGAGGGAGGGTAACAAGATCCAAATATCGGCTCGGCTAGGGTTTCTCCAAGGGGTGCCGATTTCTAATGCCTTAGGGTGCTATTTATACTTGAAGTCAACTAGGGTTTCAGGGTGGAAACCTTAATCCCTTAGCTTAGGGCATAAGCAAACCCATGGACTCCTTTCCTTAAGCCCTTGAACGAAAACTCCTAGATCCTTCTAGGATTTTCGACCAAGCCCTAATAAAGGTGGTCTAATGGCCCAAAGCCTCAACTATCAAATAATTACGAAACATCCATTGCACTTTTATTCAGTTCCTTTAATCACAAAACTAATTCCTAATTAATTTCTGATTAAATACTAATTAATAATATGATTCAAAATTAATATATTATTCATATAATATATTAACAAATCATATTTATACCCCAATTTATTATGTTTAACAATAAATCAGCCTCTCTCTCCTCAATAGTCATCTTGTCTAGTCACCAGTATGAAGGCAACCCAAAAGGACTATGCTAAAACTGGGTCAAGTACATATCAAATATAGTTATAGACTTAGACACTAATCCAACACTCTTTACCTGCTTATGCCTTATGCATTTATAGCACAAGACTTTACTCTACTTAAGCTGCATTATATACTCATCACCAATACATTGCATGATTCATCATAACAGGTACTTTTGTGCATGGAGCTATATGTTTTTATTAGGGATTACAATGCGAAACAGAATGAGGATAATGTATTGGCATGAATGTTAGAACATAAAGAAGCTATCATATCTCATTTAACTTGGGCTATGGTTAACCGATCTTAACCATTAACAAGCTAAAACCATTAACAAAAACCAATATTAATAGCTCCCCAATAGAAATACATTAACCACATGTAATGGTTATGGTTTGGTTTTAACCAATAACCGAACCAAACTGCCCTATACACACCCCTACTATTAAACTACTAATCAAATAATTTAAATTTAATCCTTATCCAATCCCAAATAAATTTCAAAAATTAGGGTATTAGGATTATCTAATTTTAATTATTCTACTTTATCCAATTAAAACCATAATTATCAAATAATAAAACCCTAACAAGCCCTAGTGATTTTCAAAATCAAAGGAGGAGGCTAGGGTCTCAAGAACCTTAGCCCAAGTTGAAAATTCCAAGCCTTAGGGTTTAATTTTCTATAAACCCAAATTTGATCTATTCAACTATTATGCATATTTAGTTAAAACCATTGGGCTCTGATACCACTAAGAGGTTTTATTGGTTACTAATATCATGTGGAAGAAAATAACTTAACTCTTAAGTTCACATGCAACCTAATTGGATCTATGGTTTCACTGTTGAATGTTATAATCTATGAACATCAAAGAACCATATGAAACTATAGTTTAATCGAAATTCATAAGAGGGTTAGGGTTTACATACTTTCTGATTATTCTTGTAAATAACCAATGAAATCTTTCTTCAAAAGCTCTTGGAGGAAAGCACCATAAATCTCATTCCTTTCATGATTAACACTCAAACCCTAGAAACTAAGGAAACTTAAAGATATATATATATATATATATATATATATATATATATATATATATATATATATATATATATATAGAGAGAGAGAGAGAGAGAGAAAGAAATAAGAGAAGAGAAGAGAATGATTTTAGGCTATTCCATTAAGTGGAGGAGTGGCGAAAAATATGAAGGGTTAAGGCCTTATTTATAGCTGCACTTGGAAACCCTAGAAACCCTAATCCGAATATAATACTATTATTTCAAATTAGGTAATTATTTAATCTCCTAATTGTCTTTAAGGGATATTCTAGAAACCCTAGAATATGTCTCCCAAGCCATCAAGCACCTAGGAGAAGGTTATGGAGCCTTTTTGTTAACTACTGAACAATTACAACTTAGGTCATTGCACTTTTAATTAATCTAATTAATCCTAAAATTATTTCTATTTAATTTTTGATTAATTCTTAATTAAATAATAATATTTCTAACTAATATATTATTCTCATAATATATTAACCAATTATTTATTTCAATTTATTAACCATATAATAAATCAATAATTCAATCTCTCTCTAAAAGTCATCTTATTCAATTAGCAGGTTTGAGGGCAATCCAAAAGGAATTTGCTAATAGCTTAAACATATGACAATTTAGTTATTGTCTTAGACACCTAATCCAACAAATGATGGTGCCACCCTGGCTGGGTGTTATTCATTTCAGGAAGTAAGGAAAGTTAGCCCCAGACTTATTGGACCATTTCGAGTGATTTCTGGGGCTGGCAAGGTGGCCTACCAGTTGGATTTACCAGAGGAGCTCAACCAAATTCACAACACTTTCCATGTCTCTCAGATTTGGAAGTTCTTAGTGGATGATTTAGCGGTGATGTCTTTAGACGACATTCAGATTGATGATCGACTAAATTATATGGAGAGACCGAAAGCCATATTAGATAGAAAGATGAAGACCTTGCGCAATAAGGTTATTGGTTTGGTAAAGATACAATGGCAACATCGGGAGGGTTCCAAGTGGACTTAGAAACCCAATGAGGAATTGTGTGAGCATTATCCAGAGCTATTTTGATGCATTGGATTTCGAAGTTAAATCTGATTCATGTTGGAGAGGATTGTAACGCTCGTTTCAATTCTCGGTATATAATTCTCTTTACTGATTAAGAAAAGTATAAAAATATTGATAATAATAAGAATAAACTTTATAATAATAAGAATAATAATAATATTATTATTATTATTATTTAAAACAAATCACATTATTAGTTTATTAAGTTTTATAAGTCAAGGGGTATTATGTAATTTTGGGAAGTTGTTTTGAAGAAGGGTTTGATTTTGGGGTAGATTTCGTTAGCATGTCAATCACCATGGATCATTATTGCCAAATTCTGATTTCGCTGTCTTCTTCCTTGATTCATCAGATGCGCATACTGCCAGGTTTCTTTTCCCATTTTGGCATCCGCAAATCTCGAATCTATTAAAGTAAAAACGTCTCATTCTCTCTTATATCCATCCCTTGAACTTATAGATTGATTCCTTCTTCTTTCTTGGTTGTAAATCATATGAACTAGTTGAGGTTCTCTCTTGGGTTCCATAGCTTGGGTTTGTGAAGGTTTTGTTGCTGTGAAACTCGACCAATCCATTTCCAAGGTATAATTATGTCTCACTCCGTCCCTAATAACTTTTTGGTCCAATCCCTAGTGTTGTAGTGGCCGGAGGTACCTCTGGCAGCCATCAACAGCCGAGAAAACAGAATAGCATGAGATTTCAGTTTTTGGAAGTCTATTTTTTCGGATTTAGTGGGTTCTAAGCCTTTTTAATTGTCTTTAATGACATGTTTTACCCCCTTTAACACTTAAAGTCTGGATTGGTCGGCTAGAATCATGAATGTAGCCTCAAATACTTACAAAATCTCAAAAACACTCATATTTCAGGAAATTTTTGCTAATAAATGAGTTTGATTCTTTTCAATCGTGTGAATTTATTTTTACAACTAGATTAGGTTGCTAGGATTGATTCTTGGCTTCCTTAACTTTGCTTGGTCTTTTCTTTATAGAAATTAAATTATCCCCTACCTTTTATTCCCACAATTATTCTTATCCATTAAAATTATGATAAATCACAATTCAATTTTGTTTTATTTGATACATTTCCAATATAATCTTAATGAGTTAGTTAAAAAAATATGGAATGTTAACATTTGTCATAATTTTATTGGGTGAAAATATTGTAGGCATAAAAAATAGAAATCTAGGATCAAGAAAACAACATTTTTTATCTTGTTTTTCCCTAAAAACCCTAGAACCGAAGAGCTCTACTTTTTGACTAATTTGGTCCATACAATTTGATTTGAACTAAGTTTTTGCTGTTAAAACATAACCATGTCATGTATTACAAGTTTGGTCGGGTATGGCTGCTTAAAACGAGAAGAAAGCCTTGGTTTAGGGTTTTGTTTTATATTTGGTGTGTGTATGTGTTTGGTGTGAACTTGGTGTGTAACCTAAGAATGTGTTTGGAAACATACCCTAATACTTATATAAAAGTATAACTAAAATACAAGTTTTGTATTATCGTGAAATAATCTAAATAAAGTTATTGGTCTAGATGTAGGTGTTTGGTAAGGGAAAAGCTCATCTAGCTCCTGTTGGTAGGGTCATTAAGATTCAACTTTAATTCAAATGAGTTTTCTCACTATACTTTGTACTACCATGTAGATTCTCTATATGTTAGGATGTTGGCATGCTGTAGTGATTTGTTAGACAGGTAAATTTGTTAATAACTGCATGTGACTATTTGTTTGGTTATTGTCTGTTGTTGTATATGTCGACATATTATGGATAGGTTAAGGGTTGTCTATCTGTGTGCTGAAGGTCAAAATACCCGAGCGATCCAATTGATAATATAGATCTGAAGGGAGGGTCCAACTAAATGTTGTAGTCTTAGTGAGCAGTCGAGCTGAATGATGTAGGCTCAGGTGGCAATTCCACCCCTGTGATGTAGGCCTTGCATGAATGCATTGCATATGTATTGTTGTATGAAGTATTATGTGAAACTCACTAAGATGTGGTTTATATTTGTGGATTTAAATGTCTCAAGTACTTCTAATGATCATGAAAAGACGAATGTGTGTCTATACACATTATGAGTGGTCTTCATAATTTTAAGAGAAGTTATGTTGTGATACTCTGATTTTTATGATATATTATGAAAGTGATTTCGATGATGTTTGGTTTTATGAAAATGACTTTTATATCCTTTTAAAATGGAAAAAAAATATCATGGTTTTTGGAATGTTACATATTATGACCAAATTCATTTCACAATTTTAAACTTTTATAGAATTAAACTTTACACTTGAGTTTAATAAATATTTTTAAAAATCACTAATGTATGGGATGTCTCATATCATTAATCAATAACACCCCATAGTATATTTAGAATCCATACATCAAATTGTAAGGTTCTTTTGGTGTAGCATATTATGATCAGAATACACCGCTTGTATTAATATCCATACGAGGAGTACAAACTTTTGCTAGTCACCAGCCAATAAAGAAAGCCTTTCTTCTTGTTTCTCCATTGCCTTGATCGACGAACCAAACAGGGGAGAGGAAGGCCCCAAAATAGGAGAGAGGACATGAGAGTGTAGTTACGACCTTTCGTGTTACAACTTTCATGATTGTAAGGTTCTTTTGGTGTAGCATATTGTGATCAGAATACACCACTTGTATTAATACCCATACGAGGAGTACATCCGTTCTTGGTAGCCTTCCTTTATATTTTTTCTCTACTTTCAAAGCCCCTATCTCTATTATTGAAAAGTCGGAAAAAATTAGGCGTCAATTTCTTTGGGGAGGCAGCGACAACAAACATAAGATTTGTTGGGTGTCTTGGAGTTGCGCTCTTGGGCCAAAGGAAAAGGGTGGACTTGGTATTGGTTCTCTTCGATCCTTGAATCTATCGCTTCTTACCAAATGGCTTTGGAGATTCAAGAATCAACCGAATGCACTATGGAGACAGGTGGTCTGTGGTATTCATAACTTGAGCAGGAAACCGATTCATAACCTTGTTAAGAAGTCCCTCACTGGCGTATGGTCTGAGATCTCGCAGGTGGTGACCATCCTGGAGAGTGAAAGGATTAATTTTAATTCTGTTTTTGGAGTTAAGATTATGGCTGGATCTAATACGTTATTTTGGCTTGATGATTGGGAGGGGGTGGCTTGTTTGACTCTCGATTTCCTAGCCTTTCGATCCTTGACAAGAAAAAGTCATGTTTCGTTTCGGAGCGTATTCTCCCAAATGAGTTCAAATGGGCCTGGAAGAGGAATGCTTCAAGTGATCAGGAACTGGCGGATATGAATTCCCTTAGCGGGCTTATATCTAATGTGGTCACATCTCATGGTTTGGACGGGTAGATTTCTTTGCTTTCCGAAGATGGGGTGTTTCATGTGCCTGAGCTTCGATGTCTTATTGATTCCAAGATAACCTCACCTATGGTGAATCCCACTGTATGGTTTCACATTCCCCCCTTAAAAGTTATTTGCTTCGTTTGGAGGGCTTTCATTGATCGGATTCCGACGGTGATGGCTTTGTCTAAAAGAGGTGTTCGTGTCGGGGCTAATTCCAGTCATCTATGCTCCTCAGGGGTTGATGACACTGATCATTTATTCACGGGTTGCTCTTTTGCCGGAGATATTTGGAAATGGTTGTGCCATTGGTGCGGTATTCCCTTTCGATCGTTCAATAACGTCTCGTCATTAGTGAAGTTTGCGGCAAATTGGGGTCAATGCCCAAAGAAAAAGAGAATTTTTCTGGTGATTGTTTATGGATTCCTATGGTGTATTTGGAAAGCGAGGAACGAAAAGGTGTTTAGATCTACTAGTGCTAATGCTCCTAAGGTGGTGGATAATATTCTTGCTTTGGTGTTTGATTGGGTTAAACATAGGGGGAAGTTTAATAATTGGAATTAGTATGTTTGAGTTTGTAATCCTTTTGACATTTTGTAGCTGTGTTGTTTATGTTTTTGCCCTGCCTTTGCCTCGTTAGGCTGTGGCTTTAATAAAATTCCCCGCCGGTTCAAAAAAAAATAAGTGCCATAATAAAAGTGTCTCCAACGGATAGACATGGAATTTTAAATGATGGTACATAAATTTCAATGATAAATAAATAATTAGCAATACTATTTTCAAAGAAAGTACTTAAATAGAAACACTGTACTTCATTTTTGTTTGCTAGGATTGGTTGTGTTGGATACTTGTATGCCCATCTCTTTCGTTCAACCAACACCACACATACTTTCTTTTATGATAGTACTCGATTAAATACTTTCAAAAATTCAACAAACCATATCTCAAAGAATTGTAAGTTTTAATACGTTTATTAATTAATATTTATAATTCTAATTCTTCCTTTATGATAGTGGTCGATTAAATACTTTCAAAAATTCAACAAACCTTATCTCAAAGAATTGTAACTTTTAATACGTTTATTAATTAATATTTCTAATTCTAACTTTTATGCAGTGTTATGATGATTTAAGAATTCAAAGTTTTTCAAGAATTTGATAATTTTTTTCCCATTTTGTTTTCCAAAAAAAGGATTTAATATCTCTAGATGCCGTTATAGAAGTTTAATCACGGAAAAAAAATCAAAACATATATGATTTTGTGTTGGATGCGTTTCGCATAAATCGAAATCATGATTTACATATAAAGACATACATACATCCAACAAAAAGTAATGTTTTCTGACTTTTCAGTGATTGGGCTTATTAAGTAGCGTTTTAACTCTTAATACATTAAATCTTTTTTTTTTTTTTTTTGAAAAAAGAATTTAGGAAAAAAAGTTTTCGGACTCTCAGAAAATAATGAGGTCTCAAAATATATATATATATATATATATATATATATATATATATATATATATATATATATATATATATATATATGGGAAGACTCATGCAAAAATGCAAACTATATGTGAAAATGAAGGAACCAATCATCATTATTCATGTTTTCTTCATTTTATTACTTAAAATTATTAATAAAGGGTAAGACAGTAATTAACATAAACTCGTGATTGAATACATTCTTCATATAAATAACCGCAAACAAAAACTGACATATTAATTTGAAATTAACTTCTTCAGTCTGTTTATGATCGACAAAATCATGTCCATTAAAATCATTGATTGATTTAGTTACAATATCAAATTGAAGAGATGTCTAGTAAATAATATGAAGATATTTGTTCTACTTATTTAATTGATAAAGCAAAGGAATTTTCCCAAATTTAACTATCGGAAATTCAATATCAACGTTAGATGATATTGATAAAGGCAAGTTTTCATTCTGTATAATTATCAAGGTTCTAAAAAGCTCGCCATGGCACGCCACGACTCCAAGGCTTGCAACTGCCGCCAAGCTTTGCCAAAACGCCGCCTTAACTCATATATGTGTATAAAAATGAATAATAGTTCAAAATACATAAAAATATTAATTATATAGAAAATTGACGCCTTAAGTCACGCCTTACAAACGTCATGACTCGCCAAGGCTCGGAAAAGCTTGAGGCTTAACATTGCCGCCAAGTCACACCTTACGTTATTTAGAACCTTGATAATTACTATATTTTTTATTCTAATATTCAAAATTTATGATTACATAACATTACAATACTATGTTACACATTCATTACATATATTTTAACGATGATACTGAAAGTTAATTTCAACCTTCAAAAGGATGTTCATGATCCGAAGAAAAAAAAAGTTAATCGCATGATTAATTAGTTTTCATTTACTAAATATTTACATATAAATACTTATTTCAATATTAATCTTTCTGAATATTGGACAGGAAGTCATGAATCGGAAGACTCTTTAAATGTTTTAACTATTGAACCTTCAAAATCAACATTCAATAGTGGTGATAAAGGCAAGCTTAATAAATAATAGGATGAATATTTCTGATGTTATTATTCAATAATTAAATTTGACATAGATTACTAAAATCTTTAGAATAATTACTAATAATTTTAAAATAAAGAAACTGACTCTAACGTTCAACTTTCAAAAGGAACTACAAGTTCAGCAGCAAAAGAAAAGGATAAAGACATGTTTACCTACTTTATATTAAATAAATAATTATGAACATATTTAATATATTTCAATATTGAGCTTTTTGAATATTTGATAGGAACATCTTATATAGATCAAGATGATGTGTACATTCCACATGTTGCTGTAGATATCATTCCTAAAAAATGACAAATTGTGTCAAGTTTAAATGAAGGAATTGAAATATACAGAAATTATGCAAAAGCAGCTGGTTTTGAAATTAGATTAGGAACAACAACCAAATACGATGATCAAAGTCTAAGGAAAAAACAAGTAAGATGCAACAGATATGGAAATCCAAAAAAAAAAAAAAAAAAAAAAAAAAAAAAAAAAAAAAAAAAAAAAAAAAAACCATTGATATTCTTACATCCAAAAGACTGAAAAAACAGGAAAGGAAATCATATTCTAAAGTCACAGGATGTATGGCAATGATTGGTTTTGACAGAAATGCTGCAACAAATAAAATCACTGTATATGCATTTGAAGACGCACATAACCATCCACTTACAGAATTTAATGAAGAAAACATCTGCTCTCCAAATCATCGTCTTAGTATTTTTGATCAAGAACTAATTGTTAAAGCTTCAACTATCAACATTGGTGCCACAAAAGCACACAAGTTAAGAGCATCATTAAAGGGAGGATATGATAATTTGCCAACAACAAAGAATGATTTCAAAAATATTTGGAGAGATTATACCAATATTGTTGGACCAAATGATGCTCAATGTGTTGTAGACCAGTTGATAATTCGCAGAGATAATTATCAAAATTTCCATTTTCAATATAAGTTGGATGATGATGTGCTAAATGCTATGTTTTAGGTTGATGAAACAGGAAGAGAAAACTACTCTAAGTTTTCTGATGTTATATCAATGGATGCAACTTATAGAACAAACAGGTAAAATTTATATTTATTAAATTATATTACATAATAAGGGATACATTTTACAAATATTTTCAGGTACAATATGATATTTGTTCATTTCATTGCAATAAACAATCATGAAAAGACAATCAATGTTGGAGCAGGACTAATATAGATGAAACAATTGAATCATACTCTTGGTTATTAGAAGCTTTTTTGTCATCACATAAGAAGAAACCAACAATGATTTTGTCAGACATGGATGCAACATTATCTTGTTCAATAGCAAAGGTGTTTCAAGGATGTACTCACAGATTATGTATGTGGCACATAATGTCAAAAATGCCATCAAAGGTAACAAAAAATTTAATTTATTGAATTAAAAATAGCTTATGAAAATATACTAATAAAACCAAATTTAACATGATAGATTGAAGTTGATTTAGTTTCAAATTCAGATTTCAAGAAACGCATAAATCAACTAGTTTGGAATATGAATATTAAACCATCAGAATTTGAGAACAAATGGGATTTGATGTTGAATGAGTTTCATTTGAAGGAAAATAAATGGTTGGCTGATATGTTCAACAAGAGAGATAAACGGATTCCATCCTATTTCACAGATATACCAATGTGTGGACTTATGAAGACTACATCTCGATCTGAAAGTTCTAATTCCTTTTTCAATGTTTTCTCAAGTCCAACCAACTTAATTGTTAATTTTATGTTCAACTTTAACAATGCACTTTCAAAGCAGCGTCATGAACAAAAAAGATTAAACATTGCATCAAGAGATACTTCTCCACAACTGCTATTTCCAAATGAAAATTTGAAAATAGAAAAGCATGCATCATTGGTATACACACGAGAAGCATTCATAAAAGTGAAAAAACAAATAAAAAAGGCATTCTATCAGTGTTTTCAAAAAAATTCGATTTTTGATTCATGGTCATCAATAATGCACAATTGTCTACAAAGAACTAAAATCAGGCAAGCGACCAGAAATTAAGGTATGCAAATATGCTACTTCATTATTATTTTAATTTAACAATATTTAGAATTTATAAAAATATTTGTGTAATAAAATTTTATTATTATTTCTCAGGTTTCTTTTGATGCAAAAGATGAAACAATTGAATGTGAATGTTTGCATTTCACATTTTTTGGAATCCTTTGTAGTCATGCTTTGAGAATTCTTATAGATTATGACATTGCCATGATACCTGAAAAATACATTCTGGATAGATGGAGAAAGAACATAGTGGATATTGGTTTTCAAAAGATAAACCAAAAATGGAGAGTGTGCAGTACATAAATTTCAAATCTCTTGCAGGATGCAACTTCTTTTTTTGAGAAATGCGTTGAATCGGTTATTCATGACAAAGAAAAACTACAAGAATTGGTGAACTCTCTTCAACAATTAAGTGAAACTTGTGGAAAAGGATGTTTCTTCTAGATCAAGTTCAATTCCAATAAAAGATGTGGTTGAAAATATCATCGAGTTCCAATTTCAAGTGATGTGAAAATCAAAGTACCAAGTGAGATAAAAACAAAAGGGAGTGGAAAGAGGAATCGAATCAAAAGTGCTGCAGAAAAAGCAATAGCAAAATCAGTTAAACCAAAACGCAAATGCAAAGGATGCAGGAAATTAGTCAACCATGATATAAGAAATTGCCTAATAAATCCTTCAAATGTGCTTAAGCCTTTCAAAAAACATCAGTAACTTAGATTTGAATTTTAGATTTGTTTCTTGTTATGCTTCTCTATATTAAAACTCTTACTATTAAAAGCGTTAAACGGTTCATAAGTTTATTATAATATTTATTATGAATAATGTAATACCTTACTGTTTAAATTTCATATATAAAAACATATATGAATTTATTATAACACATAGTAATACAAATCACAAATAAAATATGCTTCAAACGGCATTACAATTGAATATATAAACGAAACATTATTTCAAAACATTCAAATAAAATATATCGCACTTAAATTCATAAAATATTGTAATAATAACAAAACCATTCTACTCTCAATCATCATAAACATAATTCCTTTCATCATTAAAACCAATCCTTTTGAAGTACGTACCAATTCTTTTTCCTTCAACATCTTCTCTGCAACTCTTTTGAGCATATCTTTTGACAAATGGACAATTTCTAGAATCATGTTGAACCAACGTATTGCAAAATTTACACAACCTCATTTGTTTTTTATACATCTTATTTTGATGAAAAATATACATTATATTGCAATATATATTTTTAGTTATAACTTACACATATATATATGCCACTAATCTTCCAAAATATATGTTAAGACTATTTCAAATCATCAACTACATATTCAGAATCATTTTAATTAAAAATATTAACTCTAATGTGATTGAAAAATATAATATTAGACATTACCCATGTATATATATGCAACTAATCTTCCGAAATATATAATACTTTATTACCTAATAAAATCTTTCGTTTATTACTTAAATCTATTCAAAATTAACAATTACAAAAAAAATTAATATTAATAAATAGAGAAGTCAAATCGACTTAACTACAATAAATACATACAACCCTTTCACATAAAAATCTTTTCATCTAATAGTAACTTTATATTTTACACATGTACATACACCCAACTAATCTTCAGAAATATATAATACTATATTACCTAATAAAATCTTTCATTTATTACTTAAATCTATTCATAAATAGAGAAGTCAAATCAACTTAATTACAATAAATATAAACAATTATAATCTACATTAATAATAAACTTAAAGAATAACCACATTATAATAACTAACCTTCTCAATCCGATGATTTTGAGTTTAATCGACCAAACAAACCATGTTTTCTCTTTTTCATCGAACTATAATCAGACTGACGAACATTATTCCTTGCCTTTTTTTTCTTCCAAGAATTACTAGATGAAATGTCAATTGTCTTCTTCATAGAGTTACTGGAATAAATCTCAATTGGACTCTAATCATCTACACATACAGGCATAACAAATTCAACCCGAAAAAAATGATAAAAAAAAGTCAATTTGAAAAACATTAACAACAAAACATCATGTAACGCCTATGTTTCTGGGCTTGTCATTAATGTCGGTATAATAGTCTAGGTTAACCTTTGTAACGCGTTTTGAAATAATAGAAGTGTATTATTTGAGTATTATGTGTTATGTGCTAAATTGTGTGTCTTAATTTAAATAAGAATAAAAATAAACATCAAAATGAAATGTTAGATAAAGCCTATATTTATGGATAATGTTGTAGTAGTTGAAACGAGGTTTCCGAATATATAAAGAATGCCGAAATTCGAGTTATAACGAAGAAGTTATGACCTGTCGAAGTTTCGCGACAGAACCGGCACGACCCAGCGCGACCCAGCGCGATGTAAATAGTGAATTTAAGGTAGATAGATATCTATCCTTAGTGATCTAAATGATAATTGAAGATCTCATCGATAGTAGTGCAACGACGGAAAGACGAACGGAATCGGAGTTCAGATGAAGGAGTTATGAATTTCGAACGGAGTTTTCTTGTCCCAGCCTACTAAAGATAATATATAAGTAATATACTTATAATATATTAAAAATAAAGTCAAAATTAGCCAATGGAGTCTAAATGAGAGTTGTAGAGCATAATCTCACCTTCGCGTCGATATAAAGAATGTCGAAAACGGAGTTCGTATGCGAAAGTTATGAATTTCTGAAGTTCGGGGTGCGAAACCCCAAAACTGTCAGAGACCACGATGTGGCAAATGTCCTGACACCTCCGGGAGGCCCCCAGATGCAACTTGGGCAAGGGCCAAATTTGCCCACGACATGGAAAAAGGTTGCCACGACGTGGCAAGGGCCAAATTTGCCCTATAAATAGATTTGAAGGGCCAGCCGTTTAGGGTTGCTATTTTCTCTCTTCCCTCTCCCGTTTTACATCGATTTGTGTGCCAGAAATACCCCGAAGCCCCGGTAATATCCCCAAGTCCCGAAGCAAGTCCCGAGATCCCGAGAAGTGCGGTTTCCGAGCCGAAGCTCTGCCCGCGAGAAATTCGACTTTTGTAGAGATCTTCCAGATCTGCTGAGGATTACTAATTCTGCAAGCTGTAGTGTTGTTCGATCATCTTCTGATCAAGTGAGTGTGTAGTTACTTTCTTCTAACGCATAATTATGAAGTATTTTATACGAAATACATGTTATGTGTATAATTTTGTTGTTATGTGAGTGAATGTATATTCACTCTCTTCAATCTCATAGATCTGATTTGTTTTCTATGAAATACGTGTTATGTGGGTATGCCTCATCTGTTATGTGAAGTATGTATTGGATGAAAATGTTATACAGGTTTTAAACTATGTATATAAATATATATTTTTATCTACTAATATGTTGGGTAGAACATGGGTAGATAGTTGGTGTGTAATAAACAGATGAGAGGCCTCGATGTTGTTGTTGTTGACCTAGTTATTCAGCGGAGTATGGATAACGACCACAAACTCCTTCTAGACAGTCTCGTGGAACGCTAGCAGGTTCATAACCTGTAGGTGTTGTGAACGATGTGTTCACCGGTGTACTCTATCCCCCTCATGGTTGCCTTTAGGATATCTATTGTTGAGGAAACCCCTTAGCAGTAATGTCCGTCCCGATGAAAATCCTAGATTAGGTCCCTTGAGATAGATGTTGTTTTAGGGACGTAAAGTGAGGATAACGGGAACGGGTAATCGGGATAGTGATTGGTTGGTGAAATTAAATATAATTTATTTATTGTGGGTTGAAAACCCTATATGCTCACCAGGTTCCCAAACCTGACCCACTCAGTTTTATTTGTATTATAGGAAGTGGCGCAAGGGTGTAAGATGGATGAACCATCAAGTTGGTTTGTTTACAAGTCTGCATATGTATATATTTTTTGAATGACTTGTAATGTTATTGTTTATGCTTTATGGTCTGTATCGGAACATGACACCCCGAGTTTTAATTATATAATGAAAATGCATCTCTTGATGAAATGATTTGATAAATATTATTTTATCATGTTTTGTTTTGGGAACAAATTTCGCAACTCTTTCAAATCAAAAGGATTTACTCTGAATTTATTTTAAAAGCATAATTGAAAATCGGTCTTTTCTGGCCGTGATTTTGGGGATATCACAGTTGGTATCAGAGCATTAGTTTAAGCGAACTAGGAATTTGTAGGATTTCTAGACTTAAACTTAGGATGCTAAGTGGAAATTGTGATGTGTGTCTGTTGGATTTTAGACACATGCACCAGTTTATTTTAGGAACGTTGCCTAAAATGCTTTTATGTGCTAAATGTTATATGTTGCCATATATGATATTATTTGTTCGGATCTACAGTTTGTTGCCAACTGGATCTGAAGGTTTATGTGTTTAGGATTCTAAGCGTATGTATACGATATTAGAACTAGCATGTAATCATTTCGGAGTGATAAGGATGATTTGAAATCTATCATGAACGAAGATCTAAATTTCACCTTATTCGGTGTGTAGATCAAAAATGGTGAGAACAAGGAGTGGCGTTGGAAACGCGGATGAAAACAGGAATCAACCGCCAGTGATTGAGCAAATACCTGTTGTAGCAGCAGCACCAGAACAAATCACCATGGCTGGAGTACAAGCCATGATTCAGGCTATGTTAGCCGAACAAAGGGAGGAGATGCGACAAATGTTGCATAATAATAGGGACGAACCTATCATACCTATTGAGGAACCTGAATTGATTCCCGAGCAATCGGAGGAAGGGAACAATAGTTGCATTATGAGTCAAGTTGGGACTCAAGAAGAACAAAGGAACAATCCGGAAAGGAGAAACAATAACGATGGGTGAATGTACAAGAATTTCTTGGGCGCCAAACCGCCAAGTCTTTCTGGGAGCCCAATGCCTGTTGAAATAATGGATTGGATCTCCGAAATGGAGATGGTATTTGAAAGTTGCGACTATAGCAACAAATAGAAGAATGCCTTTGCAGTCAGACAACTGAAGACTGGAGTATTAAGTTGGTGGAAGTTGTTGGCAGATACTATGCCACGAGGAGAAGATCTGAAAATGTCATGGGAAGAGTTCTTGGAACAACTAAGGGTGCAATATTGTTCAGAGATAGATCTGATTGATCTGAACAATGAGTTCCAAAACTTGAAGAAGGGGAGGATGAGCGTAGACGACTATGCTATGGCATTCACTGAGAAAATGAAATTATTTCCGTACCTAGTGCCAACGGAACTCTCCAAGATTGAGAGGTTTGCTAATGGACTGCCTGCCGACTTTGGTCCGACAGTCAAGATGGCAACTACTCTGAAAACGGCTGTTCGTGCAGCTAAGAATGTGGAGGCCCAATAGAAGGAAAAGGGTCTGTAAAGGATAGAAGTTGGTGAAAAGAGGAAGTTCGATGGAACTTCTGGGTCCAATAAGAAAAACAAGTTCTCGAAGTCTGGTTCGAGGGGAAGTGGAGGCGAAGCGAAATGGTGTGATAAATGTAAGAAGAAGCATCATGGAAAATGTGAGGTAGTGACCACATGCTACAAGTGTGGAAAGCCAGGTCACTATGCCAATGAATGTACCCTCACTAAGAAAGTTTGTTATGTTTGTAGTGAGGAGGGACACATGTCGAGGGACTGCCCGAAGAAGAAGGAGGCAGCAAGACGCTATTGGATTAATGTCTAAGTCGATAACTATAATTCGTAAGACTTGACCCGACCCAGCATGGTCCATTTGGGTTGCATACCATCATGCACTTGGATAGACTATAATGAGAGAAATAAGACACTTATGGTTATTAATATATTATAAGTTCTAGTATATTAATAATAAGAATAATAAGATTATTTAATTAGTATTGATCAAGAATTAATCTAGGATTAATTAAGTGATCAAAAGAAGACTAATTAAATATATGGGTTGATTGTGTAAATCATCCATACTTATATAGTGGGATAACGCTCCATGGATAATCAAGTTGGGCTAAAACCCATAGGATGGTCCATGGATGCTCCATGGTGTATTTGAACCCATGGATCCAAGGAAATGGAAAGCCATGACAATTAAGGATTTACCCTAATTGTAACACTATATAAAGATCTTATTCTTGACAAAATCGGCCACTAGTATCACACTAGAAAGTGAAGAAAAGGGCTAGACGATTTCATGAAGTGTAGAACTCTCTCAAGTTATTCTAAGTGTTTTGATGATTGTGATTCCATTTGAGGCTTCCATACTATTGGGGCTACGCACTCAAGCTTCATGAAGACTTTCTATATGAAAGAGGTATGTATTCTATCTTGTTACACTCATTGTTTTGTATGCTAAATTAGGATAATACCTTGGATGTTCTTATTTGCATGTATAATAGAGAAAACATAGATCCAAGTTATTTAGGGTTGCATGTACACTTAGGAGTGTTAGAATGCTCAAAACCCA
This sequence comes from Lactuca saligna, assembly GCF_052625555.1. Taxonomy (NCBI): domain Eukaryota; kingdom Viridiplantae; phylum Streptophyta; class Magnoliopsida; order Asterales; family Asteraceae; genus Lactuca; species Lactuca saligna. The sequence continues at coordinate 239,544,528 of NC_136424.1, forward strand.
ACAGTGGTATTAGAGCCTAGGCTTGTTTTCTTGTTATACCTGCAATAGAAGCTAAAAAAACGAATTTGTTGCTGTCTGATCATTAGACTCGGCGAGTCCATCAGGAGACTCGGCGAGTCCATGCCTAAAATGTGTTCAATTCGATCCAACTCGCCGATTTGGTTCATGCACTCGACGAGTTGGACCCCAGACAGCACATTTTCGAGGTTTTTGGCTAGAAATTGACTAGGAACATTACCCTAAGTTGTTTTTGAACTTATAAACTTGTTTTTTTAATGTGGTAATGTTCATGCTAATCCATTTTCAAAGATAATTGTTAATAGATTCATTTTTGTATTAGTTTATGGTTTAGACTAATTACATGAAGAAGTTTGATTTGAATTATCTTGTTCTTATGAGTTGCTTAGATTAATAGAAAAGTTAATTGAAATAGTTGCTTTCAATCCATTTTAATCTAAGAGTTGAGTATAAAATGTGTTTGTGTAACTTGTCCTCAAGTTACATGAAGAGTCACATTAAAGACTCATAAAACTCATAAAAGTTGGTAATGGTTACAAAATGAAGAGTCTTGTGTCATTGAATATTTTTTTTATGTCTCCATAACTTGTCCTCAAGTTATGGAAGTTCAAGAGTCACTTCATTAAAGAGTAAAAGTGTAACCTTAATTAATTCCATAAGTTATATAATTAATGAAAAGTTAATTCTTTTATTAGTTTAAAGTCTTCCATAAGTTATGGAACTTGAAGAGTTTTTGATTAAAACTACTTTAAACACATAAGTTATGGAATTAATTAGTTTTGAATAGTTTCAAAACTTGCCCTCAAGTTTTGGAATTTGTAAAGTTTTCTCTTATGAATACTTTAATTCCAAGTTAGCCCTTAGAATTTTTAAAAGTTAAATTCAACCCTTATATATTTATAACATTAATGGTTATATATATGTATAAGAACAAGTCGTTTTACCATTAGTAGGCCTCATTCACGAAGCCGGTCTATAAGGTGGGTATAAGGTTGTTGCCTATAAAATGACGACTTAATGGGTGTCCACTCTCACCCACCGCTTGCTTGACTGGTGGAGGGTCGTTAGCCGAACGGGTAGGACAATGACTTTAAATTCTCATTAAAAGTATAATGATTATTATAAAGTAACTAAATATTTTATTGAATTCCCAATCTTAGTTACTTTAGGAAAAATGTGAATTTGGTGCTAGCCCATGGAATTCACACTTTGTACCTTACCAAGTCGTTGGTGGAGCGTGTGTGGTTAACCGGCACACTAACTTGGACTAGTAAGGATCACAAAGGGTGACTTAATGTTTTTCATAGATCAATGGAGCGTGTGTGGTTAACCGGCACATTGATTAGGTGATAATATTAAGGGTACCAAGTGAATTGGTATGGTTATTCACACCTTGTTTTGTGATCCTCGGCATCCCAGTCACAAAATTTGAGAGGGCACACTCGAGATTGAAACATGCCATTGAAAAGTTCAATGAATCTCAAAAGATCTAGGAATTTCAAATCCAATTAAAACCTAATAAATTATTTCGTTTTTCATGGTGGAAATTGGTGAATCGTCATTCGTCTACCTTCAAATATTTTATAGCTTGGATTACGGCATACCTCTTCTAAGTTATAAAATAGTTTGTTGGGTCCTAGCCTTAATATTTCATATTGGGTGTCATATTAAGGACTTTAAATCAACTATCTTGAATATTTCCCAAAACATGTCTGGTTTAGACATTTATGATCTTCCCAAGTCTCTTGAAACTAGCTTTCCTAAATGAAGATGATGTTCCAATGGAAATCATACTTCTTTCACCTCCTCCAATTATTCTCCCTACCCCACAAGTTCTTGAAAAGTTTAAGGTCACTCGAGCCCTATTGGCAAGTAAAGGTCTTGGTGTGGTCACATCTTGGAGATGTAGTCACATATTGACAAGCCGGGAGAGTTGGGTGTCAAAGTCTTGAGAAAGTTGGTGGTTCAATCACTTTCTAAGTCACATAGTGAGTTCTTTCGGAACACCAATGAAAAAGACTATGACAAGAACCTTAATGATTTTATCTATTTGTTAAGATCAACTTCCTCAAAACTTGATGGACATTGACAATAGTGACACAGGAAATCCAGAAAAGCATTCTCTTCCCAATGGAAAGGGACCGGCCATAATCAACTCGATTGACCAAATGGTAAAGAGAAAAACTAAGTCTGTGATAGTCCCGTGTACCATTATCAAAGGGTCCATATGTTTATATTGCCAAAGAAAGGGGCATTGGTTGCAAAGCTGCCATAATTTACCTAAGGATGTTAAAGTCGATAAGTTTGACTCTACTTCAGGTAAAGTCCACTATCTAACTCTGCTAAGTTTCTATTATGAGATTCTTGATACATGATGTGACTGGGTCACATGGTGATGTTTTAAGAATCAAAGAAAAAGTGAAGAAACTTAAAGAAAGAATATGCTGAATTTGATCGCGTAGATGGATTTCTATCACGTAGTTTGAAGATCGGATTCTTGAGCTACTTCTTAGGAGTTATGAGATGTTGCTTAGGAATAGATAACAACAAGTTTTTCATATGGATTGTAAGGATAAGTTTTTCCGCTAAGTTTTTAAAATAAAAGAAAATTTTTGATTTTATTTATTTTGAAATATCCTTACAATGGCATTTGAGGAAAAATTGTTGCTTATATGATTCCATTAAGAGCAAGAGTGGAAATATGAAATTGATTCCTCCATTTGTGGTAGTGTCTGAATTTACCAAATGAAGAAAGTTTTTCATCACCCAAGTTTCAATTGGACAGAAACTTGGAATCATACAAGTTGTATTGTATAATGAATGAGAATTTTCATCTTTGAAAATTAAGACTAATTCTTTGATCACATGTATATGTGAGTCAATTGAAGGACTAAGGAATTAGGTACACTGGGTGTGCGCTGGTCAAGGTCCACCACAAAGATTGATTTGTCATGATTTACTAAATATTAGTAAATATGATTATACTTATAAGGTTAAGTATAATTCTGTAACATTGGAAAGGATACAATGTATGACAAAACAAATGAGAAGAATCAAATTAGGCAGAAAGATAAAAGTTTCTCAAATCTGAAAAGATGGGAGAGTACTTTAGTATCATATTTCATGATCATCTTAATGATTATGAAACCATATCACAAATTCATACTCTAAGGACGTCTTAGTGCATTGTTATGGCTAAGAAGAGAGGTCATGAATTGTTGGATTGGTTAAAATCAAGAAGATGAGTCATACTTCGTTCCAAAACAATTCTTAGAGTCTTACTCCAAAATTGTAACCTTGAGTGACATAAAGTAAGGTTTAAAACACTTATCAAATGTAGTGTAAAATGTTTCTACTCTTGTACATTTGAGATTGGTAAGTTGTGATGTCTTGGATGAGACAAAGACCAACTAAGACCAATTGTGTAAAGTGTTAGTCTTGATAAGAATCCACACTATCCCTTGAATATTTGTTTTGTCAAGGAATGGTTCTTGACTGGGGAAACTTATATGTCAAGGGGACAGTGGGAGCCTTAAAGATCCTGAAAGAGTTTCAAGATTTAATCAAGAGTAAGACCTGTAATTTATCACTAGCACACGACTTAAGGTTTGCAACCTATCGTGTTGACATAATTCTTATTTCTGTACCTACTTCAAATAAGTTGAATTTGCATGTGAGTTATCAGAGTTCAACTTCGAAGCATTGGTGGGCCTTGTGCTACCAAGGTGACAAGGAACTAAGATTGAACAAGTCTAATCCATGTAAGGCTGAATTTGTCACTAACCTTATCTTGTGATTATGGTTTTAACAAATTCACATGGATAGGAACTCATACACTTTAAAATCTAAGTGTCATAAGGTTTCTCTCCGATTCATGAAAATGATGGTGAGGAAACGCTTTCACTTAGTAGATTTTACGTAGATAGCAATTGTGTTATTTGCATTTTTCAAAAGTCGTTAGTGGAGCGCGTGTGGTTAACCGGCACACTAACATGAACTTGTGAGAAATGGAAAATGCCTAAGCAATTGAGACTATGATTACGGCATCCCTTTTCATAGTTCTGAAAATTGTTTAGACACACATGTGAGCTATCTAAGAAAGGGTGTATGAATCTAAATTTTAGAAGTCCAGCAGACTTCTGGAAATATGTCAGAGCTAGTGAGAGCATAAGTGTTATGCTAATAATCATCTTGTTAGTGGGAGCATGATAATTATGATTAGAGTTGCAAGTTAGCAATGTTAATTATAGAAAAAAAAAGTTTCAATTCGTGAAGTTTCAGGGGTTGAAAAAGTCGTTTTTGCTATAATTAAGGGAGAGAAAATTATACTTCATTTCAATTCTAGAAGCTTAGATTGAGATTTTAATCATCTTTAGTCAAGGATATATATATATATATATATATATATATATATATATATATATATATATATATATATATATATATATGAATTTTATGTCTGAATGGTTCGACTTAAGGAAATTCTATATATATTGCGTTCTCAAAATTCGATTATGACTACGGCATCCCTCTTCATAGTTAAATTTTGAAAACATGGCAAATAAAATAAAAAAAATATTGTAGCAAAAGACTGGTCTAGTCTCATGTCTTTATGTCATACATCATGAATCGTGTCCCATATGCTTCGGATATAGGATCGATTGCATGTGCTATAATATTCATCCTTTCAAAAAGTTTCCAAATGCCTGAGGTATTAAGAAGGGAAAAGGTTTAGAACTGGATATGACTAAAAGGATTAAATAATTGTCGAGGACAATCTAAGGTTTACCAAAGATTGGTTTCTCAAGGACAATTGGAAGTATAGTGATAATTCTGGAAGGACCATATTAACATAATCTGTAAGGAGGCAACTCTTGTTTAGAAGTGATAGTCAAAATGGAATCTGGAAATGTTTCAAAGTTAGAAATTATTCAATCTGTGTAAGATTAGGAAACTTAATGCAAGAAGGATGTTCCCAAGGAGCTGGTCTCCTTTGGAATGCTCTGTAATGGTTGTTGTTAAGTCTTTCTCACTTCGTGCATAATCATTACAAGAGGATCAATGCATATAAGTTTAGAATCTAACAGATTTAAGTAAATGACATGAATTTGTAATTCTTGCATTTGCAGTAAGGATTTGGGAGTGTGAAAAGAGAATCATTGAAGTTGTGTTCAATGGATCTAGTTTACAATGAAAAAGATCATAGACAAACATAGTATGCATACTTGGTGTGTGGCATGACTAGTGTTTAGAAAAGACAGTGTACATGCTTGGAGCATGGGACAACTATTGTTTTAAATTCAAGAATAAAGTTGATAGCTGAAACAGTATACAATGAATAATGTGTAATCATATGGTGATAAATAAAAGGTGTTTTATTTATATTCATAAGTTCTGAGACCATATTGGATTCAATTATTATTGTGTTTCACTTTGCATGTTTTGACTTCCCGAATAAACTAGGTTATTCTTCCGGAATGACTAAGTTATTCAAACCATCCACAGTCGGTCATATGTTGGAAGTAGATATGAATTAAGACTGTCATGAGTTGGCTTGTAGAGGTCTAACGTGTTGGATAAAGGGCTACAACACTCATGAGTGCTCATAAGTTCTGAGTATTGGATTCAACCCGCGCTCATTGGAATCACTTCATGGATTTTATCACGAGTGATCATGAGATGATAATATTTTATATTCTTCAAACCTAGAGATATGTGTTGTTACTATGAGTTGATAGTACATTGATTGCACGAAAACGCATTTGGTAACTCGGTGCTATAAAACGTGCCTTTGTGTATGATTCAACAAGTAGTAGAACAAGCCATATGAGTCGAAGTTTATCCATTCCTTTTACCATCGGGATAAAAGCGATATCTGTGGGCCCCTCGATGATTTGATGATGACAAATGGAAGTGCTCGGCCGGGCCAGGACTGATTTGATTTGTTCGATTAGTCAGTCGTCATAAATCGGAAATCGGGAAACAACAAATGGACAGAAAGAATGATTATAATCCATGTCTCAGTCCATATGATATCTAGAATGGAGGAATATATGATCCCTTATCTAATGGACAAGTCATTGACAAGGTCGGAGTTTATCTACAAGGTCAGAGTTCGACAGAAGCTTTTGAGAGCTACGATTGCCAGTTGGTTCCTGAAGTCATACGCAATAATAATTTTAGACTTATCCAAGTGGGAGACTGTTGGATTAATGTCTAAGTCCATAACTAAAATTGGTAAGACTTGACCCGACCCGACATGGTCCATTTGGGTTGCATACCATCATGCACTTGGATAGACTATAATGAGAGAAATAAGACACTTATGGTTATTAATATATTATAAGTTCTAGTATATTAATAATAAGAATAATAAGATTATTTAATTAGTATTGATCAAGAATTAATCTAGGATTAATTAAGTGATCAAAAGAAGACTAATTAAATATATGGGTTGATTGTGTAGATCATCCATACTTATATAGTGGGCTAATGCTCCATGGATAATCAAGTTGGGCTAAAACCCATAGGTTGGTCCATGGATGCTCCATGGTGTATTTGAACCCATGGATCCAAGGAAATGGAAAGCCATGACAATTAAGGATTTACCATAATTGTAACACTATATAAAGATCTTATTCTTGACAAAATCGGCCACTAGTATCACACTAGAAAGTGAAGAAAAGGGCTAGCTGATTTCATGAAGTGTAGAACTCTCTCAAGTTATTCTAAGTGTTTTGATGATTGTGATTCCATTTGAGGCTTCCACACTATTGGGGCTACGCACTCAAGCTTCATAAAGACTTTCTACATCAAAGAGGTATGTATTCTATCTTGTTACACTCATTGTTTTGTATGCTAGATTAGGATAATACCTTGGATGTTCTTATTTGCATGTATAATAGAGAAAACATAGATCCAAGGTATTTAGGGTTGCATGTACACTTAGGAGTGTTAGAATGCTCAAAAACCCAACAGACCCAACATTCCGCCAAAGCCAAAGGCGAGAGCATTCTAGATGACACTGGAAGCTGCTAAAGATGAAGCTGATGTCGCTTCAGGTACCTTTCTCGTTAACAATTTGCATGCCCAAATTTTATTTGATTCTGGAGCCAACTACTCCTTTATATCGCATGAATTTGGTAGAAAACTAGCCTTGCCTGTTGATAGACTAGATAATGCTTTATTAGTCGAAGTTGCTAGTGGCAAGTTTGTACCTGTTAGCCATCATATGAAAAACATCTTAATCGACCTTAATGGGAATAAGTTCCACGAGGAATTATTGCCTATCGAACTTAATGGTTTCGACATCGTGTTGGGAATGGATTGGCTTAGTGCCAATGATGCCGAGATATTATGCAAAAAGAAGATAGTGAAGGTAAACTCGCCAGGGAAGGAATCTTTTATGGTGTATGGGGACAAACACCGAGTGAATTCTGGAATCATTTCCCTAATGAAAGCCAGAAAGTGTTTGACCAAGGGATGTACATCATACTTAGTATTCGTGATTGATGCTAAGAAGGAGAAGAAGGTGATGCAGAGTATTCCTGTGGTGTGTGATTATCCGGAAGTATTTCCCGAAGATCTTCCTGGATTACCACCTGATCAACAAGTGGAATTCCGTATTGACTTGTTACCAGGAACCACGCCAATAGCAAAAGCACCTTATCGATTAGCATCAACGGAGATGAAGGAGCTGATGATGCAACTTCAGGAGTTATTGGACAAAGGTTTCATTAGACCTAGTTCATCACCCTGGGGAGCTCCGGTGTTATTCGTGAAGAAGAAAGATGGAAGTATGAGAATGTGCATCGATTACCGAGAGCTGAATAAGGAAACAATAAAGAATAGATATCCTTGCCGAGGATTGATGACCTATTCGATCAGCTACAAGGTTCAAGTTATTTCTCAAAGATCGACTTGAGGTCAGGATATCATCAGCTGAAAGTGAGAGAGCAGGATATAGAGAAGACTGCGTTCAGAACTAGATATGGACACTACGAGTTCTTGGTTATGTCGTTTGGACTAACCAATGCTCCAGCAGCATTCATGGATTTAATGAATAGGGTTTGTAATCCGTTCCTTGATAAATCCGTGATAGTGTTCATAGACGACATTCTGATTTACTCAAAAAGCCAGTAGGAGCATGGCAGACACTTGCGAGAAGTGTTAGAAGTTTTGAAGAAGGAGAAGCTTTACGCTAAATTCTCCAAATGTTATTTTTGGATTCGTGAAGTCCAATTCTTGGGTCACGTGGTCAACCAAGAAGGGATAATGGTTGATCCAGCAAAGATTGAAGCTATGATGAAGTGGGAACAACCGAAAAGTCCCACAGAGATCCGAAGCTTTTTAGGATTAGCCGGATATTACCAAAGGTTTTTCCAAGGCTTTTCTTCGATTGCTACTCCATTGACAGCTTTGACCCACAAAGGAGCTACTTATGCTTGGAGTGAGAAGCATAAAGAAGCATTCGAGAAGCTAAAGAAGAAACTATGCGAGGCACCGATACTTTCTCTACCTGATGGAGTTGAAGACTTTGCTGTTTATAGCAATGCGTCTGGGGTTGGATTGGGTTGTGTTTTAACCCAAAGAGAAAAGGTGATAGCATATGCGTCTCGACAGCTGAAGGAGCATGAAAAGAATAACCCGAATCATGATTTGGAGTTGGCAGCGGTAGTTTTCGCTCTGAAAATATGGAGGCATTACCTCTATGGCACAAAGTGCAAACTTTTCACTGATCATAAGAGTCTCCAATATCTCTTGAACCAGAAGGAATTGAATATGAGGTAACGACGCTGGCTAGAGTTACTCAAGGACTACGACTGTGAGATACTTTACCATCCCGGTAAAGCTAAGGTTGTTGCTGATGCTCTCAGTCGGAAAGTCAATCTTGAAAGGAAAAGGCCAAGAGCGTTGAGAATTGAAGTTGTCTCGACTATTTTGGAAAGTATAAAGAAAGCTCAAAGCGAAGCTTCTGAGAAGAATGACCGAAAGGAGGAACGTTTGGGCAAAACGTTGGTGTTCGGTGTAAACAGTCATGGACTGAAGGTGTTCCAAGATCGGATTTGGATACCTAAGATAGGAGGAGTCAGAGATCTTCTGATGGAAGAAGCTCACAAGACCATGTACTCGATTCATCTCGGTAGCACTAAAATGTATAGGGACCTGAAACCCTACTATTGGTGGCCGACGATGAAGCTTGACGTTGCAAAGTATGTGGCTGAGTGTGTGACTTGTGCGAGAGTCAAGACACAACATCAGACACCGTATGGGAGTTTAGAGCCTTTACCTGTGCCTATGGGTAAGTGGGAAGACATTGCTATGGATTTTGTCACTAAACTGCCCAGAACAAAGAATGGTCACGACATGATTTGGGTGGTCGTTGATCGATTCACTAAGAGTGCACATTTCATAGCATCCAGGGAGAAATGGTCTATGGAAAAGCTTGCGAATTCTTATGTGAAGGAAATTGTGAGACTTCACGGTGTTCCGCTAACAATTGTGGCGGATCGTGATAGTCGTTTCACCTCAAGGTTTTGGAAATTTCTACAAGAGGAAATGGGTACCAAGTTATGTTTAAGTACAGCTTACCATCCGCAGACTGATGGTCAGAGTGAAAGAACGATACAAACACTTGAAGATATGCTGAGAGCATGTACCTTGGAATTCCTAGGTGATTGGGATGAACATTTACCATTGGTAGAATTTTCCTATAACAATAGTTTTCACTCGAGCATTAAGATGGCACCTTACCAAGCTTTGTATGGACAAAAGTGTCGTACGCCGTCTTGTTGGCTTGAGGCTGGGGAAAAGCAGTTTATGGGACCGGAGATGGTTCATCAAACTGCTGAAAAGTTGAAAATAATTAGGGAAAGAGTGTTAGCAGCTCAAGATCGTCAAAAGAGCTATGCTGACAACAAGCGAAGACCGATGACTTTCAAAGTTGGAGATTCGGTTTTGCTTAAAGTCTCGCCATGGAAGGGACTTATAAGATTTGGTAAAAGGGGAAAATTAAGTCCAAGGTTTATTGGACCATTTAAAGTTCTTCAGAGGATTGGGAACCAAGCTTACAAGCTCAAACTACCAGAAGAACTTAATGGAATTCATAATACTTTCCATGTGTGTTATTTGAGGAAGTTCACGGGAGAAGTTCCCGACATGATTCCACTTTCGGAGTTGAGAATCGATGAGAACAAAAGGTTGATTGAAGAACCAGAGGCAATCGTTGACCGAAAGACAAAGAAGTTGCAACGCAAGATGGTCGAGTTAGTGCTTGTCCGATGGAACACACGAATGGGCCGAATCTCACCTGGGACACGGAGAGTGACATGATGGGTCGGTATCCGCATTTGTTTGTTGATGTGTGATTCTGGGGATGGAATCATTCTAAGGTGGAGAGAATTGTAACGGCTGTATTTCTGGGCTTGTCATTAATGTTGGTATAATAGTCTAGGTTAACCTTTGTAACCCGTTTTGAAATAATAGAAGTGTATTATTTGAGTATTATGTGTTATGTGCTAAATTGTGTGTCTTAATTTAATTAAGAATAAAAATAAGTGTCAAGATGAAATGTTAGATAAAGCTTATATTTATGGATAATGTTGTAGTAGTTGAAATGAGGTTTCCGAATATATAAAGAATGCCGAAATCTGAGTTATAACGAAGAAGTTATGACCTGTCGAAGTTTCGCGACAGAACCGGCATGACCCATCGCGACCCAGCGTGATGTAAATAGTGAATTTAAGGTAGATAGATATCTATCCTTAGTGATCTAAATGATAATTGAAGATCTCATCGATAATAGTGCAACGACGGAAAGACGAACGGAATCGGAGTTCAGATGAAGGAGTTATGAATTTCGAACGGAGTTTTCCTGTCCCAGCCTACTAAAGATAATATATAAGTAATATACTTATAATATATTAAAAATAAAGTCACAATTAGCCAATGGAGTCTAAACGAGAGTTGTAGAGCATAATCTCACCTTCGCGGCGATATAAAGAGCGTCGAAAACGGAGTTCGTATGCGAAAGTTATAAATTTCTGAAGTTCGGGGTGCGAAACCCCAAAACTGTCAGAGACCACAACGTGGAAAGCAGTGCCACGACGTGGAAAATGTCCTGACACCTCCGAGAGGCCCCCAAATGCAACTTGGGATGACGCATGCAGTGACGACGAAGCCCACGACGTGGAAAAAGGTTGCCACGACGTGGCAAGGGCCAAATTTGCCCTATAAATAGATTTGAAGGGCCAGCCGTTTAGGGTTGCTATTTTCTCTCTTCCCTCTCCCATTTTACCTCGATTTGTGTGCCAGAAGTACCCCGAAGCCCCGGTAATATCCCTGAGTCCCGAAGCAAGTCCCGAGAACCCGAGAATTGCGGTTTCCGAGCCGAAGCTCTGCCTGCGAGAAATTCAACTTTTGTAGAGATCTTCCAGATCTGCTGATGATTACTACTTCTGCAAGCTGTAGTGTTGTCCGATCATATTCTGATCAAGTGAGTGTGTAGTTACTTTCTTCTAACGCATAATTATGAAGTATTTTATACGAAATACGTGTTATGTGTATAATTTTGTTGTTATGTGAGTGAATGTATATTCACTCTCTTCAATCTTATAGATCTAATTTGTTTTCTATGAAATACATGTTATGTGGGTATGCCTCATCTGTTATGTGAAGTATGTATTGGATGAAAATGCTATACAGGTTTTAAACTATGTATATAAATATATATTTTTATCTACTAATATGTTGGGTAGAACATGGGTAGATAGTTGGTGTGTAATAAACAGATGAGAGGCCTCGATGTTGTTGTTGTTGACCTAGTTATTCAGCGGAGTATGGATAACGACTACATACTCCTTCTAGACAGTCTCGTGGAACGCTAGCATGTTCATAACCTGTAGGTGTTGTGAACGATGTCTTCACCAGTGTACTCTATCCCCTTCATGGTTGCCTTTAGGATAAATATTGTTGAGGAAACCCCTTAGCAGTAATGTCCGTCCCGATGAAAATCCTAGATTAGGTCCCTTGAGATAGATGTTGTTTTAGGGACGTAAAGTGAGGATAACGGGAATGGGTAATCGGGATAGTGATTGGTTGGTGAAATTAAATATAATTTATTTATTGTGGGTTGAAAACCCTATATGCTCACCAGGCTCCCAAGCCTGACCCACTCAGTTTTATTTGTATTACAGGAAGTGGCGCAAGGGCGTAAGATGGATGAACCATCAAGTTGTTTTGTTTACAAGTCTACATATGTATATATTTGTTGAATTACTTGTAATGTTATCGTTTATGCTTTATGGTCTGTATCGGAACATGACACCCCGAGTTTTAATTATATAATGAAAATGCATCTCTTGATGAAATGCTTTGATAAATATTATTTTATCATGTTTTGTTTTGGGAACAAATTCCGCAACTCTTTCAAATCAAAAGGATTTACTCTGAATTTATTTTAAAAGCATAAATGAAAATCGGTCTTTTCTGGCCGTGATTTTGGGGATGTCACACATCATAACTTACTCTCCTTCTTAACTTCATCAGATAGAAATTTTTTCCCTTCTGATACTTCATCATCATCTATTTCTATAGGATGATCACGAGAATTAACCATGCCATCAACTTTGACCACATTCTCATTTAAATAATCCTTCTTGCTAGAAACCATTCATTGTGATGCAATTGTAAATTTCTTCGTGACTTTTGAATGCGAACTTTGCCTATTCCTGTTCACTTTCGCATCTAACAGTGCTTTAAACGCAAACATTATGTTGAATAATGTTGAAATACATAATCTAATATAGATAAAACTAAAAGTAAACCCTCAGAATAAAATTTCTAACAACAAAAACGCAGACCTTCAATCAATTACGCATAAACGGTTACCTCAATTTGAAAACCGACTACTCACTCCTCAATGACGGTTAAATTCAAAAAAGGCAACTACATATATAAATTACATTTATAACCTTTTAATTAAAAAATTATAAATATCAAAAGATTACGTGTGAAATAAACAGAACAACTACTCTTATACACATGCTTATTTCCTATTGGTTCTTACCTTTTTTCACATCTTAATCTCATTTGTACACAAACCCACTTCTATATATATATATATATATATATATATATATATATATATATATATATATATATATATATATATAGAATATACATTATAGCCCCACCTAAGCTTAGGTACTAAACCTCTTGAAAATACATTGTTTTACTATATAATGATTACGGTTAATGGATTCACGGTTAATACTTCAAGATGTAAATTCAAGATCGACACAATAGGGTTTAGGGTTTAGGGTTTAGGTTAAGGGTTTAGGGTTTAGGGTTTAGTGTTTAGGGTTTAGATTTAGAGTTTAGGGTTTAGGGTTTAGTGTTAGGGTTTAGGGTTTAAGGTTTAGGGTTTAGGGTTTAGATTTAGGGTTTAGGGTTTAGGCTTATGGTTTAGGTTTTAAATTTATGGTTTAGGGTATAGGTTTAGGGTTTAGTAATGTTCACGTGGGTGAAGTAACAAACGATAATTGAAGAAAGAAAACAGAGATGGTAAAACAATAATGAAAGAAAGAAATGTTATGGAGGATGATATATTTACCAAGTGAAGCCAAACCGAGCACATTTAGCATGTTAAAACGACATATTTTAGAGGTTTAGTACCAAAGCTTAGGTGGGGCTATAATGTATATTCCCTATCCCCTATATATATATATATATATATATATATATATATATATATTCTAGCCGTTTATCCGCGTTAAGTGACAAATGAAAATAGTTTTCTTAAAAATTAGTTTTTACAGAGACTTAGCTCTTTTGTGCAAATAGTTGGTTGTTTTATGTTATTGACAGTGTACAGATCTTCAAAATATGCGAAGCCACTAATTTGAGATAAAAGTAACTGAAAGTACTATCGCTCCCTTTAGCGGGATTAGAAGAAACCAAACGACTTTGTATTAATCCTTGTTTTGAAGGATTCCAATGACGTGAGCTCAGACTCCACGTTATATTTTTTGGAAATTTTTTTTATCAATGTTGTCTCGCACTAATATCATCTTTATTGTTAAAATGAAGAGTCCAGTTAATGGTTTGGTCTAGGCTTTCAGTGTATTTTGTTTTGGCATGGTATGTAATACAATTTATGTGTTGTTTATCTGATTTTGGTCATTCTGTGTGTTCACGACCATAAACAGAGTTTACGGTCGTAAACACGTGTACGGCCGTAAACCCTGTTTACGGTTGCAAACACAGTTTGCGGTCTGGTCGAGTATAAATAGTAGAGGAGTAGGTCTTTTGTTAGTGGTTGATGCCATAGAGATTACAAAGCAGTCCATCGAGTTGTACTTGACAATTTATTGAATATAAACGTGTGCAAGCTCGGTTTCTTTTCATCTTGTTCTTATTATGTGATTTTTTGTTGCTTGATTGCTGGTAAAGATCCTTATTTGGACCTTACAATTGGTATCAAAGCCAAAAACCGATGTTAAAGCTTCATTCAATCGACTTTTGGGCTATTTCAACCGATATTCTTATTGTTCGAGACTGTTTTAAGTGTTTTAGTGGTCAAGGGAATTGAATCTACTGCAAAAACGTGTTTCTGAAGGCTTTCTGGGAGTTTACTGCCAACCGTAAACTCTATTTACGGTTGTTAAATCAAGATCTTGAAGAACCGTAAACTATGAATCTTCAAACAAACAACGTAAAACCAATCTTCATTAACTGTAAACACATAAATCGGAAACATGTAAACCGTAAACTGATTTTCCATAAACACAATTTACTGTCGTAAACAGTAAAACCGTAAACCTAATTTATGGTCGTAATCATCATCAACCGTAAAAACCTTTGTGATTTTAAATTGCTTTAATTTCACATGGAATCTCAAATCATGATAGTACATCAAGAACTTGACTCCATCATGGGAACAACTTCTCGGATTCCTCGACTCTTGAATGCTGAAGGCTTTCTAGAATGGAAATACCAAATCGAAATGTATATTAAAATGAAAGACTTCAAGATTTGGTGCACCAATTGAAAAGTATATTGAAATGAAAAGTATACTTAGAGGACCAATTCGAATCACTACAGTAGTTGATGAAGTCATTGTCGACAAACGAATTGAAAATCATACGGATGAGGATTTCGAAAGGGTTGAAGAACAGGAGAACGCCCTTGCTACGCTTACAATGGCATTATCTCCAGAAATTGCTCAGGGTTTCCGTGAGTATACATATGAGAAGGCACTTTGGGAAGCTCTAATCGAAGTCTACGAGGGTACTGAGGATATGAAGCAGAGTCGTCAGGACATCCTTCGACAAAAGTTCAACATGTTCAACTATGTCCTGGGCGAAACTCTTAACAATCAGCTCCAAAGGTTCATTACTATCACTATAGAAATGAGTTTTGCAGGTGTTTCAGTAACAAGATCAGAAATCAACAAGAAATTGTTAAACTCTCTTCCAAAATCGTGGGACCTGAATGTCTTAGTGATTAAGAAAAAAAAGACTTAAACGGGCTGAGTTTGGCAGAAACAATGGCTATCATCAAGGTTTGTGATCTTGATGACAAGCAGAGGGAGATTAATCATGTTAATTCTTATTCCACTACAAATCTAGGGATCCAAACCTCAAACAACAATGCCTTTTTAAGCTTCACAGTTGCACAAGATCCTCAAGTTACCCTAACTACACATGTTCCACAAGTTCAACCCTTCATGACTCATCAATCGAGTCAATCTACATCCTATGTTCCCCTTTCCATACAACAAGCTCAAGTCTCTCAACCTCAGATCATGCCTCAACAAGTTAATCTCAATGCTGGATCATCTAATGTTATACCTTCTCGGTCTCATGTTTTCAGCTCTTAGATGTCAAACATGAAAGAAAAGGAAGAAAATGTGGCTCTTGCCACGGGTTTGGTAAGCTACTACAATGCTTTCATGGCTGGAGAACTCTCTTCACAACTTTCGTTAGCCGATCTTGATCAGATTCATCCTGAAGATATAGAAGAGATGGATATAACCTGGCAAATGGCCATGGCTGTGTTCAGGGCAAAGCAGTACTCCAAGAAAACTGGCAAATAAAACCGGAGTGTGAATTCTGACAAAAAGGTTGGGTTTAACAAAGGCAAACTTCGCTGCTACAATTGCCATTAGCCAGGGCATTTTGCTAGGGAGTGTCCAAAGCCTAACAAAAGGGAAAATGTCGATCGAACAGTGGTTCCAGTTACCTATGTCCATAGCAACAACAAAGGATCCTCATCTACCAACCAACCTACGAATCTGGAAATGGTGGCCCAATCCTTTTGATTGGGAAGATCAAACTCAAGCTCTGAATATCTCAGGACCTGAAAATACCTTTCTGACCCAGATCAAGGATTGCAAGGAGAAAGAGACGAAGGCAGATCCCGAAGAAGAAATGATGAATCTCCAGTTTGCCTTTATGGTGCAGACCACTTCTGATCCATCCAAGCCTGAGGTAAGTGAATCTAGTTGCTCTCCATCTTGTGCTAAAACTATTAAATATTTGCGAGAATCAATAGAATTAATCAAGAGAGAGAACGAGGACTTGAAATATGAGGGATACACACTTAGGAAAAACTAAAAGCCCTTAAAGAATCAACTACAAAATAAAATAAAGGACTTTAGGAAATTGCAAGAGGACTACAACAACAAATGTGAGAACTATGATCATCTCAAACGAAAATTTGAAGTTGTGTCCACTGAACTTGACTCATTGAAAACACGTTTTGAAAATGCTGAATTTAATTTTAAAAAATATGATGGGTCAAGTGAAACAATTGCAAAAAGGATTGAGGGAAAAATGCACTGGAGAGATATCACTCATGGAAATCAGATAAAAGTTGGATTAGGATTTGAGAATGTCCCCCCTCCCTTCAATCATAACTACACTGCTATTCCCTTGTCTCAAGAAGAAATTGACAGAGAATCCTACATGGTATATGGAAAGTCAGCTTTTGAGCAAGCAATACAGTCAAATGATAAGGTTTTGAGTACTAACATTTCCAATTTGAGTGCAGATAAGTCCATAACTCAGGGGGAGCAAAGAGATGAAAAGATTGATATTCTTGAGTCTAGTCATAATGATGTGTCAAAGTTTCGTGTTAGTTTATATAATGAGTCCACATTAAACTCGAAATTAGACAACTTTGTGTCTGGTGGTATTGTTTACTTTGATGATAAGACTGCAACTGATAATAATGTGTTTGCTAATGTTTCTATGTCTGATTCAAATGTTTCTACACATTCCACATCTGCTTCAAAATCATGTAATCATTCTTGCAAATGTGCAAGTGTTGGAAATAACAATAAAAGAAAGGAATCTATCAATAGCAGTGCCAAAATCCTTGATAAGAAACAAACCTGTTTTAACTGTGGCACTGCTAGACATATTGCAAGAAACTGTTTGAACCAAATGTTTGTATCTCACACATCAAGAAGAGGAGAGAATGAATTTCGGGGACGATCTTTAACTAGAACATTCCCCAGAACTCGTTCTCGAAATGGTGACTTAAACAAAAACCAAACAAGAAAATGGCCAATTTTCAAAAGAATAAACAGGTTTTTCATAAATTCAACAATAGTTTGCCAAAATCCACTCAGGCTAAACCTAAGTCGATTTCGTTAAAAAGCAAGAACAGATCTTCAAACTCTTCGAGTAGAAAATCCACCGGCTCGAAGCAAACTAATAAATTTTCAAAACCTAAATTTCAGTGGATACCAAAACTGAATTCAGAATAGTCACCATTTACCTCGAAATCTCATGAAAAGGAAAAATCAAATAAAAAATCTATGAAAGTGAACGGTCAATCCAAGACTGTGATGACCTGGGTCCCCAAATCTAAATAATTCCACTCATCGTGCAGGGACAGTTACGGAGGAATGTCATCAGACCCTGGTATGTCGATAGCGGCTGCTCCCGGCACATGACCGGAGATATATCCCAATTGCACGACATTCAGACATTTAATGGGGGATATGTCTCTTTTGCGGGAGGCGAAGGAGGAAAAATAAATCAAAAGGGAACGGTTTCAAATGGAGTGTTGAATTTTGAGAATGTTAACTATGTCCCTGAATTAAAACACAACTTGTTGAGCGTGTCCTAGATCTACAACAAGGGATATTTGTGACAACCTAAAAATTTCCATTCGGTAAAACCATCCACTACAATTGAAGTCAAATATGTATCAACTAACTATAAAACTTTTGGGATAAGTTTGAGTGTTTTAAGGTTAGTGCTCCAGAGAATATCAGGAGAGAGGATACACTAGGGTTTAATATGTTGCAATAAGTGCCCAAAGCTTCAAGAGTTTGGAATATTACAGTCCAAAAATGGTATTCGGACCAAAAACCCTTAACGCTATATAAAGAACATTTAGCCATTTTTGGATTCATTTGTTACATTTCTAGCTAGAGAAAAGTCGATTTTCTCTCTCAAGGATCTTCACCTGATCACCCCCAACTGTAAGTACTTCAACCTAGAGTGTATATAAGCGTGTTCTATGCCTTAATAACATGAAAATCATATCAAAACAACAAGATTGGGAGTTTACCGCCCAAGAACATCTTGGAGAGTAATCTCCTTTATAAGGGCCAAAGTGTGCCCAATGTCCCTACAAGCCTTGGGACTAAACCTAGAGACTACCATTACTTTTATTAGACCCCAAAAACATTAAGAACAAGGCTAGAAGTCAGTTCACGGCGAAGGAAGTTCTTGGGCCGTGAACTCCATTTTAGGGTGCCAAAATGCCCTAAATGCCTTCCACTAGCCAAGAGACAAGCATATCCCTTTACCTTGATGTGTCTAGGACCCAAAACAATCAAAATACCATCACCCATAGGTGATTACGGCCGCAAATACAAGCCAAAATGGTTCAAGGGCCAAAAACTCAAGTTAGGGGTGTTTTGATGCCACAAACACTTCCAAAGGCTTAGGCATGAATTTAGAATGCTTCCTTATGACCTTTAGAACCCTCATAAGCATCAATGGCCATGAGTTTACAGTAGTAAACTCATTTGGGCCATGAACTCCTCAAAAACTCCAAAGAAGGTGGCCTTTCTCATCCTACGTTAAAGCTAATGCCCCTAAAACATTCCCTAGCTTTCAAACTTGCATTCCCACATGTGTAGCCATGAGTTTACGGCCTTAAACTTCCTTGGGCCGTGAGCTCATGGTCGTAAACTCATGTGTGTGCCTTATACCTTCCTATGTTGAATCACATGTGATTCCAACACCTAGCCAAGGTGTTTCCTAGTCTCGGAAGGTGTTATCTTTCATATAGTTGTTTATAAACACTATATTCATGTCATTATGTGTCCTTAAATATCATTTAGGACTTATTGTGTCTCGGAACTTCATTCGTGGAACTTCTCATCCGTACGCGCATACCCGTTTGAATCACCCACATCTGGTGAGTTCATACCCCGTAATGAATCTTTTAAACTATTTTAACTACTTTAAGGGGCGGGGGGAATACAAGTTGAACACAATGAAAATTGTGTAAATGTTGTTACAAACATCTTTCAAAATGTTACTTATGTCATTTATAAGTCGTCTTTACATTTCAAAACTCTTTTAAAGGTTGTGTTACTTTATAGTTGTACAAAACTCCGTTTTTAAAGTATAAGCATAACTTGTTAGACAAATGAGTATTTTCATCATCAGTACAGTTAGAACATTAGTAAACTATTATATGTATAGTTTAGGAGAATACTATTCATTACTTGAAGTATAATGAAGCAAACAAAGAAACAATACCAAAACAGAACAAACAGTGAAGAGAATCCAATAACACCAGAACAGAACATAACTAACAAGTTAATTTGCTATAGCATGACAACACGCAGACAAGATCTAACTTTAATGTGAATTACATGGATTGCATGGATTTGCTCGGGTCGCGTTTGGTTCCTCAATCTCCATACATGAGAGTGGTTAGTAGGGGTTCCATCTTTCACATTATGACCGTAATCAAACAAATATGTTTTTAGGTTGATAGTACCTCCGTATGTCATTATAAACGACATCAGGGTACTCATTTCTCCCATTACTCTCAGAAAGTGTCGGTAACACTTGAAGGTTAATCTCTTTTCTATTAGAGATAGATTATAAACTAGGGAGAATGTACTTTACAGTTGACAAAGGAACAATAGAGTCTTGGTAGAAGACTGCTTTCATAACAGTAGAGTCTTGGTAGAGGACTGCTTTCATAACAGTAGAGTCTTGGTAGAAGACTGCTTTAAAAACAGTAGGGTCTTAGTAGAAGGTTGCTTTCAAAATAGTCGAGTCTTAGTAAAAGACTACTTTTAAAAGTTAGGACCATGATGCTAACTTTACGATTCCGTAATGTATACACTATAGGATACATATATGCTAAGTAGATTCCGACAGCTAATAGGATGTATGTTCTTCGTTGTACGTCCTGTTCCTGTTGGATGTGGGTTTACACCGTGGTCACCCAATCTATTATCTACCCGAATCTATATATATTTATGCTTAGTATACATTAAGTCATCATAAGGGTACCAGGTATGGATCAGGTCATAGGACACTAGATTCAATGCACAATTTTTCTAGTACAAAACTTTCATTTCAAAGTCAGTACTTTTGGTATACAAAACTAGCGATTTCCGAGTTAAGGGCTTAATCCATTTTATTAAGCCAGTACAATTTTAAAGACTTTAAGTGAGTTAACTCTATAACACCTTAGTTTATACACCATGTCTATATATAAAACTAATATCCGACAGCTAATAGGATGTGTGTTCTTCGCTGTACGTCCTGTTCCCGTTGGATGCGGGTTTACACCGAGGTCACCCAATCTACTATCTACCCGATACCAAATTATATATGGAAGTATAAACAAAGCTATTATAAAAGTAATCACCATAGTCAATATTTTACTATAAAAAATATAGGTTTTCTTAAAAGGAACTCTCCATTAGATATAAAGGAACCATTACAAATAACTCCATGAGTAACAAGTGAATACACCAAAGTTATATATGACAACGATCTAACAACCAATGGAATGTGTGCTATCCGCCTTACTTACTATACCCCGTTGGGTTGTGGGTTGAGGGCAGATGCGCACAATCGATTGTTTGTTTACTCCAAGTATATATAACTTGTACCCACTTATTACGCATAGAAAGGCTTGTAGTGTCATTTTACTCAACTCCCATTTTATGTAGGAAATATATGATTCTCTAGAGGAACAGGAAAACGTTTCAAAACAGCACCTTACAGCTTACAGTACTTTACATATACATTTTCAACCACATTTTTACAGCTTACTCACGTCACTAAAATCTTATGAACTCACCAGCTTAATTGCTGATCAACTCTTTCAATTAACTTGTATTCTCAGTAGACTATTAGACAGGTGCTCGTGCTGGGACTTCAAAAGATGGAGCATTATAGCTTCAAGTCTTGTTTTGTTATTTGTTTATGACTTCTATGTTTTGTGAACACATACATTGTAAATAATTTCTTTCTAAATGAAATGGTTGTTCATTACTTGCTTACCATATACATATCTCGTGATACTTGACATGACGTCTTCCACCCCCGAACATTTCCGTCGTTCCGATTTTGGGGTGTGACAGATTGGTATCAGAGCATTGTTTATAGTGAACTAAGTATATCAACCGATAAAAGATATACGTCTATAAATACAATGGGGCATAAGTGCTCTGGATAAGGATATACTTTATAGTATAACTGCAAGTAATAAAAATATACCTACTTGTTCATACATGTACATAATAGAACTAGGGTCACGAGGAGAACAGAACTAAAAGTATTTAAAGGTTGGACACTATCGTCAACCTGAACAGTTATGTAATCATAGCTAGGATCAATATAGCCTGATCAACTATATTCATTCGAGATGTGACCGACATGTGTTTGGGAATGATGTGGTGTTGCAACAGAGTTAAAACTTACCAAAACACCAGCCAAGAGAACGCCAGAACAAGTACAGTTAGAGTTAGAGTACTATGGGAGTATTCTATGATATGATAGTGCGATAACAAGTTTAGAACATACCAAGTACATTACGTTAGAATACTATAAGAGTATTTTAGTCCAGATAAATAACTTATGTGATAACTTAAAAGACCCTTGCGGATAGACCTATAATCTTACAGGGTATATTCATAAAGTTTTATATATAATCAATATCTTATAGACAAAGAATCTGTGACCGACGCTTCGCTATCCATTCCTTTTAAGGAAGTAGTGTTGAGGTGGGATCAATTGTTCGAAGGTCTATTTGATCTTCAATTATATACAATACAAACTGGTGTACCATGTACAATTCTAGGAGGATTCCGTAAGGATCACCCCATAAAGTTACCTTAAAAGCTCATAGGTTCTTTAGTCACTTTCATTCTCGCACGACAAGCCCAGATAAACATAACCACTTCCTCATAGTAGACAACAGAAGAGTTCAGGAGGAAGAAGGAAAAATTCATGAGAAGTTTTCAAGGAAAGATCAGCCGAAGTAACCAAAACGTCTTGCGCGTCACACTAATAAATATTAATTAGGATAATTTATCGAGCGAGTGGAAACACTGCTCACATTACATGTGTTAGAATTATTTTCTTACATGCAGCTGGTAACAGTTATTCAGGAAACACATATTCATTTGAGGATAGTTATTTCAAATTCATAGAGTTTATTTGGTATAGACACATTTATGAATTGTTCCTAGAACCCTGTGGAATTCAGGACCCGATACATCCAGAACTAGGATAACCTTGTCATTTCAGCTTGCGGCTTGTGTCTGTTACTATAGACTTATTACGTCTTAACTTTGTTTTCTTTTAGCAAAGATGCCTCCTCGCAGATCACCCAGACACGCTACTCCGATAACTCCCATACCTTCTCCACAAATCGATGCATCAACTCTGAACGCTGCAGTGGCCACGGCTGTGGCAACAGCCATGGCACAATATCACCCCATCAGTACAGGTGGAGGTGAAATGCCTACTGATTCTACTCAAGGTGAGGTCTCTGTGCGCCAGGGAGAGTTCTGCTACAAGGACTTCACTAGATGCCAACCATTGTCCTTTAAAGGGACTGAAGGAGTCATTGCTCTCATGCAATGGTTCGAGAAAACAGAGTCGGTTTTTGAAATCTGTTTATGCCCAGAAGGAAGCAAAGTGAAGTTTGCTGCCTGCACCTTCGATGGCAAGGCCCTAACATGGTGGAACAGCCATGTTAAGTCACTGACCCTATCAGTGGCAAACTCGATAGGTTGGGAAAACCTAAAAGAGTTAATGCGGGAAGAATATTGCCCATTAGGCGAGATGCAAAAGCTACAACAAGAGCTGTGGGATCTCACTATGGTCGGATCAGACATAGTGACCTACACAGACCGGTTCATCGAACTAGCAGCTCTATGTCCCCAGATGATTACCTCGGAGAGCAAGAAGATAGAAAGGTACATTTGGGGTCTGACTGCTCCGACCCAAGGAAATGTGTTGTCTTCTAACCTAACCACGTTCGCTAGTGCTAAATGCTTGGCACAGCGACTCATCGATCATGGAGTCCGCCACAACATGAAAGTCCCTATACCCGAGTCACCAAGGGAAGAGGACTATAATCAGGAGTCGGAGAACAAGAGAAAGAAGAAGCGAACAACACCAGACACCCCACAAGTGCAACAAGCGAGTACTATGTATGCCGCAACGACGCCTACTACTTCAGCACCTGTCAGTCGTTAAGCTAGAAACCTTCCGAAGTGTGGAAAATGTAACTTTCACCACACTGGAGTATGCCGAGAAATGCAGTGTCTGAACTGCTACAAAAAAGGACACACTGTCCATTACTACAGGGCACCAACTCAACCGATCTCCCAAGTCACCAGAGCTGAAGAAAACCAACCCTGCTATTGTTGTGGTGAGACTAGACACAGTTAGAGGGACTGCCGAATAATGAAGAACTCAGGAGCAGATGGACGTATTCTGATGATCACCGCAGGAGAATCTACTACGGAGTCGTCGACGAGTAGTGGTACGTTTTCAAAATAGTATTTACTTTTAAAAATTAATTTATATTCATATAAGATTAAAATTTGGGGATAACACTTAAAAGTAACAATAACAACTCACATGTTGAAATAGGTCGTAATATTCAGGAGAACTAAAAGATCCCTTAGAGAAGCTATTATGGCTCACCATATACATCAGGGTTGTGCGCAACTAAGAGGTTGCAGACTTAGAGTGAGTGACTCCGCTTAGGTATCCTTCCTTAATTGGTTGAGGATTCGAGGCAGAGATGCTTAGTCGACTGCCTGGCTCATCTTAAGTATTCGCAACTTGTATATGACGGGCGATGGTAGTGGTACCATGGGGGATCACGGTATAAAAGTATCCCTTCAGTAATTAAAGCACTTTTATTTGTATGTATGCGCACATAGCGGTACGATACATAGGAGTGCTAATTTCAAAATAGAAAACAGTAAACTCGAGAAAAGTTACAAGGAGTACATTGTTGAACATACTAGGAGTACAATACCAATCATAACAGGGATACATTGTCGTTTATCAGACGTGTCTTTCATTTGACCAAAACTTTGTTCAGTATAGAGTCTGTTGTTTTCTTTCATCATGAGTTGGCATGTTCCTCACCATACTGAGTTCATATGTTTTTATCGCCTCGATCAGCAAGTTCTCGGAACTTTCATCATTCGTATCGAAGGTCTGAACTAAACCTAAACTTTATCTTTTGCATTCTAAACCCTCGAAGTACTCGTGCGAAGAGTACTTTGTCCTCCAAAGCCTTATCGCCAGACGTCCACAGACCGGCACAAAATACCACTCGTCCAGCAGACCAATGTTCGAGCATAGAGGCTATGGACGAATACAGCTCGCCTATTATTTTCGAATGTATACGCAAGGGTGGTATATTAGTGTGATTATGCAGACCTAGTATGTGTGTTTCTACCTTATCTCCTATTTTCCTCGTGGGTTGTGGACCTGAGGCAGAGTCGCACATCCGACAGTCCTACTAATCTAAATCATATACGGCTTGTATAAGCGAGGTAATGATAGATGGACCAAGTATGAATCCTATCAAGAACACGAGGGCAAAGTTTCCAGGTCTACGAGTGAGTATTCTACAAAGCAGAAGAGCTCAACCCCCAGTAGTAACGTTAAGAGAGCGAATTTCGGGACGAAATTCATTTTAACGGGGGGATGATGTGACAACCCAAAAATTTCCATTTGGTAAAACCATCCACTACAATTGAAGTCAAATCTGTATCAACTAACTATCAAACTTTTGGGATAAGTTTGAGTGTTTTAAGGTTAGTGCTCCAAAGAATCTCAGGAGAGAGGATACACTAGGGTTTAATATGTTGCAATAAGTGCCCAAATCTTCAAGAGTTTGGAATATTACAGTCCAAAAATGGTATTCGGACCAAAAACCCTCAAGGCTATATAAAGAAAATTTAGCCATTTTGGATTCATTTGTTACATTTCTACTTAGAGAAAAGTCGATTTTCTCTCTCAAGAATCTTCACCCGATCACCCCCAACTGTAAGTACTTCAACCTAGAGTATATATAAGTGGGTTATATGCCTTAATAACATGAAAATCATATAAAAACAACAAGATTTGGGAGTTTACCGCCCAAGAACATCTTGGAGAGTAATCTCCTTTATAAGGGCCAAAGTGTGCCCAATGTCCCTCCAAGCCTTGGGACTAAACCTAGAGACTACCACTACTTGTATTAGACCCTAAAAACATTAAGAAACAAGGATAGAAGTGAGTTCACGGTGAAGGAAGTTCTTGGGCTGTAAACTCCATTTTAGGGTGCCAAAATGCCCTAAATGCCTTCCACAAGCCAAGAGACAAGCATAGCCCTTTACCTTGATGTGTCTAGTACCCAAAACAATCAAAATACCATCACCCATATGTGATTACGGCCGCAAACACAATCCAAAATGGTTCAAGGGACGAAAACTCAAGTTAGGGGTGTTTTGATGCCACAAGCACTTCCTAAGGCTTAGGCATGAGTTTAGAATGTTTACTTATGACCTTTAGGACACTCATAAGCATAAAAGGCCATGAGTTTACGGTAGTAAACTCATTTGGGCCGTGAACTCCTCTAAAACTCCAAAGAAGGTGGCCTTTCTGATCCTACGTTAAAGCTAATGTCCCTAAAACATTCCCTAGCATTCAAACTTGCATTCCCACATGTGTAGCCATGAGTTTACGGTCGTAAACTCCCTTGGGCCGTGAACTCATGGTAGTAAACTCATGTATGTGCCTTATACCTTCCTATGTTGAATCACATGTGATTCCAACACCTAGCCAAGGTGTTTCCTAGTCCCGGAAGGTGTTATCTTTCATATAGTTGTTTATAAACACTATATTCATGTGATTATGTGTCCTTAAATATCATTTAGGACTTACTGTGTCTCGAACCTTCATTCATGGAACTTCTCATCCGTACGCGCATACCCATTTGAATCACCCACATCAGGTGAGTTCATACCCCGTAATAAATCTATTAAACTATCTTAACTGCTTTATTGGGGGGGGGGGGAATACAAGTTGAACACAATGAAAATTGTGTAAATGTTGTTACAAACATCTTTCAAAATGTTACTTATGTCATTTATAAGTCGTCTTTACACTTCAAAACTCTTTTAAAGGTTGTGTTACTTTATAGTTATATAGAACTCCGTTTTTAAAGTATAAGCATAACTTGTTAGACAAATGAGTCTTTTCATCATCAGTACAGTTAGAACATTAGTAAACTATTATATGTATAGTTTAGGAGAGTACTATTCATTACTTCTAGTACAATGAAACACACAAAGAAACAATACCAGAACAGAACAAACAGTGAAGAGAATCAAAAAACACCAGAACAGAACATAACTAACAAGCTAATTTACTATAGTATGACAACACGCAGACAGGATCTAACATTAATGTGAATTACACGGCTTGAATGGATTTGCGCGGGTCGCGTTTGGTTCCCTCAATCTCCATACATGAGAGCGGTTAGTAGAGGTTCCAGCTTTCACATTATGACCGTAATAAAAAAAATATGTTTTTAGGTTGATAGTACCTCCGTATGTCATTATAAACGACATCAGGGTACTCATTTCTCCCATTACTTTCATAAAGTGTCGGTAACACTTGAAGGTTAATTTGTTCTCTATTCGAGATAGGTTATAAACTAGGGAGAATGTACTTTACAGTTGACAAAGGAACAGTAGAGTCTTGGTAGAAGACTGCTTTCAATACAGTAGAGTCTTGTAGAAGACTGCTTTCATAACAGTACATTCTTGGTAGAAGACTGCTTTCAAAACAGTAAGGTCTTAGTAGAAGGCTGCTTTCAAAACAGTCGAGTCTTGGTAAAAGGATACTTTTAAAAGTTAGGACCATGATGCTAACTTTACGATTCCGTAATGTATACACTATAGGATACATATATGCTAAGTAGATTCTGATAGCTAATAGGATGTATGTTCTTCGCTGTACGTCATGCTCCCGTTGGATGTAGGTTTACACCGAGGTCAGCCAATCTATTATCTACCCGAATCTATATATATTTATGCTTAGTATACATTAAGTCATCATAAGGGTACCAGGTATGGATCAGCTCATAGCAAACTAGAGTCAATGCACAGTTTTTCTAGTACAAAACTTTCGTTTCAAAGTAAGTACTTTTGGTACACAAAACTAGCGATTTCCCAATTAAGGGCTTAATCCATTTTATTAAGCCAGTACAGTTTTAAATACTTTAAGTGAGTTAACTCTATAACACCTTAGTTTATACACCATGTCTATATATAAAACTAATATCCGACAACTAATAGGATGTGTGTTCTTCGCTGTACGTCCTGTTCCCGTTGGATGTGGGTTTACACCGAGGTCACCCAATCTACTATCTACCCAATACCAAATTATATATAGCAGTATAAACAAAGCTATTATAAAAGTAATCACCATAGTCAATATTTTACTATAAGAAATATAGGTTTTCTTAAAAGGAACTCTCCATTAGATATAAAGGAACCATTACAAATAACTCCATGAGTAACAAGTGAATACACCAAAGTTATATATGACAACGATCTAACAACCAATGGAATGTGTGCTATCCGCCTTACTTACATTACCCCGTTGGGTTGTGGGTTGAGGGCAGATGTGCACAATCGACTGTTTGTTTACTCCAAGTATATATAACTTGTACCCACTTATTACGCATAGAAAGGCTTGTAGTGTCATTTTACTCAACTCCCATTTTAAGTAGGAAATATATGATGTGAATGCCTATATCATAGACATGAACAATAATATACCAGACGAAGTCACTTGCCTATTCTCCAAAGTCTTAGAACAAAATGCGATGTTGTGGCATCGTCGTCTCGGTCACGCTAATGCAAAGAACATAAATCGGCTTGAAGAGAACGAACTGGTCCGAGGTGTACCTGTCAGTGATTTCATTACATTTGAAAAAGGTGTTTCCTGTGCTCAAGGAAAAAATCGATGGAAACCACACCTCGCAAAGCAGATCAACTCCATTAGTCATGTGCTCGAGCTATTACATATGGATTTATTTGGTCCGGTAAACGTTCTCAGCATTAATCGCAATTCATACTGTCTCGTTGTGATAGACGACTACTCTCGGTTCACTTGGGTTTTCTTTCTATCCAATAAAGTTGGGATCGCTAACCTCATCAAAAGGTTCATTGTAATGATCAAGAATCAGACCAACAATCGAATGAAAGCGCTGCGTACTCATAATGGAACAAAGTTCAAGAACGCTATTTTTGACCATTTTTGCGCCGAGAAAGGGATTGTGTGTCAGTTCAGTTCTATTCGCACACCACAACAAAACGGTGTTGCCGAACGCAGGAATTGAACTCTTAAAGACGCCGCAATGATGATGCTTTGTGACTCCGAACTTCCTGTGTTCTTTTGGGCGGAGGCGATTAACACGGCGTGCTACGTTCAGAATCACGTGCTGATCAACAAAGCCAAAATGAAAACACCGTACAAAATTCTATATGGACACAAGCCATCTGTCAGCCATTTCCGAGTGTTTGGCTGCCCTTGCACCCTTCTCCACTTGGAATCAAACCCCAAATTTAATGCAAAAGTTGATGATTGTTATTTTGTTGGATATGTTGCTCGAACTGCGTACATGGTTTATAATAAGAAGACAAAACAGATTGTGGAGTCTTTTGACGTTCGTTGGCTTGAAGAAAATGAGACAGACGCTAGAGTGGGTCCAGACTGGCTATTTGATTACACATCTCTTTTCAAATCCTTTAATGTGTTGTCAAATAATCAAGCAAGGTCTACGTCTAGTTCGAAGATCATTATTGAAGACGAAGAGGAGGAAGTTGTCTACAGACCACCTCTGGTCTCTTCTGGTCCTCCAATGGTGTCCTCTGTTCACACTGATTCTTCTGAGTCCTCTCCTCAACAACCTTCTCCTAATGCTGTTGGTACTCCTCTAACTCCGGTGGAAAGAGAGTTCATGAACGAAGAGACTTCCGTTGTAACTTCAAATTTGACGGAACTTCTCTTTCTGGAAAGAATTGCTGAAGAGTTTGTAGCAGATCCGACAAATGAACCTAGTTCATCTACCGTGGATCATACAGCAAATGACGGAGCGGTTAACATCCATAATATTCCAGTCTCTATCAATGATATCAGCTACGAGATCCCTGCACGCATTCAACGCGACCATCCAATAGAGAATGTCATTGGACAGCTTGGCGACAGTGTTCAAACGAGAAGTCAGAGTGGAGACGTTAATACGTGTCTCTACTCTTGCTTTATTTCTCAGATAGAGCCCAAAAATGTTGAAATGCCTCTGAATGAGCCCAGCTGGGTTGACGCCATGCATGAAGAACTTAATCAATTCGAGAAGCTCAGGGTTTGGAAGTTGGTGGAGCTGCCAAAAGGAAAGAAATCTCTTGACACCAGATGGGTCTTTCAGAACATGAAAGATGACTCAGGTGTCATTGTGCGTAACAAGGCGAGATTAGTGGTTCGCGGGTTTCGCCAAATTGAGGGTCTTGATTATATGGAGGTTTATGCACCGGTGGTGCAATTGGAGGCTATTCGTATCTTCCTCGCATATGCTTCCTATATGAACTTTACAGTATACCAAATGGATGTCGAGACGGCTTTCTTGTATGGCAAGCTCAAGCAGGAGATTTATGTTGACCAACCACCCGGTTTCGTTAACTCAAAGCTTCCCAACCATGTCTACAAGTTCGATAAAGCTTTGTATGGGTTGCATCAAGCTCCTAGAGCTTGGTATGCTACCCTAACATAGCATTTGCTCAAACACGGCTTTTCCGGAGGCACCATTGATCAAACCTTATTTATCAAACATGTTGGTCCAGATCAAATTCTTGTTCAAACCTATGTGGCCGACACTATTTTCGGATCGACAAACCAACAACTTTGCAAAGAGTTCGAAGCCGTGATGAAGAAGCGGTTCGAGATGAGTTCACTTGGGGAAATGACCACGTTTTTGGGGCTTCAGGTCCAATAATCTTCAACTGGAATCCTTATTCACCAAGAAAAGTATGTGGATGATGTGCTGGAGAAGTTCGGGTTCCAAGATGCGAAACCTGCTCATACACCCATGGTGGAAAGACCTTTACTGGCTCCTGATCTTGAAGGTGAATCCGTAGATCAGACGTACTATCGATCAATGATTGGATCACTCATGTATCTAACTGCTAATCACCTAGACGTAATGTTTGCGGTCTGTCAATGAGCTCGCTACCAGGCTAATCCTAAACTTTCTCACTTAAATGTTGTTAAATGGATTTTTCGGTACCTCAAAGGTTGCCCAAAACTGGGTCTTTGGTATCCAAACAATCCAGAATTTGATCATTATGCTTGTTGCAGATAACAATTATGGCGGGTGCAAGCTTGATAGAAAATCGACTTCAGGAGGATGCCAATTTATGGGAGATAGACTGGTCTTATGGTAGTGCAAGAAACAGCATACCGTGTCTACCTCAACATCAGAAGCGGAATACGTTGCTGCATATGCTTGTTGTTCTGAAGTTATCTGGATCCAACATCAGCTATTGGACTACGGTTTGAATTATCTAGAAACCCCAATTCACTGTGATAATGAGGCTGCTATTCAAATCACTAAAAATCCGGTCCAACATTCCAAAACCAAGCACATTGACCTCAAAATTCACTTTATCAGAGATTGTTATGAGCGTTCGCTCATCCGGCTAGAACAGGTTCCCACTACCAATAATGTGGCAGATTTGTTCACTAAGCCTTTTAACAAAGCTCGATTTGATGTGCTTGTGGGATTTTTGAAAATGATTCATTTTGAGGATTAATTTTTTTTATTAATTAGATTAGCTTAAATTTGAGCATTTTAGTCATTTCATTTTCTCCCATGCACAAATTTAGGGGGACAAATAATCAAAACCAAACAAAAATTGACAAATTAAAAAAATCCAAAAACATTCTGTTTCTGTTTTATTTTTTTTGGAAAACAAACATAAATCCAAAAACATTAAAAATTCAAAAAAAAAATCAAAAAGATTGTTGCATAAAGTTTTGCTTGTTGATAAAGGATTGGAAAGTGATATTATCAAGTGATAACAAATAGTCTAAGTCTACATAACGTACCCAAAGTTGAAGGGTCTATGCTCTAGGTTTGATGCGTCGGTAGGCACAATAGGCAGAGTTGAACTTAGGAAATTTATATACTTGACAAATCTTGACCTAGTTAGATCCGTTTAGCCTGACAATACGACGCTTGGATAGGTTAAGCAGAGAGATATATATGGGAATTTACTAGCCACATTAAAGAACCTGTACTTGGAACCATGGATTAACTTTTCTTCGATGTGCGGATTCTATCCTTAATTCCGGTATTGATGGGGCGACTGGTGAATTCCGATAAATTAGGTATGTAGAAGGTTATATTCTTTCTTTCTATCTATTAGTCATATGCTACCTCCTCTGCGTGATCGAGAGATTCGACCTGGACTGTAACATATGCAACTCTATTTCTCTGCATCCTCTATCTACGAAATTATTTCTATCTGTTAGCCATATACTGTCTACTTTACGTGACTCACAATCCGACATGGTACATAATATATACACCATTCTACTTCTCAATCCCTCTAAAACTTTAGTTAGTCATATGTTTCACCTTCTGCGTGATTGGAAGATATCCGACCTAGGTGTATAGCATATGCATTCTAAATCTATCTTCTCTCTTAATAATTGTCTGCTCACCCGATGTAAGGAGTATTCTAGAAGTCTTTGATTACTGGGGCATATCAAGAAGTGGGAAACATGTTCCAGTACAGTTAAAATTGAACACTCAAAGATTGTCTATAGATCTTGCTGCTCAATTTAAGTGGACAACAATATCCCTGGTCGTCGTCAGCTGAATGGTCCTTAAGATATAGTATCTAGGAACTTAGGATCACTTTGTCTTGTAACTAATAGCATGTCCTAAATTTGTCACAAATTTTCGTGTTTAGGTGGACCACAATACCGACGATTGACCAGACAAAGACATGAAGATGAACGGTACCCACAAGTGGATTAAGGTTGTCTAACAACTTTGATCCCAATGTCACAAGAGTTTGTCGGTAATGTTGAGATAAATTTTTTTCTATTCTTATTCAAAATTTAAATGTCTCTTTTATTTTTATTTTTATTTTTATATTTATAACTGTTAAAAATTTAATTTTTAATTATTTTAATTCTTAAATTTTTAGAAATTAGTTGATTATTCTTTTTAGTTTTATGTTAATTTTATTTTATTTTTAATATCCTCGAAAGGTTTTAGCTTGTGCCATTATTGTGAATCTTATCATTTATCAGAACATTGTCTGGGAGTTCTAACAGACGGCTAAGATGTCAAAAGTCAATGGAGAGATGACAATTGAAGCTGTGGTTAAAGGTTGCAAGATCAAAATCACGGAGCAGTACATCAGAGATACTCTGCTGATCAATGATGAATCCAATTTTCCTACTGAAATTGGGATTGATGATGTTCAACAGATTCTTGAGAAGATGGGATACGAGGGTACCTACCCTCCCACATTGAAAAAGCTCTTACCTCCTTACTGGCGATTCCTGACATACGTGTTCGTGAGCTGCATCTCAGGCAGGAGATCAGGAGCTGATGAAATCTCTCTCAGGAACACAAGGGAGATTATCTCTTTGGCTGCTGGCATAAAATTCAACTTCTCAAAGTTTATTCTTGATGAGTTCTTAGTGAACATAAATGGCATAACTCGGGGAACCAGAGATGCATTTTTGCTATATCCACGGTTTATTCAAGTGTTCATTGACAATCAATTCCCAGATATGGTCAAGGATGGTGACAAGCTGGATATAAAATCCTTGGGTCCTCACACTGTTGGTCTTAGTAAAGAAAATCAGAAGAGCAAGGTCGTTTTTCAAGGATTACATCCTTTAATGAAGTTCGGGAAATCTACTCAGCTTGATGAATCTTCCGAGTCTCATGGAACATATGATAAAGCATTATCTGAGCCCACCTCCTCTGAAAGCATTGTTTCTGAAGATGTCATCACAGTTTCAGATCATGATGACAACACAATTCCAGCTGCAAATGCCCAAGTCGCTGAGGAACACGTATTACAGTCTGTACAGGTTCAAGGGGATTACATTGAGGGGTCGGGGACTGAGACTGAGTTGTACGAAGATCTCGATCTCAGAGGATTCGATAATGATGAAATTCCCTTGAAATTCGGTAGCAATGAAGATTTTATGATCGAAGAAAGCCTCGATAAGTTGCTTGATAATGTCGATGAAGTTGCTCATCCGGTAACAGAGACAAGGGAAGAAGAAGATGTTCTTGAAGCCGCACCTCCTCTTACCAATCCATTGGTGGAAATAGCAATTCCTATGGTGCCAGTATCAGCGATTCCTCCCCTTGATGTTGTCTTACCTTCAGATGAGCCAGGGGAAAGTGATCACACCGCTACACAAGCCTCTCCTCCTCCAAGTAAAAGACGCAGACTCATCCTTACACTGGCGACTCAAAGTGTTACAGCTCCACCAACAACCACACCTGTCATAGTCTCAGCTGAACCTGTTAGTGAAAGTCCTAGTACCTTCTATGAAGCTGGTGGCTCTTCATTCCCAACATGTTTCTCTCCTCCCATTCCAGAGGATGATGCTGCCTCGGTTACGCTAGCTAGGCTCTTGCCAGAAGAACAATTCTATACGACACCCCCATGCAGAAAAGGAATTTTTATAGGGTGTGACATCTCAGGAGAAGAGATTCCCTCACTTCATGGACTCCAGAAACAGATCGGCGCTTTGAATTAGAAGAATGTTTATCTTAATCCGAGAAATATTAAGCTGGATATCAAGGTCGCAGACCATCAAACTAAAACCACAAAGCTCAATATTCAAGTGGCCAAACTTAATGAAGATAAAGTTCTGAAGACAAAGTAGATTACTGATCTTCAGACACATTTTGGCCTGTTGACCACTAGCTACTACGATTTGAAGAAAAAGTTGGAAGATAAACTTGGTGATGAATTCAAGTCCTCCGTTGACGAGCCACAAATTTATCTTCCCAACCAAGATGCTCCCATTGTTCCTCAATCTACGAGAACCACCACCATCGTGAACCGTTTTGAAAAGGAACCAACTCAAGCTCCAAGTGCAGCAACATTAAAACGCACCAAATTGGACAAGTCTACTGACAAAGGTCAATTGCTATTCAAAATTAAGAAGCATAGATCATAAGGCACCTTGCGATAAACCACATATCACCATTACGGATCTGGGCGTGCATCGTTTCAGAGACCTCTATGGTGATAGGTCAATAATCATCTCGTGGGGATTCCATGACACCATGAATATGTTTATGGTGAGGAGAAAGAGCGGCAATGAAAGGACTATATGTGACAACCCGATATTTCGATTCTATGTAATGACTTAAAAAGCCAAGTATTGTAACCACTTTTGAAAATAATGAAATTAACTTTGAAAATAAAATGTACAAAAGTCTCTATTTTTGTTACCTACTATGTTAGATATCAATAAACCGTGAGTGTACATAAAAAGAACGTCCAAATCTGACTTCGTATAAGGAAGTTATGATTTTTCCAAGTTCGGTATAGCGGTAGACAGCTAAAAACTCGAAACAGAGAGCGAGTGACTTTTGGCCGGAATGACCTAATCAAAGGTCTCGACAATGGTTTTTCAACGGTAAAAAGTCTGGAAAAAACAGACATCGGATAAAGAAGTTATAGATTTCTAACGAACTTTTCTTACCCCAACCTTTTAAAAATAAATAATAAAAATAATTTCAAAATTTGCGGACGGAGTCTAAACAAAAGTTGTAGAGCGTAGTCTTACCTACGCGTGGATATAAAGAACATCGAAAATGGAGTTCGTATGAAGAAGATATGAATTTTTGAAGTTTACTAAATAATAAAAATATAAAATGAAATCAAATTTCGGTATTATCCGAAGGGGGAGTCAACGGGCCAATCCGAGTTACACCTAGCGTAACAGCATACGCCCAACGTACTCGAAGACTAGGCCTCGGATCATCCACGTCGCCCCTATGCAAAGCTATGCCCCATCCCATCCGAGGCAGTCGAGGATGCAGTCACGCATGACGCACGCGTACGCCCTACGTACCGAGGCGATTCCCTGCCTATATAAAAAGGATGCGAGGGCTCCAAGGAAAATGCTCATTTCATCTCCTCTTTCTTGTGTTTTTGCCTCGTTTTTCGTGCACGAGATATCCCGAAGCTCCTGTTTCCATAATCAAGCCCCGAAGGTTGTTTGCGCTCCCGAGAATCCCAAGAAAATCCGCTTTCTCAAGTCAAAGTTCTGCTCGGTTTTCGTCTCACCTTCTTCGATCTTCCAAGTGAGTTCATACCCCTATAAACTACGCTTTTAAATGTTTGATAAATGCATTTTATACAATATTAGAGGGGGTGGGGGGGGGGGGGGGAATGCAAGTAAATACGAGGTTATTATCGTGTGTAACCTAAAGATTCACTATATAAACTTTTTATCTAAGTAATCATATGTGATTCATAAATTACTACATGAGTATTCTCGTATAAAATATATATTTTCGATAACACCTTGTCTTGTGGAAATAAAACGTGTTTATATATATGTATATATATATATATATATATATATATATATATATATATATATATATATATATATATATATATATACGAATCAAATGCTCCATTTTTACATTAAGTATATGTGATCAATTATGTCACTTTACGTGTTATACTTTACATACCGAGTGAGCATTACACTAGGGTTACTATATGAACGAAACACACTTTGAAAAACTATAATAGGTATAGTTTACGAGAAAATCATGAACACATACATACTAGGAATACTATATCAAAGAGATATTTTCATATACGAGAACAAATGAACATTTTCATATGTAAATCTGTTTTATACTAAATTTTGTGAGACATTTCACGTACTTTCGAGTATGCATTTTTAGTGCTATATTATATACCATAATCCCTTGTAGGGGGATTGTGATAATTGTGTATAGATCTATACGGGATTGACAATTCCACACCTAAGTTGTTAGCTACAGCTAGGCCGACAGGCCTAGGGTGACAAACGTGATAACTTTCCAACGCCTGAAGAACGTTGATATAGGTATCCTGGTCAAGTAGCATGGTTATAAGACTCACATGGAGTATTAAAAATACATTGATTTATGGGGTTTTTCAAATGCTATAAACAATTTATACATAAACCTACTATTTTAGGCATGAAAAGCACTATTGCATAACAGTTTTGGAAAAATCAAACTACCATCTACTATAGTAGAAAATATGGGATTTTCTAGGAACATTTAACATGTACAAACCATTTTCATTCTATTTCATATAAACATTGTCACTAAATACTTATGAACCCACCATCTTAAATGTTGACCTACTCTTTCAAAACCACTTGTATTTCTTACGGATTCAGTCATACAGGTAAACTTCAGCTTTTGAAGAAGGGACGTTGTGGTGTTAGTTTAATTTCATTTTAAACATCATATTGTAATTTCTTTTGAAACATGTACCTTTCAAACACTGTAAGCTTTTAAATTATATATGTGATGGTTGTATTGCTTTCTTTACTATGTATTCAATTGTTGCGATACTACATGAATTCATCCGTCCTTGAACGATTCAGCCGTTCTGTTTTGGGGGTGTGACACTATACAAAGATGCTCACGACTTTCATTCTTTTACTAAGATTGATCTTATTGAGCTGTCCAAAGCTCCTTTCTCAAATCCATCAGGAAATCCCAAGGCGAGTCAGTTCAAATCCTTTTTGGAAGCTCAAGTGGCCAAGGGCTTCACGTTAATGAAGACTTCAAAGTCTTTTGTCAAGGTCCACTCAAAAGTCATTGATCCCAAAACAATTCATCTGCTTCGGTCAGTGATGTGGCCTGCTACTACTCAAGTTAAGCACATTCTTGTTCTTTAAAATTATTCAGATGGTTCTCTTGCATCCATGCAATATTGGGTGTATGATGAATCCTCAGATGCTGCTGTCATCAAGCTTAAGGAAGATTGCATTCGTTTGAATGACAAAAGGGATTTGCTTCAATTTGGCAAGCAGGACATACATCGTCTCGCTGCTAATTAGATTGTGGTGGATGAAAATCTCTTTGAGCCCGTTGCAAAAGAATACATTGCAATGGTGGCTGCAATTATAGAGAAGAAAATGTGGAACAGGGCGATAGGAAAGTCCGATGTACTGGTGGTCGACAGCTGAGTCCAAGTTAGCACCAAACCAAGGGGGGATCGAAGAGTCCAGTTAATGGTTTGGTCTAGGATTTCAGTGTATTTTGTTT
Source organism: Lactuca saligna (assembly GCF_052625555.1). Lineage (NCBI taxonomy): Eukaryota > Viridiplantae > Streptophyta > Magnoliopsida > Asterales > Asteraceae > Lactuca > Lactuca saligna. The sequence continues at coordinate 239,582,466 of NC_136424.1, forward strand.
TGGCATGAGTTTGTAATACAGTTTATGTGTTGTTTATCTGATTTTGGTCATTTTGTGTGTTCACGACCGTAAACAAAGTTTACGGTCGTAAACACGTTTACGGTCGTAAACACGTTTACGGTCGCAAACACATTTTGCGGTCTAGTCGAGTATAAATAGTGGAGGAGTAGGTCTTTTGTTAGTGGTCGATGCCATAGAGATTAGAGAGCAGTCCATCGAGTTGTACCTGACGATTTATTGAATATAAACGTGTGCAAGCTCGGTTTCTTCTCATCTTGTTCTTATTATGTGATTGTTTGTTGCTTGATTGCTGGTAAAGATCTTTATTTGGACCTTACATAAAAACAATCAGATTATTAATTTTTATAAAAAGTTTATGCAACATATGTATACTAATTATATTGTTTGATTTTCACAAAAAAAAACAATCAATCTACATTTATATTATTACAGTTAGCACCTAAATATGCTAAATGCGAAAAAAATAATAATAATACTAGACATGTACCTTTGATAGTTTAATCCCATACCGTAAATATTGTTCTTAAAAAACTATGTTTATACATTCCAATTTAACTTTTTATTAAATAATTGTCATTTTTTTCTTCATTTTGAGACACAAAAAAGTTGTTTTAAAACAAATAAAAAACATTTTTTGACTTTTCCTATTTCATCGTCAAGAAGTAATGTTTAAAGTTTTAAACAGTGTTTTAAATTACATATTTGTAGCAAGATGCTAGAGGCAAAAAGGTTATAGAAAACAAAACAAAGATTACATAGAATCAATAAAAATTGTTTGTCTTAAAATCTATTAAGCGACTTCTCCAACAATTGTTGATTAATGTGTATGACAAAGAGGAGATTGGATAAAAAAAAATGCCTTAAAACACCCATGATAATGCAAAAACATACCAGAAGATGGTTAGCAAATGACATATTTGTTTTTGTAATCCTTTAAATTGATTATTACATTTACATGGAAGTTCTAACATGCATATGCGTGTGTTAATAAAAAAAATTTCATGACGATAATCAGGTAACTCTTAAACCTTTCAGAAAAATTATAAAATTGCCAGGCTCCAGCTATACTTTTGATAATCGAAAGTGAAGGATCAAACTAAATTCCTTTGTAGTTAAAATAAAAAAAAACAAAAAGTTGTTGTATGGTAAAAATAGAAACAGAGGAAACTAATCAACATGGTTAGCAACAATAACTGGAATGATGAAAAAGATAGAAAATCATTAAATAAGAAATAGTAAAATAGAAGATCTTCTAGTTCATATGTGTTTTAGGTCACGATGTGGATCAACCAAGACAACCAACCACCAAACTTAACTACGAGAATACACTTCAAGACATGATAACCATGCAAAATTCATGTTTAAAACCAAACATTTAACTACAAAATACTCTACAAACCTTTAACCCATTAAGAAAGGATGTTTTCTTTCAACATTGCATGACCCAGTGCCGGCCCAAGCCCAGGGCGAGCTGGGCCACGGGGCAACAAGGTATAGTAGGGCATCAATTGAAAGCCTGTTTTAATGTTATTGTATATTGGGCTTCCAGTAAAATATGAAGACAGGCAGGAGGTGGGCAACCTAATTAGTGCCATCAACACATCAACACAACACAGACGCATATCGCCTCTTCAGTTCATCTTCGTCTCTTCGATCTAAAGCACATGTGACACGCCAATTCGCCAAAGATGAAGAACATGAGGCGTCGGGGACGTCGAATGGAGAGAATCAAAGGACCGTTACAGTTTACACCCTTGGCTATATCGATCGACGATTCGAAGATCACCTACAAGTCATCACGCTCCGCCTCTCTTGCTCTCGTCTACAGTCGAAACTCGAAAGTCCACCTGAAGACTGAAGTCCTTTCTCTCGTTACAGTTTACACCCTTTAGCTTTCAGCCTTTCTTTGGTTAGCTTCATGCCTTCTCCTATGTTCTTTCTTTCTGAATCGATCTCTAGTCCACTACTATTCTAAAGCTGTAATAGTTTATGTATTGCAGCAAATCTATTGTGTTAAAGTGAAGATTCAAAGGTGCCAAATTGGGATTCATTGAATTTTTCCTCCTGAAGTCCCAATCCTGTAATCCAATACGTTTTATCTATTATTTCAAGTTTCTTGTATAACCTACTTAAAATTTCGAAAATCTTACAGTGATTACAGGTTAAAATTTATGAAATTTCAGTTTTCTTATATAGGTTATTGCCCAGGGAAGGGAAATTTCGATCAAGTTGAAGTTGCAGACTTGCAGTGTTGTTCATTGTGAACTACACTAAGCAGTCTAGGTAATTCTTTTTTTTCTATTTTTTGTGACTGTTCTGATAAATTGTTGTATGTTTTTTATAAACTGAAACTGTAGTTTTACATAAACTTCATTATATAAACTGTTCTGATAAATTGTTGTATTTTTTTATAACTGTTTTGATAACAGTCTAAGCTTCATTATATAAACTGTGGTTTTATATAAACTGTTCTATTTTTTTTATATAAACTGTTGTATTTTTTTTTGAACACTGATATGGTTTTCTGAATTCTAAATAATTTGTTATATATAATCAGAAATTAAATATTGATATGTAAATTATGAAGTTGAAAAAATTATGTGTTTTTTTATTTTTGAATAATATGTTGTTAGATTAATTTCTGAAAATCTAAAGGATACTATTTCTTTTTTTTCTTTAGGTTGTGGATACATATTGATAACTTCAAGTTGTGGATACGGATTGCTAAGTAATTGCAGGTTGTATCCTTCTTTGTTATTACCACATTTTTTACTTTTAATTTTTTGGTGAAGTTTAAATATGTTTCCTAGAAAACAACCATCTGGTGCTCAAAATAGAAAAAGAAAACAAAGAGAACAAGATCTTACTATAAATTACAAGGATCTTTAAATAAGTATTTTTTTAGAAGTGAAAATAATGATGAAAATTCTAATGATGTTGAAACTAATGATTTTGTTGATAATTCTAAAGGTCCAATTGAAACTTCTAATGAACCTATTGAAAATTTTAATGATCTTGAAAATAATGATTTTGTTGATAAATCTAGTGATATTAATATTTTTGATCCAAGAGTATGGGATAAGTTAGATTTAAAAATGAAAGATTTGCTTGTAGAAAAATGGCCTATTAGGGATATTGAAAATTACAAATTTTTTAAGATGCATTAGGTAGACATTTTTCTTGTGAATTTTATGTTCGTAAATTAAGAAATGGTGACTCTTATGATAGAAAGTGGTTTGTGTATTCGAAAGAACTTGATAAAGTGTTTTGTTTTTGTTGTAAGTTATTTAAAACAGCTCGATCTAGAAGTAATTTGGCAACCGAAGGAATTAATGATTGGAAACATCTTAGTGAAAAATGGAATGAACATGAACATAGTTCTGAACACGTGATTAATTTAAAAACATGGACACAAACACGACTTAGGTTAAGGAAAAATGAAACAATTGATAAAGAGTTACAAGAAAGAATAAAAAAAGATACTCAACATTGGAAAGAAGTTTTGATAAGAATTATTGTTGTTGTAAAATGTTTAGCTGAATATAACTTGGCTTTTCGTGGAGCTAATGAAAAAATATATGAGAAATCTAATGGTAACTTTTTAGGTGTACTTCAAATGATTGTTGAGTTTGATCCCGTAATGAAACACCATTTTCAACTTATTCAAGAAAAAAAAAAGTCATTTTCATTACCTTAATCATAAAATTCAAAATGAATTAATTGAAATGTTGGCATCCGAAGTAAAAAGTGCAATTATTAGAAAAATAAAAAATTCAAAATATTTTTCGATAATTCTAGGTTGCACTCCGGATGCAAGTCGTAAAGAACAAATGACTTTAATTATTAGATGTGTTGATGTTACAAGTGTTCCAATAAAAGTTGAAGAGTTTTTAATTGTAGAAGATACATCTGGTTTAGGACTTTTTAATGTGTTACAAAATGCTTTAAAATCTATTGACTTGGATATAAATTGTATCCGAGGACAAGGATATGATAATGGAGCAAATATGAAAGGCAAACATCAAGGTGTACAAAAAAGATTACTTGATATAAACTCAAGAGCTTTTTATATGCCTTGTGGATGTCATAGTTTAAACCTAGTTTTGTGCGATATGGCAAATTATTGTCATAAAGCTAAAACTTTTTTTGGTACGTGTCAAACAATATATAATGTTTTTTCTAGCTCCACACATAGATGGAGTGTTTTACTTGATCATGTTGATGAATTAACCCTAAAATCATCATCTACTACTCATTGGTAAAGTCACATTGAAAGTGTTAAAGCAGTAAAAACTCAACTTTTTCAAATAAAAGAAGCATTAACAAAATTAGCTCAAGTGAGTGATGATGGTAAGGTTTGTAGAGATGCAGAATCACTAGTAAATGGTGAATTTTCTAATTTTGAATTTATTTTAAGTTTAGTGATATGGTATGAAATTTTACATAGAATTAATTTGGTAAGTAAAAAATTACAATCCAAAGATATGATTCTTGATGTTGCAATAAAAAACTTAGAGGGATTAGTTAATTATTTTGAAAAATATAGGGAAAATGGGTTTGACTCTGCTATTAATGAGGCTAAAGAAATAGCAGAAAATATTGGAGTTGAACCAAAATTTCCTATCAAATGTGTTTATAGTAGAAAAAAACAATTTGATGAAATTCCAAATACCGAATGAGAACAACAATCTTCTCAAGAAAATTGTAGAACTAATTATTTTATTGTTATAGTAGATATGGCTCTAAATCAATTGAGAAGTAGATTTGAGCAAATGCAACATTTTGAATCTATTTTTGGATTTTTGTTTGATGGTTTAAAGTTAAAATCCTTATTTGATGATGAATTAAAAAAATGTTGTAAGAAACTTGAAACTAGTTTGACAAATGGTGAAGACCTTGATATTGATGGAAAAGATTTATTTATTGAGTTACAAGTTTTGCAGGAAATGTTGCCGGATGAAGCATACAAAGGTGAACTTCCTTGGACAACCATTCAAATTATGGAGTTTGCAAAGGAAATGGACATGTTTCCCAATGTGTTGGTGGCATATAGGATTTTGTTGACGGTACCGGTCACGATTGCTTCCGCGGAAAGAAGTTTTTTGAAATTGAAGTTATTGAAATCATATCTTCGGAGTACCATGACTCAAGAAAGATTAAATGGATTAGCAATTTTGAGTATTGAAAGTCAATTCCTACGAAGTCTTGATTATGATAAAATAATAGATGTTTTTGCTTCAAAAAGTGCAAGGAGGCATCGTTTTAAATAGATTTTATGTCTACTTTTGTTTGTGTAACCTTGTTTTCGTTTGACTATAAAATTTATTTCATTTTTGCTATTTTTTTAATTAAATAAAGGCAGAATTTAGAATGTCGCCCCGGGCATTGAAAATCAATGGATCGGCCCTCGCATCACCCTTCTTCTACATTCCTTAGAACTGCTTACATTCTACTTTGTCAACATTCCTCACCAAAAATTAATCAAAAAGCATATTACTGTCATGAATAAATAACCAGCGAAAACATTAAGTAATATAAAATACTTAGATCAAAAGTTTTACCATATGTTATGGTGTCCTGCCTCTAGCCCTCCCACTAATAATGATCCTTGAAATGCAAATTAGTAATCAAACACTATTTAAAACAACATTGAAACATTATCCAATACATGAAAGCCAACATTTGAAGAAAAGAATTGATGTACTATTTAGCATGAAAAGGAAACTGTTTATACACCATTATAATCAAAATTTACTCCAAAATTCAAAATCCTATACAAGTAGAAGAGCCTAGACAATACAGAAGAACATCGTGAGATTGGAAACCATGTACTTTCCGAGTATGATTACCCCCAACATCCTACATAGTACTAAGTTATATAAGATAATCATATCTAATCTTTTATTAATAAGACAACAAATAAATAACCAAAAATCTTTATTTCACAACCAAATGATTTGAACGATAGTTAGAATCAACTTACCTACCCTGAAATGTGGTAAAACATTCCTATTACTCATCAGAAATGACCAAATCACCTAAAGAAACATAAGTATAGAGAAATAAAAGTTACCTTGATTGAAGATTCTTTTCTTTTAAGAATTAGAACCAAAGTATCAGTTAAATACTGTTGATTAACCCATAAAAAATGTAGCATGTTTGACCTTGAACATGAGTGCACTTGTATCATATCCAAAATGAACAAATTGGGAATTAAAAATAGTTGGTCACATAAATTAAGTGAATGGTAAAATTAGTAAATATGAAACAAAACAATAGTAATATGGGGAGCTAATTTAACAGGACAAAAGGAAATTAAAGTGGAGAAGAAGAAGGATTAAAGGAAGAAGATATACATGTGAGGATGAAGTGGTTCCACAATGGTGTTTGATGGTAATAATGACGGTGATGGTGGTGGTGTATGGTGACGTGGGTGAAGGTGTGAGCACCATTATATTTGCTTCACAATCCACATTCCTAGAACCCTGATTTTCATTTATCCATAACAAAATCTCATCATTCCATAAAATCAAAGGAAAATCAAAGTAAAAAGGAAGCACATGAACCAGGAAATCAAACAAACAACCGATAATGCTGTAACACCCCATTTTTTAAATAAATAAATAGACAAATTAATGAATGATTAGTAGCCCTAAAATCAATAATAATATAGCAAGGTGTGGGTCTCGAGGAGTTAACTGTCACAAATTTAGAAGTTGGGGGTTAAAACTGTACGTTTTGGATTAGTTTTGTAAATAATTATGAAGGAAGGGACTACTTGGTAAATTATTGAGACTTAATTTGAAGAGATTTTAGAGGCTAAGGGGCTGAATGGTAATTGTTGGACTAAATATGAAAGGAATTACAGGAGTAGGGGTATGAAGAGTAAATTATGGACTTTGTTTGAAAATTATGTTATGGGGAGGGACCATTTCTGTCATTATGGAATGAAGTTTAAAAGGGTGCTAGGTATATAGCTATCCCATAACGCTAACTCTAGGAGCCTTTATTTAGCCGCCACCCACCTTATATCCCCTCCATCCGGCCGCCGCTTCCAACTTCCTCGTCGCCACCTTGCACCATCGAAGCCACCACTGCAAACCTATGCTGTCGTTGGGGTCTCTTCATTGCCATTGTTGCCATGCGGCTGTTTCAACATCAGCTGTTGTCGCCATCCCACATGACCCTCCAGCCACCTCCTTATCTGCTGAAGTCGGAGCACCCATCTTCATCACCGCTGTGAGAGGCGGAGAACCACCATTCAAAGGTCGTCGTCACCACCAGAGAAGAAACGAGACGCAATCTCAACGTAGGGAAATCGTGGTGATCGGGGCTTTATGGTTCGCAGATAATGTTGGGTTCACTGTGGTTATGTTCGTTCCCTTCCCCGTTTCTCTTATTGCTACGCCCCTAGACGCCGTTAGCCACTGCTACCTGCCTTTTCATGCCATCACCGCCTCCGTACGCCACCAGGTAGGTGGCTGGACTCATTTACGAACAGAACAACGTGTGTGTGGTTACTTGGCTGGAAATCATAAGAGAGCCACCACCACCACCGTGAAGTGGTGGCTATCACCTTCGACTAGCGCCTGCCACCACAGGGCGGCTGTGTGTGTGTAATTTATTTTGAGTATTAATTTTCGATTTTTGTTGTATGTGTGTGTGTAATTTATTTTGAGTATTAATTTTCGGCCCTTTTCGGATTTGTATCCGGGTTATTGCATGATATGCTTATTGATTTACATCCTGGTAGTTAGGATGGTGATATGCTTAGTGACCTAGTTAGGTCGGTATGTTGGTATATAGGATGATGCAATGTTAGTGACCGGTTAGGTCTGTATCCTAGTTATAGGATGTATCTATGATTAGTGATCCGTTAGATCAGTTTAACTGTTATATATGCTAGAGTACGATATTTATGTGCACATGATTGTTTGATTGGGGGTTGGGTTAAGGCGGTCCTGCTTTGTGATGAAGGCCAACATACCTAGGGCGGTCTGGATAGACTGAAGGCCCTGCGAGGCGGTCCAGTCAAGCCGAAGGCCCGGAGAGCGGTCTAGATAGGCTGTAGGTCCTGCGAGGTGCTCCAAACATGCCGAATGCGTGGGAGTGGTCCAAATAGGGTGAAGGCCTTGCGAGGCGGTCCAGTTAGGCTGAAGGCTCATTATGCATGTTGTGTGCTTATATGATATGATTATGATTGTATGGCGTTGGTATTTTGGGGGAACTCACAAAGCTTCAGACTTATAGTTGTTGATTTTGTTTTAGGTACTTCTGATGATCTCGGGAAGGTGAAGGCGTGATCGTACACCTCCTTATGTTTTCATTATTTGATTCTAGGATACTCTGACATTGCACTATTTTGAAAACAAGTTTTGTAATAATCATTGGCTTTGAAATGTTTTAAAAAAGTTTAAATTTGGCATGAATTTTATGGATGTTACAAGTTGGTGTCAGAGTCTTTGTTTGAGTGAATTGAACGAAACACTCATGTGTATCCAATCTCAAACTGAGGATAAGATTTTAAAATGATTTCTCAAATGGATTTCAAAATAATAAAGGAGGATGCAAGTGTATGATCAGCCGGAGCTAGTAAGTAGTCCGCAAAATACCTTACTGATTATTTGATTTTGTGATATGTTAGAACAACATGCTAATACTAGGCTAGGGATCTTCAGGAATTGCATGATAGAATTTCTTGATTATATGATGCATGGTAGCCTAGGATTTTCCTTATATGAAATTGACATCATTACTGTAGTTGCTTAGTGTATGCATCACGGTTGTACATAATTAATATCTTATAGCCTAAGAATGTTTGATTTAGCCTTATTTCCTGTTCTTGTTTGATGAAGGGCTTAGGGTAGGATCAGGTATTCGAAAGTCTATAAGGTCCAACGTTATGTATGGTTAGCATACACAAGTGTTGCAGGGTAGGTGGAAGTTTCATGGGTGGGTTATGCGTGGTCGTTATGCTAGTATGAGATATTTAGCATTCCTCTAGGAGAGAGAATTGAGCACTCACAATGTTTATGTGTATTGTTAGGTCATTGTACTGATACTTGAGACAAATATGGGTAGGTGTGGAAGGTAGTATGGGCCCGTACTACTGAAAGCACAAGACCTATACAAGGAAGTCACAACCCCTATGGTATAGTTGGGAAATTGGTTCCCTGTTATTATATGGATTATCTGAGATCTCGCTGGTGTATTTTCAGAATCGTGATTATGAGACATTTTAAGACCGGATTTGGTTCAGGATCAGAAGCTGGCAGCCAGGGCGGTCCAGCAGCAGTGATAGGGACTACTGGTTAGATGAGACTAGTGGATCAAGATGTTAGGATTTGGGAGATCCTATATGATGAGGTTTCTGCACTTTTTCGAGCACAGTTGTCAGAGATGTTTGGGTCTATCAAGACTGCCATGGTCGAATATTTCGATGAGCGTTATGCAGCCGTTGCTTAGACGGCTGTCGTAGCAGCTACAACAGCTATAACGGCGGCAGGGGAGGAGTTGGTCGAGCTTTCCAGTACCGAGACTTATTACTGGGACATATTCTGATGAGCAGAGGGATGAAGTTACTTGGGATCAAGGAGATGTTCCGTACTAGTTACATTCCACGAGTTGAGCAGGAGAGGATGGCACAAGAGTTTCTAGAATTGAGGCTTCAGGGGATTTCCTCGAGGTTGTGGTACGAGTCACGGGGATCAGGAAGGGAGTGATGATTATGATCAGCTCGAGTTTTGCAGCTAGAAATAGAAGGGTTGATTGATGGATTGGAATGTTATTTTCGAGGTCAAGGGTTGTGCCTTTTCAGATTTTCGAGTTCAAAGTAGTGAGTAGGCTTGTGACCCCTTGGTCAGGTTGTATTTCCAGCTCGGGTCAGTTGGTCGCAGGGGTTGGTGACAGTAATTCAGCACTGGTGAGTACGGGTGGTTAGATGTGGCATGAGTATCTTGCGAGGCATACACGATTACCGTCCCTACCCATAGGAAATAAGATCTGATTCACCTTAGTTCTTTTATATAGGGCGGTAAGGATAGATTGTGCGATCTATTGCACTTTTAGGATTAGAGACTATGTAATGGGAGTAGTTTACAGTCCGGTTTAGGACAGAGGTCGCTTCAACTACTACAGTTCAGTTGTGGACGACTGAGCTGGTGAGTGAGTCAGGGTGCGAGACCCTGAATGATACCATTCCTAGAGCCTGAGAGCGTGAGGTTTGTTTGGAGCACCTTGGGAAGAGGGGTATTATGTGGGAGGTCCGCGGAAAGGGTCCCGTAGGATGGTTAGTTTAGCGTTGTTAGGATTCAGTGGTTTTAGTAACCATTATTGATTGGCTGTTGGAAGCACCAAGGGAAGTGGCCTGTTGTTGAGGTATTGGTTGGAGCATCTGTCATTGAGATTCAAGATTTCAGTGCGGTATCATTTTAAAGCATCAGGGGCTATCAATTATGTTGGGATTCAGGAAGTGTCATTGGGTCTTTAGAAGTTGTGTGAACTTTTGGGGTTCAGCTAGTGATGGAACACTAGCATTGGTAAGCACCGGTTACCATCGAGTCGACTTATAGAAAGAAAAGAAGGATTGAGAGTCCTTCAATTCTCGTGTGCTTTGAGAATTTAGTCGATTAAAACTGGGGGAGAATTTGTTTCACAAGTAGGAGTGGTTTTGAAACTAGAATAAGTTCGCATTCCCGTCAGGGAGGAAGGTGGCCCGATTGGCTGTCTGGTTTGAGGGTTGTGTGAATTTGGAGTTCGGTAAAACTTCCCAACATATGAATTGTGTCTTCTTGGCACTTGATAACAAAATTTGGGGAATCAGGTTGGGGTTCCAGTCATAAATTGAGTTCAGTTTGGGTGTTCGGTCGATGTGTGCTCGACTCTGAGGTTAGTTGTATTGATAAATTGAGGGTAAGGTATTAGGTTGCGGTTATGTTCGGGCGAAAGTATTGTAAGACTGCGGGAGAGTCGTAGCATTCACAAGCGGCAAGATAGTATGAAATGTGTTATGAGAGTGCAGAATGACTCATAGTCTTCACGAATTATTTCAGATGATTAGGCCATGGTAGGCCAATTTTTAAGATTGTGGGTAGACCACAACATGATTGGAATCAGGAAAAGGTAGGTCGTTGGGGACCGGGCATGATGTAAGACTAGAATATTCTGGTAGCGTTCTCTTTTCGTATTTGATTCAATGGAAACAGATTTTCTGTGGCTTTTACGATTGGATGCACCAGAAGGATTGATGGAGCTATGAGTGGTGATATAGCTAAGGCAATTATTGTTAGTCAAAGTGTTCTTCGGAGGTCGCGTGGAGCGACTGTAAGATTGCTTGTTGGTTCAACAATTGGGCTGGAACCCAGTATTTCAAATGAATGGTGAACGAACTGAGACCACAGAGGTCTCGATAGATTTTGGAAAGCAGCCATGTAGCAGCGTGTTGTTTCGGGCAATTCAAGTATCTTGGCAGTATTAGTAATTATGTTTTAGAGTTTCAGGTATGGATGGGTAACAAATTTCTTAGGTTATGCTAAGTCACTAACAATGAGACTATATGGGTATTGGCCAAGTATAGGTGATATGTAGGGAGAATTAGGTATGTGATTCTATTTTCTAGCGGGAACCACGAGTTATCAGAAGTTGAGTAGTCAGTTGAAAGATAAGTGGGTTGGGTTCAACAATAATGATTCAGTATGGGTGGTATGTCCGGGAGTCAGACCATCTCGAGACTGCAGATTTCAAACAGAGTAGACATGGTCATGTTGCAATGAATTCGTTCATTTTCGGGTTTTACAACCCTGCGAGGGATGATTAGATTGCTTTAGGAAGGCTGGGATTATGCTCGGGATTATGGCCATGTCGTTCAAGTTGTTAAGCGTGTAAAGGATGGTAAAGAATGATTTTGAGGACAAAATCTAATTTAAGTGGGGGAGAGTTGTAACACCCTGTTTATTAAATAAATAAATAGACAAATTAATGCATGATTAGCAGCCATAAAATAAATAATAATATAGCAAGGTGTGGGTCTCGAGGAGTTAACTATCAAAATTTTAGAAGTTAGGGGTTAAAAGTGTAAGTTCCAGATAGGTTTTGTAAATAATTATGAAGGCATAGACTACTTGGTAAATTATTGGGACTTAATTTGAAGAGATTTTGGAGGCGAAGGGGGTTGAATGGTAACTCTTGAACTAAATATGAAAGGAATTATGGGAGCAGGGGTATGAAGAGTAAATTATGGACTTTGTTTGAAAAGAATCTTATGTGGAGGGACCATTTTCGTCATTATGGAATGAAGTTTAAAAGGGTGTCGGGTATATAACTGTCCCATAACCCTAACCCTAGTAGCATTTATTCAGCCACCACCCACCTTATATCCGCTTCATCCGGCCGCAGCTTCTAGCTTCCTCGTCGCCACCTTTCACCACCGAAGCCACCACTACGAACCTCTTTTGCCATCAGGGTCTTGTCATTGCCATCGCCGCCATGCGGCTATGTCACCATCAGTTGTTTCTGCCATCGCACGTGACCCTCCAGCCACCTCCTTATTTGTTGAAGCTGGAGCACCCATCGCCGCCACCGCTGTAAGAGGCGGAGAACCACCAGTCAAAGGTCATCGTCGCCGCCGAAGAAGAACGAGACGCAACCCAACGTATGGCAGTCGTCTTGATCGGGGATTCATGGTTCGCGGATACTACTGGGTTCACTATGGTTCCGTTCGTTCCCTTCCTCGTTTCTCCTATTTCTACGCCCCAAGCCACCTTTAGCCGCCACTGATTCTCGTTGTTGCCAGCTATTTCATGCCATTACCAATGTCGTACGCCACCAGGTGGGTGGATGGACTCATTTACGAACATAACAGCGTGTGTGTGTGTGGTTACTTGGCTGGAAATTGCAAAGGAGCTAGCACCACCACTGCCTGCCGCCACATGGCGGCTGTGTGTGTAATTTATTTTCAGCATTTATTTTGGATTTTTGTTGTATGGATATTGTATCATTGTATGGCCGGAATAATCAAGGAAAAACACATAACCACCACCGTGAGGTGGTTTGTTGCCGCCACCAACCGTCGTGCCCGGTGGGGGTGTGCATTTTGTGATTGGATTGTTAGTTTAGATGCTTGGACATATTTTGTTTAAAATTTATAACCACCCCCACGAGGTGGTGGCCACCATCGTGAGTCGCCGTTGCCCGCCACTACCCGAGGTAATAGTGGGTGGTGCCCGACTTATTTAGCCCTAATTCACCTAGTGAAGCCCTATTTGACCTAAAACCTAAGCGTTCGACTAATGGGCACACGATTGGGTTGTAAACCCTAATTAGGATTTAGAAAACCCTAATTTTGGATTTGTTGGTCTGGGCTAATCGGGACCCACGTTTTCAGCCATTGGAATTGAATTATGAATAACACCTGATCATACCATATGATTTATCTACTAGAGTGATGGACTTAATGGATTAAGTCCTTAATGGGTTAAGTAAGAAACACTTAAACCTAATCGTTATTTTATGTGAAAAAACTAATTTTGCTTGGGCCTTGAGTTGGGCCTTTCTATTGAGCTTTGGTAATTAGGCTATTGATGGGCTATCCAAAAACAAGTAAATGCACTAAAATATTTGGATGGGCTTTAGGGTAAGGCCCATGTGAAGGACTTGGGCCAAATTTAGAAAATTAGGCCATAGATGGGCCATAATTGGGACTTATGATTATGAGATATTGGACCATTGGAATACCAAGTGTTTGGACCAAAATATATGGTTGGGCCTTAAGGTAAGGCCCATGTGAAGGGTTGGGCCAAATTTGGAAAATTGGACCATATGTTGGGCTTTGGTCCATTGGTTGACTATTGGGCCTTGGGCTTGAATCAAGCTAGGTTGGGGGTAAAGTAGTCTTTTACCCCAAGCTTGGACTTATGGTTATGTATTGGAATCAAATTATTAATTGGGTGTTGTTTTGATGTTGACAGTTCGGGAATCTATCATCCAACAGCTAGGGTTTTGTCCGCGGGACTTCAACAGTGTGACGTGAGTTGTCCTCACTATACTGACAGGGTCGAAGGCACCAATGCCGACCCTTTTCGAATTTGTATACAGGTTATTGCATGATATACTTATAGAATTACATCGTGGTAGTTAGGATGGTGATATGCTTAGTGACCTGGTTAGTGTTGGATTAGGTGTCTAAGCGCATAACTATAATTGGTATGTACTTGACCCGAGAGTAGCATGGTCCATTTGGGTTGCATGGCACCGAAACAATTTGTAAGGATGGACTTTTGAGAAGAGGACATTCATGATTTATTAATATATTAGAAGTTCTAATATATTAATATGAAATCATATTATTTAATTAGTATTGATTTAGAATTAATTTGGAATTAATTTTGTGATCAAAGAGACTAATTAAATATAAGGGGTTGATTTGGTAAAATCATTCATTCTTATGGTGTGGGCCAATGATCCATGATTCCTTAGGTTGGGCTAAACCCATGTGACAACCCATGGATGATCCATGGAGGTTTAAACCTATGGAGCCTAAGGAATATGGAAGGTCATACACATTAGGGCTTACATGGTGTAACCCTAGTTTTGAAACACTATATAAGAAACCCATTAGCTCATAAAATGGGCACCCTAGTGTTCTTGGAAGAGCTATAACCGATTTTTTACTGCAAGTATTCTCTCTCAAGTCCTTCCATTGTTGGTGGTGTTGTCTGATTCCATTTGAGGTGCAACACTTGGGGAACTAAGTTCTTAAAGGCAAAACTAAAGAAAACTACAAGCAATAACAAGGAGGTAATTCTATAACTCATTTTTATGTTTTTTATTTTAATTACATGCTAGTTGTAGGCTTAATGCTTTGGAAAAAATATTGCATGTATAACTAGAGAAAACATAGATCCAAATCATTTAGGGTTGTATATGCACCATAAGAAGTTGTAGCATACCAAAACCCATCAGTTAGATAGGTATCCTGCTATATAGGATGATGTTATGTTAGTGACCAGTTAGGTCTGTATCCTAGTTATAGGATGTTACTATAATTAGTGATCTATTAGATCAGTTTGATTGTTATATATGCTAGCATATGATATTTATATGCACATGATTGTTTGATTGGGGGTTGGGTTGAGGCGGTCCTTCTTTGTGTTGAAGGTCAACATATCCAGGGCGGTCTGTATAGACTAAAGGCCCTGCGAGGCGGTCTAGTCAGGTCGAAGGCCCGACGAGTGGTCTGGATAGGCTGTAGGTCCTACGACGCGGTCCAGACGTGCCAAAGGCGCGTGAGCGGTCCAGATAGGTTGAAGGCCCTGCGAGGCAGTCCAGTCAGGCTGAAGGCTCATTATGCATGTTATTTGTTTATATGATATGATTATGATTGTATGGCATTGTTATTTTGGTGGAAATCCCTAAGCTTCGGGCTTACATTTGTTGGTTTCCTTTTCAGGTACTTCTGATGATCGTGGGAAGGCGAGGGCGTGATCGTACAACTTCTTTTGAAAACAAGTTTTGTAATAATCATTGGCTTTAAAATGTTTTAAAAAGTTTAAATTTGGCATGATATTTATTGATGTTACAGATGGAGTGATGGAGTTTGGGGCGAGTGGTGGTGGCTGTAAATGTTGTGAAAGGTGGTGTAGGGGTTCAGATTGATGGTGGTGATGAAGGTTATGGAATGCATGACAGAATTTATGGTTAGGGTTTTCCAAGGAGCAAATTTGGTTTGGACGCCATGAGATAGTGTGGGAGACCAATGTTATGTTAATCTCGATGTGGAAGAAAGCGAGATTTCAGATATAGGTGCAGAGATTGGGTAGTGGAGTTCTTAAGGGCACTCATATTGATCGATTCAATTGGCGACATTGAAGCAATATAGTTTCAAGTTTGACTGATTGCTTTTCTAATGTAGTTTAAATTTGATTTTGGTTGACTAAATAAGATTTTGGTGCATAAACTGTTTGTACAAATTGCATTAGAGCTTGTACCTCTTAAAATTCAGCATTTGAGGCTAAATGCTTACTAAGGTGTATATACACACACATACACCCCTTAAAAAGCATATAGCTATTTTAGGACAAACAAGTCTTAATTTTAAGAAGTACAAATTATGATGATTTGGATACAAATAAATAATGCATAAATGAAACTAATTAAGGACAGCTTACCTAAAATCAAGGAAGTGATAGAATTATAAGATTAACTTTTAAATAATATGATAAGATTAAATATAAGATAAGATTTGACAATTTCTATGTTTACCGTTATCTATATCTATTATCTATTATACCTTAATATGTATCTTTGGTTAAATGTTGAATTTTAAGTTGTATAAGGTTATAATGCAATTTGTACAATGAATTTATGCATTCAAGTCTTATTTGGTCAATAAAAATCAAAATACTAAAAGTAAATAAAGGATGTTGAATTGGTATTCCTCATTTTCAGTTTATTAAATCATTCAAACACTAGCTAATGTAAACTCATTTTCGCTCTCGGTACAATCTCTTAAGTCATAGATTCCTTGCAGGCTTTTAACCAACCCATTAATCCAGTCTCAACATTCAACCACCTACATTTTCCCCACTTTTATCTTATCTTTCTCTCTCTCTCTCTCTCTCTCTCTCTTTCTCTCTCTTTCTCTCTCTCTCTCTCTCTCTCTCTCTCTCTCTCTCTCTCTCTCTCTCTCCTTGCTTGCTCTTCTTCCAAACAAATGAGATTATGTTGTTAACCGTGTCAATCCATGATGCTTTTATTTTTTATCAGTGGAAATCCAATAGGCTTGGCTATATAACCCTTATGTTCCATTTCCATGCAAGAAAAATGAATTTGCATTATTCACATTTGGCTCATATATCACTTTCTTTGGAATTTTTCTCAGATTGATTGTATTGTCAATGGAACATTGGGTTTACATTTTTTTAGTAGACATTGTGTCAATACTCAAAAATCATTTTAAGATATTGATGTTGTTCCAAGAGAAATAATTTAAGGAAGTAGTTATATTTACTGTTATTTATTTTGTTAATGTCTATATGATGCTTTTGATTTTTCTCTAGATAGGCATAGTGACATACACAATCCACACTCAAGAGAACCATTGCCTCTCCTTATCTACCGAATCACATTTTTTGCTTTTTATATTTGTATTTCTTATTTGTATAATTGTTACTTATCATCTCATTTTATATTGTTTACAATTATACAGATTATTCTGATGGTTTATTGTAGATGGAGACACAGAAGCCGAAATCCACAACCAATGGATGAATTTACGGTCATAGCACCACCACTATTGAAACTATCCCTTATGTGCCTGTTTTCTGTAACACCCCGAATCCTAAATGAGAAATTTAAGAGTTTTAGTGCACTTCGGAGGACCTACTCGATGAGTCAGTTGGTCCCGACTCATCGTGTAGGGGATGAGTTGTCCACGCGAGTCATGAAGCCTACTCGTCGAGTCGAAGGGCTAGACTCGACGAGTTTAGTATGTATTGAGAAAAACCCAATTTTAGGGATTCCCCCTATTTAAAGGCCATTGCGCCCTCATTTCCGCCTCCCTAACCATTTAGACACACTGAGAGAAACCCTATATGAGCTTTAGTTGTTGTAAGAGAGAGAAAGGCTAAAGATCTTGTGTTAAAGTGCATTTTTAGACGAGGATTAAAGAGCAAGAAGGTTTGAAATGAGAAGAAGCTTTTGATCCAATGTTCTTTCGGTGCTAGCTATCAATTGGAGGTAAAAGGCTATCTCCTTGATCATTGCTGTTGTTATATCTCGTTCTAGAGAGTTTTAGGGCTTTATCCCATCCATCTTTTGGTTTGGAGTTGTTGATCTGGTCATGGAAGTTGAGACTACAGATCTGAGCTATATGAGTCCCTATGAACCCATGATTCGAGCTGAATCAAGCTTGGGCAAGTCTTCAAGCATAAAGACCTTAATGGAGCTTGTTTTAGCATTTTGAGCCCTATATGCCATGCATGAACGTAAAGCTTGCAGCTTTACGCGATGATTCAGCCTTAGGAGGCTAGATCTAGAGTATGAGACCTTATTTCTATCCAAAATCGTTTGAATGAGGAAATGGATTGAAGGGGATCGACAAGTTGGTGAGCCGACTCGACGAGTCGGTTAGGGTTTACGTGATGGTTTGGATGCGTGAGAAACTCGGCGAGTGGACTCGTCTTTGGATTCAGAGTGGACTCGACAAGTAGATGAGACAACTAGACGAGTATGTAAGGTTTTCTTGATGTTTTGGACACTGCATGGACCCTGACGATTTGGCTACCAACCCAACGAGTAGACTCGGGTTTTCGTGATTTACTAAGTTCTGAGGGACTCCACGAGTTCATGAGTTGTACTCGGTGAGCTGACTCAACATGGATTGGTGACTTGAGTGTTGACATCTGTTGAATTTTAGAGTTGGGTTAGTTTTGTCTGTTGACCTCCGTTGACTTTAGGGTTTTTGTCAACTCTAGATTTTGGAGGCCATGGAGGGGCAGAGATTAGACCAACAGCTCGAGTGTGGGATACATTGCTTACTTTGCAAGGTGCGTCTTCTCACAATACATACATTGGCATGGCTATAGAATGGTTCTTGATTGTACACACCAATTAGAGATTATGATTTCGAGGATTCTGGTATTTTATCAAACATTTATTGAATTGTGTTTTGACAACTTATACCCTTTATGTGTTCCTAAAAATGAAAAATATATATATATATATATATATATATATATATATATATATATATATATATATATATATATTTGAAAATTTAAGGTATTACAAGTTGGTATCAGAGCCTTGGTTTGAGGGATTCAGATGTACTCTCGGGTATGTCTGGACTCAAACTGAGGATTTAAGAAATTTTTCTAAAGAGAAATGATTTTTTTCTAAAGTAAGTAAGAGTTTAACGAGAAAACAAGATGGAGCAGTGTGTACAGTCAGCCAGAGCCTGAGCGGTGATTTTCTAAAATACCTTTATTTGTTTACATTATGGGATATCTATGAGATATTAGAGTTGCATGATAGAGAATAGGCTAGTTATTTCAGAAATTAGGGCTAGGGTTGCCTGATTCATGATGCCTTAGCCTAGGGAATGCTATTGATTGATATTATCTGCTATTTGCTCTGTGTATGTGTTGAGTAAGAGTAACTGGCGAGAATCTTTTAGAGAGAGAGCTTTGAGTAGAGGAGTAATCTAGGAAAGATACCTAGATGTGCATTTGAGGAATCTACTGAGAGAGTAGTGAGATACCCAAGAGAGGTAGGGTTACCTAAGTTCGGTAATGCCTTTTAGAGTTGCATAGAGCGAGTGGAGTTGTGTGCTAAAATGGTTTTATGTGTTGGTGGAGGTGATTCGATGCACGAATCTTGCTTTCTTTTTGCTTTGTGGAACTCTTGATGATAGGAGACAGCTACTAAGTGAATATGACAATATTCAGGAGGTAAATGACTGGCATCATGAGGATTTCTTCAGCAGTTGATGGCAGAGAAGTGTCAGAACCTAGGAAGAGCCTATGGAGTGACTTTAGTCAGATGACTATGCTGATAGAGGAGTGTATTCGCTGGAGAGCGAACATGTGTAATGGGATTGGTGATCGATAAGGTTGAGCAGCTACTTAGGAAATCTGGGACGATCCATGTGGAAAGTATGGGTAGATGTGGTAGGTAGTATGGGCCTATAATACTGAAAACAGAGGACCCATACTCGAAACAGGGAGAATTCCAGATGTTCTAAATAGCAGGTTGAGGGGAGATAACATGGTTCGGGTACCATGATTCGTAGCAAAGCGTGTTTCCATCTTTACCAGTTATTTGACAATGGGTGTTCAAACTGAGAATGGATATGGTAAACTGTGGGGACAGAGGGTCATGTCGGTTTACCTTCGACTGAGTGTACCTTGTGAAGAAATTGAGTTTAGATCCCAAGGAGTTGACTAGTGGGCCGCTAGTTGAAGTCGCAGAATTTGAGGAAAAGTGGAGGTGATACGCTGAGGAGGATTGATGTCCGAGTTGAGTGATCGGCTGATGGTTGAAATGACACTTCCTGTGCTGAAAATTTCACTATTTCCGCTTCTCGTGTGGAGCGAAAGAGGTAACGAGCTTCCAATTTCATAGTTTGGAGTTAAACTTCGTAGGGTAACATATAGATGCGATATTTTCACCAGAGTAATTGTGGTATGTTTGTTGTGAGGTATTTCTTATACCATGAGAGAATCATCAGTGAGGACTGAGATGGATGAGGACAAGGAGATGCCTTAGCTGGGTAAGGAATACTTTTTAGCAGCAGTTCCAGGTGATCAAGGGGGGGGTATATCAGGGCGGCGGCCCTCGTTGCCTACATTGTGTGTCAACGGTGAGAGTGAGGTCACTTGCTCTTATGATAATTCCCGCGATGGAATATTGGTTGAGGAATCCGAGACAAGGTGTGTGATAGGGCATTATTTGCAGATTGAGAGTCGGGACTAATTCGGGACAGTTGGGATATTCGACGGTGTATCGGTATGAAATTTCGGGACGACTAGAGTGTGACAACCCGAAATTTCAATCTTGTACAATTAATCAATTCAATCAATATTCAACTTGTTTTTTCGATTTCTAGTGCTATTCAATGGTTCATTTAAGTGTTCTAAGCTTGTATATATAACCAAGGTTGAGTTTAGGAATGAGTCGGAGTGTTGAATAGTGAGAAATTTGGTCCATACACGCCTCTTGGAGGAGTGTACGACTGTACACACAGGTGTGCAGCCGCACACCCACTCCCCGGGCAGCACACTCACTTTTGACAGCACTCACACTCCAATATAAAGGGTAGCCCCCTTCCTTTCATTCCTTTAGCACCTTGGCAGCACATAACATCATTTCCTCTCAAGTTTCTCCAACTTTGAGCCTTCCAATGCTTCAAAAACGTGAGTAATCCATCCCTTAACTTGTTGTGCATGAAGAACCTCTTGATCTAGGCCTTGAATCATGAAAGTCCCATCATGTTCTTCATATCGTTGAAGGAGTTCGACCACACACCCATGTGTGCGACAGCGCACTCATGTGTGCGGCTACACACTCATGTATGCAGCAGCACACACAATTGTGCGACCATACACAGACACACACACACCATAGGACCACAAACCCATTTCTAAGACCCTAAACTTGTACTACAAGCAAGTATGGGCCTAGGACACTTCATGGATGCAAGTATGGACCTTGAAAATACCTCAAAGACACCTCCCATCATGAGTGTATGGCCGCAAACACTTTGGCCCGCGCACCTATGGCCGTACACACCTTTAAAGTGGCCATACACCTCACTCATGCAATCCTTTGAGATCCTAACACTTAGTGCAAGTAGTCCCAAGTTCTTAGAATGGTTCTTCATCACATCTTGTGGTGAAATACCATCATTTGACTCCTTTATGTGTCATTACTTGTTGATTAGGATCAAATTGTGTTCAAGGCTTCACTTGAACATCCTACATTCCGTATCGATCCTTCATTCAAATCACCCGATGTGAGTTCATACCCTACATTTTTCCGTATTTCTAATGTCTTCAGGGGGGGAGAGGATAAAAGCTAAACATAAATGTTTTCAAAACTCATGAAATTCTCATACTTTAACCCTTTTTTACTATGTTGAGCATAAGGGTCGTTTTTCACTAAAATTTCATAGTTTTTCCGGATCCGGTATTCACTACGTTATACATGCAAACTATAATCGGTATAGTTTGGGATTTTTTTTTCTAAACATAACAAGTATAGAAACTTTCACTACTAAATGTATGCACTAAGACAGAAATAGTTTACAGTTTGCATGACTACTTTATCACGTTTTCATAATTGCAATTATCACTACGAACGGTATACATTCGGATTTTCACAATGGTAGAACGCTACTACACTACATGTAAACTAGATTGTACGATACTGTGAGGCACTACTTCACTACTGTACCCTTAGGTTTACAGGGATAAATCCTATCATAGTATAACTAGAGTGTCCTGGAGGGAGAGCATGAGATTTGTGAAAGATCTATTCGGGATTGACAATGCCACACCCGAACTACTAGCTACAGTTAGGCAGGCATGCCTAGGGTGACAAATGTCATTTTACTCGATGCCTAAATAACGTTGGAAAGGTCTCTAGTCATATCAAGTATGGTTATACGACTCACATTATGTATAAATTATCCTTAGTTTACAACCCGACACCCTTCAATAGTTTTATTCATTCTAAATAGAACCACTACACACTACTACTGGAGAACTTTCAGAGTTTTCAAATAGAACGGAACATACAGTGGTTTCACGTACGAAATACTTATATATCATGATTAGCATTAGCTAGTCACATGAAGTATTATTTTCGCATACCACTACGGTTTTCAGTAACAAACATTCACGATTTCATACATAATTGAGAACACTACATTTTTACTAAAGAAAATATCGGATTTTCTTAAACTATGCAAAACACTTTTACGAGCTCATCAACAAGTTTTCATTACAAACTACTGCTTATGAACTCACCAACTTTACACTGATATTTTCAAACTGCTTGTATTCTCAGGAAATCAGTAGACAGGTACCTGCTGGATTTTTGAGAAGCTGGAGCAATAAGAGTCTCATGTTTATATTTTATATATACTCTCTGATGTAATTCAAAATAGTTTTCAAATGGATGTAAACCTTTTCATATATGTATACACTACGATGGTTGTGTTGCTATGGTTGCTATTATACATTGGTTGTGATGCTATACAAGATGTCCTCCGCCTCAGAACATTTCCGCCATTCTGGTTTTGGGGTGCGACAGATTGGTATCAGAGTCCTTGTTTATAGCGAACTAGTATACCGAACCTTACATGGTATACAACTATAAACACTAAAGGGGCCTAAGTGCTCTACCCTAAAAATATACTTTAAAAAAATATAAGTATTTTTATAAAAGTATACGAGCATGCATACCTAACAGAATTCATGTCATTAGTGGAACAACACAAAAAGTATTTGGATGTTGGGACACCGCGGTCAAACCTGGCCAGTTATGTAATCATGTTTCGGGTGATTATAGCCTGATCAACTACATTCAGCCAAAACATGACCAACATGTGCTTGGGAGTGATGGTGGTGTTACAGCATGCCTAAAACTTACCAAAAACATTCACTAGAAAATACTATAGGAGTATTTCACTAGAGCCAAATTCAGTAAGGAGATTCATTCTTAGTGTTACTACCTATCTATTTCGTAGCGATAACTTAGTTACATTAGTAAACTTTCTGTGCTTATCACGGGGTAGAACACTATCATTATCAGGATGAGATATGTATTATTTTTATATATATTGAGGACTTACCATCATCTTCTTCCAGATTGTTTCTAGAGAAAGATGCCTCCTCGACAAAGACCCATCAGAAGAAACGACAACACTCTACCAGCACCACCACCCCCTCAGTTCGACCCCGTCATGTTTCAGGCAGTAGTTACAGCCGTCGTGACTGCAGTAATGGTACAAGTGAATTCTGGTGGGGCTGGAGGTGGAACCGACCCACAAAGAAAAGACGAAAGTTAGGGACAACAAAAGGAATGTTCCTACAAGAACTTCATGATCGCGAAACCCAAGTCCTTCGACGGAAACGGAGGAGCCATCGCTCTGAGTTGATGGTTCGAGAAGATCGAATCCATCTTCAAAATTTGTGCCTGTTCTGAAGCCAACAAGGTGAAGTTCGCCACCTGCACCTTCACTGATAGAGCATTAACCTGGTGGAATGGTCGAGTCAAAACCCTAACCCTGCCAGAAACTAATGCCATGGGTTGGGAAAGACTGAAGGAACTCATGCTGGCTGAATACTGCCCGAGGGGCGAGGTGCAAAAGTTGGAGCACGAACTTTGGAACTTGAAGATGAAGGGTTCTGATATTTCTGCTTACACTGCTAGATTCTGTGATCTGGTACTTCTCTGTCCAGGAATGGTCACCTCGAAAAGCAAAAAAATTGAGAGGTACATGTTGGGGCTGACACAACCCACCAAGGGAAATGTCTTGGCTGCTAGACCAACTACATTTGAGAGCACCAAGGATCTGATACAAATTCTGATCGATAATGGGGTTGATCTAGACGAAGTGGCAGCTGCTTCTGAGCCACATAAGGAAAGTGGTGGGAAGAAGATGAAATCATGGAACAAACGCAAGAGTCAGTCTTTGCAAGAGCCCTCCAAGAAACGACAAACAGTGGCAGTTCATGTTGATACTGCTCCTGCTGCTGCCGCAGCTACTATTCCAACCACTCAAACTCCTATCGGTGTTTATTCTAGGAAACTACCTTTGTGTAACAAGTGTAACTTCCATCATCACTGACCCTTCTGTGAGTTGAGTTGCAATAGTTGTGGGAAGAAGGGTCACACAGCTCGATACTACAAGGTCCCAGCCCAACCCACCAACCAGACCGCGGGAGTAGGTGCTGGTCAAGCTTGTTATGGATGTGGAGAGGTTGGGCATTTTAGGAGAAATTTCCCCAAGGAAACGACTGGTGGCAATACAGGGACAGTTTTGGCAATGGTCCAGAATGAAGTGGTCGTTGATCCTACCGTTGTTACGGGTACGTTCCTCCTTGACAACTCTCATGTATGCATTCTTTTTGATTCTGTTGTGGAAAGGAGCTTTGTTAGTCATGCATTCAAACACCTAATTAAATGTAAATCCCAACCTTTAACCGAAATGTTCACTGTCGAGATGGATAAAGGGGAGAAAGAGAGCGCGAACGACATATTCATAAGATGTACTCTTACCTTAGGCAATCATTCCTTTCCTATCGATCTTTTGCATGTATCTATCAAGAGTTTCGATGTCATTATCGGGATGGATTGGTTGAGCTCCAATCGTGCTGATATCCTTTGTTTCGAAAAATCTATTCGCCTCAACCTTCCCTCTAGCGGAGCCCTCATGATTTATGGTTACAAACTTAGTTCGAACCTTCGTATCATCTCGTGCATCAAAGCTCAGAAGTACCTACGGAAGGAATGTTATGCGTTTCTAGCTCATGTTGCTGATGAGATGCAAAAAGTAAAAGACCTCGAGAGCATCCCCAAAGTCTGCAACTTTCCTGATGTCTTTCCTGAAGATCTCCCAGGAATTCCTCCCGAACGTCAAGTCGAGTTTCGTATCGACTTAATCCCCGGATCTATTCCTATAGCTAAGTCTCCCTATCGTTTAGCGCCAGCAGAGATGCAAGAATTATCCAGCCAACTCAATGATCTGATCAACAAAGGATTCATAAGGCTGAGTTCCTCACCCTAGGGAGCTCTGATCTTATTCGTGAAAAAGAAATATGGATCCTTTCGGATGTGCATTGACTACAGAGAGCTGAATAAGCTGACCATCAAGAACCGATATCCCTTACCCAGAATCAACTATCTCTTTGATCAACTTCAGGGAGCCAGTTATTTCTCAAAGATAGATCTAAGATCAGGGTACCATCAGTTGCGAGTCCACAAGAATTATCACACCCCAAAACCGAGAACGGAGGAAACGTTCTGGGGCGGAAGACGTCATGTAATGTATCACAACAATGTAAAGTAGTAAACAAGCAACAACATCATCCATTGCACTGATAGTATAAGTTTCAAGTACATGTGTGTTCTTTATTAATATACAACAATAAAATGAATAATCAGAAAATAAGACGAGTCTGGATTGCTCCGTCTTCACAAAACCTGGTCGTCGTACCTGTCTATTTGCGACCTGAGAATACAAGTTATTTTGAAAGCGAGTATCAGCCAAAAAGCTGGTGAATTCATAAGTATTAATGTGTTTTTGATTTGTAAAACTTGTAATGAAAGACTTGATATTGTTCTGAAATAAAGTTCGTATAAGTGTGGAAATGTTTGTAAGTAATCGAAACCGTTTGGTAAACCCTAGCAATCCCTATGATTCCTATTAGTATAGATGAAATCTTCTACCAAGACCTAGTTGTTTTGAAAGTAGTCTTCTACCAAGACCCGACTGTTTTGACAATTATTATTAATATAAGAAATTGTATCCTTTGGTACTAGGATACTCAAATACGATTCACCTCATTGGTTATGTGGATAAGTCACAAGATAATGGTAATAATATAAATAACTTACGTATTATCCCTTTATACTAGGATAACTAACTTACGTATTATCCCTTTATACTAGGATAACTAACAGTGTTAACTTTAGACATCCGTAGATGTACATTTACCTCTGTTGCTAACAGCTGGGTGTAGGAATAGTTAATTCCTTAAAGTATACCTCTAATGGTATCAACCGAAGACATCCGTGGATGTGCATTTACCTCTGTAGCTAATAGAGATTATAGGAATGGTTAATCCCATAAGGTATCCTTTGGTACTAGGATATAAAGTCCAATCTATCTCGTCGAGGATGTGTTTATATCACAAGGTAAAGATAGAAAGGAGAACTATATAACAGTATCTAGACATATAATATGTGATAGTAATTTTCCATATAATGTCTATGTAAAAGTATTCATGTATAAGTATTCATGTAAGAGTATTCATGTAAATGTACTCATGTAAGCGTATCTATGTAAGAGTATCCCTATAAATATATCCATGTAAGAGGAATCTCTGTAAGAGTATCCCTTCATATAGCATGTAGTCTAGACTCATGAATGAACTGACTCTAGTGTAATTTCTTGTAATAGGAATAATGTTTTGTATCCCCTAAACTATTCCTATAATAGTTTACTAGAATGTAATTGAGGAGTGTCCAAGTAGATTTATACACCCTTGCTACCCAAGAGCATCAGAACAGAATTAACTGATGGAACATTTATGACTATATATGTACACATGATATATAACTAATATTTAAACGACCTTCGGACGGGTACCCGATATCCCACCAGACCACATCCAAATCGAGGAAAAGGAAATAGGGTGGATACCCTTCCTAAGTCTTTTAAACATTTCTTATATAACTATACATATAGAGGCATGCAATTTATAATATAAAAGCATAAAAGAAGTTTTGTAAAACCGTTGAAAAGTCTAATAAAGAATTTGTGACTTGATGTCAGTCTATAAAACGATTGAAAGTATTTTGTTTGATAAGAGAGTTTAAGTACACGGAAAACCACTGTTTAAAAACACCTTTATAACTGAGTTTGAAAGGAAGCTTACAGTGTGTAAGACAGATTGATAAAGAGCTTTAATCATCTAAACACGTTTAAGAAAGTCATTTGAAGTAATATGTTTAGTAAAACTACAAAACTAGTAGTAAATCCATTTTTATACTAGTTATAAATCCCATATGATTGATTTATTAACAACAAGTATCCCAAAATACTTATGTTTTTCGTGCCAAAATAATCGTATGTTTGTAGTACCAAAGATGGACACATATACATACAGTATAAGCAGAGTGTTTGATTATATATATATATATATATATATATATATATATATATATATATATATATATATATATATATATATATATATATATATATAACAACACAACACTTTTCATTTCAAAAGTTATGATGTTATCATGATATATTTTTCATACGAAAGTTTCCCTATAATTGTTATAAATCACATATGATTCCGTTGATAAAAAGCGTATAATGAACTTTATTATATAATACACGACAATAATCGAGGATTTAACTTGTATTCCCTCCCCCCCCCCCCCCCCTAATAGCATATGAAAGTGTAGTTTATAGGGGTATGAACTCACTTGTAAGATCGGAGGTTGCGGGATGAAAACCGGATAGAATTTCGGCTTGAGAAAGTGGATTTCCTCGGGATTCTTGGGAATCTCGGGAGCACAAACGACCTTCGGGACTCGAGCAAAGTGATCGGGGCTTCGGGGTAGTACGGGCATCGAAAACGATGTAAGAGAAATGAGAGAAATGGTGTGTTTTTCCTGGAACCCTCGCATCTCTATTTATAGGGGTCTGAGAGGCCTCGTTACGTGGGGCGTACGAGAGTACGCGGTGCGTACTCATGCATCATGCATGAGCGTATGCTCGTTCGAAACATTGGAGTGATGTGGATGAACCGGAGCCTAGCATCCGAGTACGCTAGGCGTACGAGGGTACGCTAGGCGTAACCTAGATTGGTCCGATGACTCCTCCTTCGGATAATATCGGATTTTAATTAAATTTATATTTTAATTAATTAGCAAACTTCAAAAATTCATATCTTTCTCATACGAACTCCGTTTTCGATGTTCTTTATATCCACACGAAGGTGAGACTACGATCTACAACTTTCATTTAGACTCTGTCGGCTAGTCTTGAATTTATTTTTAATATTATATTTTTAATAGGTCGGGACAGGAAAAGTCCGTTAAAGTTCCATAACTTCTTCATCCAACGTTCGTTTTCGTTAGACTTTTTACCGTTGCGCTAGTATTGTTGAGCCCTTCGATTCTCATTTAGATTGTGTCGGCTAAAAGTCTCTCGATCTCTATTTCGAGTTTTTAGTTGTCTACTATTATATCTGTAACTTAGAAAAATCACAACTTCCTCATACGAAGTCAGATTTGGACATTCTTTTTATGTACGTTTACAGTTCAATGATATCTAAAACTTTCATTTAGATACCTAAGGCCAAAAACTATTGTATTGAAACTTCGCGTGTTACATTTATCAGTATTGTCGGTTTTGCCGAGAATCTTCGATTGGCCATAACTTCTTCGTTATAACTCGGATTTTAGGGTTCTTGATATGTATGAAAACCTTGACACGATTCCTACTACTTTATTTAACCCAAATAAGATTCTAGGAAAGTTCATTTTTTATCTATATTTGACTGGTGTTACATTTCATTGTCTCGAAATATCGAGTTGTCACATCATCCCCCCGTTAGAGGGAACTTCTTCCCGAAATTAGAGTTTAAGCAGAATTGATACTACGCTACTGATAGAAGTTTTATTTGATCTTTGCATTCCTAAGTCAATTCAGATCCTCGCATGGCCTTCCAGCGAACCTTTCACTATCGGGGAACCGCTTTGTTTCTTTCGTTAGCCTTACTAGTGTGATAACTCTTCTTGGTCGAATGCATGTTGGATGTTTTGTGGACTATGAAATTAGTACACCTTGTACCCTACAAGTAGTGTGTCCAGATCTTCAGAGCAATTATCGCTGCTCCTGACTAGGATTCATGTGTTGTATAGTTAACTTCTTGTGTCGTAAGCTGTCTTGAGGTATAGGAAGTGACCTTTCCTCTTGCATAAGAACACAACCTATTCGTACTGATTATGAAGCCAAAACCTTGTGGTCGATTAGATGTCGTGAAGATCTAAATGTTAGTATGATTACTCATGAATTTAGGAAAAGAACAGGTACCTTTGTTTCATCTGTCTCTCTTGTCCCAATCGGCGGGAAGAGCATGTGTTTGGATTCTAAGTTTATTCGTATGGCAGCATGATCACTTGTGGTCTTAAGCAGTCACCATCCTGAAGTTCTTAATAGAACTCATACCTGGTTCATCAATTATAGTTTCTCATATATGAGTCGTATGTAATTAAGGTTGAAAAGGTAGTCGAATAAATGATTCTTCTTTAAGCCCATCTCCCAATGAGGAAAAGAAGTTAAAGTGGAATCATCAATTCTAAACCTGTAGAACCTTGATTATATACTACCCTTATGTATACATTCTTCAACAATAGATCAACCGTATGGGTCTTTGGATTGAACTTGACGTGCTGTACGAGTGGTACTTCGGGGAGGTTTGCTGAGTTTTTCTTCGGAAGGATAAGAAACATGAGGGACTCTATGCATGAGTACCTCGGAGTTATGGAATGACGGCTTTGCTTAGAAAGGAGATTTTGGAGAAAGAGATGTGCGCACGAAACTGGTATTGTAAGAATTGAATTGAGTCAAGTTGTACGATGATATCAGACTAACTTGGAAATAAGGGCATTAGATTTGATCATAAGGGTGTTACAGACAAAAGACAACAGTGCAACTTTTAAAGGAGTTATAGTACTTTGGTATTACTATAAGACTATTGTTGCGAACAAAGTATACTACAAAAGGCAAGTATACGCAGCACGAGCATCCCTATACTGACGAGATCCCGCAAAAGATAAGACTCTAGTTGCACTAGTTTTAGACATGCTTTAAAAAGACATACATAATACTGACGATTGGAAGTGAACCTATACTATAGTAGGGTCCTTCGTTGCTTCTTTCCATTCTGAGGTCAAGCTCCTCCGGATTCAACGTCGTCCTTCTCTGTTGGACAGTCCCTCTTGAAATGTCCCATTACGCCACATAGATGGCATATTTGAGATAACTCAACATTGGTGTTTGAAGTAATGTGTTGGGTCCGAGTCCGGTAGCAATTTGTAGTATGTCCGTTCTTGTTGCATTTAAAGCAGTGTAACGGATGACAACCACCCAGATGATGGAAGCTACACTTATTTCATTTCGGTAGGTTTCCGGCATACTGTCGAGCTAGTGTAGGGACAATTGGGATACCAGAAGAGATGGTAGTAGGAGGTACAGATGTCGTGGCTGCGAAGGTTGCCACATGTTGTTGTCTTTTGCTCGCCCCTTGTGGTGATTTTCCTTTAGATTTAGCCCAGAACATTCATTTTTTATTCTTGGGTTCGAGATTCAGGGTGTCGTGGTAGTTTCTTGCTCGTTGAGGTATTTGATTGTTACTTGGATTGGAATTATTATTAACAATCCCGCTAACATTTGCGTTGTTAGCGTTAAGGTGCATTAGAACATCTGACATGGCAGCCGAGACTACAGCTTAAAAGGTAGCTGCATCAATCTGAAGAGTTGGTGTTTGGTTGATGGGTTGATCGTTTTTCTTCGGCGACATGATTCTATTGCATGGAAAGAAAATGAATTTACGAGTGAGTATGGTTAAACCTGGATGTACTTCGATTGCTTAAGTAAAGAGTAGAAGCATGTTCTTGAAGGTTTGACCTACATCCCTATGATGCAGTCCTAGTACAGATTAGAAATATGTTCATGATGGTTTGACCTACATCCCTATGATGCAGTCCTAGTTCAGAGTAGACGTATGTTTGTAGAATGGTCTTTAGACGTTTGTCATTCAAGCCGAGGTATTATAGGTTGGTGGATGATATGATCCAACCTTTAAAAGAGGCTTGAAAATGATTTCGGAGTTAAATTACCATAGTCCAATAACTTGATTAGGTGGGGTTTTAGATAGACTCTAATGATAGTATAATGAACGTATTTGAACAAAGAGTAACACGGGAGTTAGCCGACTTTCGATATCATAAATGCTTAAGATGTAATAGGTTTGGGGAAATTGACCTTGTTGTAGGTCATACATCATATTCGAAGTAGAAAAGTCCTTGACAGCATAAAGACTTTACTAAAAGTACTTACAGTATAAGGTAGTCACATAGAAAGTAGTACACAGCACATAGACAGGAACATGGTTCTTTAAAACAAAGAAGGAAGTAAGGTATCTCCTACTGGCGATGGTCACCCCTATGGTGAACCCTTAGTTGACGTTTCATATCAAGCAGGTATCTCTCGTACACCCTCTGGCATACTTGGAGCTCTATGACTTCAGCTCGGGTTTCAGCTAGTGCTTGCAGCAGGGTCTCATGGTTTCTCTCAGATCTCTCACTCGTGATCAAGGAAATTGGTGCGAATGGTATGCATTTTTGCATTGGTATTAACCTCTTTGATACGTTGAAAAGTCATCATGCCCTGAATTTCGTTTTGGGCAACTCTACGGATTAGGATTTGTAGAACTCTGTCTGTTGAGATTCCTTCGCTTGAGTGGTAGAAGCTTCGGTATCCATTAAACGGCATAGGTTGATCTTGCCCTTCCCTCCATGTTTCCAATCATTTTACTCCAGGAGGCACCCGGCCATGAAGAGCTGGACGAGGGTTAGGGTTTGAATTGGGAACTATTAGGGGTAGGTTCTCATCCTTGAGTTCATAGTTATCAACATCCGAAAGGTTTTCAGCATGGTGATCATTCAAGGGATTGGATGATCACTCTTCGGTTCTTTTTCAAACCATCTAACATTGTCTTTGTTCGGAAGGTATGGGTTGTCGTGGGGATGGAGTCCAGTTATGTTATCTACGCGAGAATTAGGGTAAGGAAATAATTATTAGACGAACTATCTAGATAATTATTAGAGAATCTTCATTAGTTACATCGCTATTTGTAAAGTGCATACCAGTCATATGTAATCAACACAGGATAGGCTTTTGAATAAGTGACCTTAACTCCAAATTCACAAGGAATAAGGGTAAAGCAAAACTTCACCGATTCTAAGTCAATAACATCCTAGTTACATATAGCCTTATTGTATCCACTTAGCAACTATCAACTTAGTACTGAAGATCCTTTTTAGTTCTCAAGTAAGTAATTCTAGTAACACAAAACACTCCTATAGTATTGTAGACTTAGGTTCTGTTATAATGTTCTCATTGTGGTAGTGTTAGTAAGTTTTTAGACTTGTTGCCACATCACAACCATTCTTGGGCATATGCTAATCACTCCTCGGACCAGCATAGTTGATCAGGCTACGCCATTCCCAGGACTGACCATACATCCCCAAGCTTACTTGTGATATTCAACAATCGTAATACTTTTTTTCTTGTCATTGTGACACTGATTTTAGTATGAATGCAGGCACGTATACTTAATTAAAGATTTTATTATTTAAAAGTATAAACTCTAAGTCAGAGTATTTTTAATCCCATTGTATTTATAGTTAGTATATCTTTTATGGGTTGATATACTCAATTCACTATAAACAATGCTCTGATACCAATCTGTCACACCCCAAAACCAAGAACGGCGGAAACATTCTGGGGCGGAGGACGTCATGTAATGTATCACAACAATGTAAAGTAGTAAACAAGCAACAACATCATCCATTGCATTAATAGTATAAGTTTCAAGTACATGTGTGTTCTTTCATAATATACAACAATAAACTGAATAATCAGAAAATAAGACGAGTCTGGATTGCTCCTGATGGGTTTTGGTCATAAGACATCCTATGTGCTCATACAAACCCTAAAGCTTGGATCTAGGTTTCTCTATTGTACATGCTTTGAATCCAAGACTATAAACCCTAATTCTAGCATATGGAAATCGATATTAACATATAATTAGGTTTAATATATTACCTTGATTGTTATGTAGCAATAACAATCCTAATTCCTCCTTGAATTCACTTTGGAAGGCTTAGAGTCACAAGTGTCACTCCTCTAATGGCTTACAAACACCAAGAGCAAATGGAGAAGGTATAAAGAGAGAGGAGAGAGGTAGGAATTCGTCCTTAGTACTTCTTGGGAAGGGATACACGAATTCATGAGCCTTAGGGTCTTTATATAGGTGTAGAGATAGGGTTTCAATCATTATCCTTATCTAGTTGCTTATCCACAAAGCAACCCATAAGATAATCCTTGAATCCTTATCATAGTCAAATTCTAAGGCCTTATCACCTCAAATTCGTTCATCCTATATTTAAGACAATCCTTACCTTATTTTGTAACTATCACATAATTACAAATCAGCCCCTCTAGTTTAATTAATTACATTTGATCACAAAATTAATTCCTAATTAATTATTGACCAATATTAATTAAACAAATATGATTTCTCCTTTAATATATTATTCTTATAACATATTAATAAATCATATTATCCTCTCTCTCTCTCTATATATTTTGTCCAATCAAGTTGCTTTGGTGAAGGCAACCCAAAAGGACCATGCACCATCGGGTCAAGTACATACCAAAATAGTTATGGACTTAGACACTAATCCAACAGTCTGCCACTTGGATAAGTCTAACAACTATTATGCGTATGACTTCGGATCCTGATCTGCAATCGTAGCTTTCCAAAGCCGCTGTCAACTCTGATCATATTAGATACGCATGTCCTTAGATAAGGGATCATATATTCCTCCATTGTAGATATCGTATGAGATATGATTTTTAATCATTCTCTTTGTACTACTTCTCGATTTGTGATTTATGACGACAGACTAATTGAACAAATCAAATTAGCCCTAGCCCGGCCGAGCATTTACGTTTGTCATCATTAAACCATCGAGGGGCCCAAAAGATATCGCTTTTATTCTTTGAATAAAAGGAACGGATAAACCTTGATACAATGCTTTCTTGCACTCACTAACCAAATCACACACAACAATATGTTTTATAACACCAAGTTACTAGTGCGTTTACATATTATCAATGTGCAACCGATTTGCAAGATACAACTCACACGTCTCAGTTTCAAGAATATAAGATGTTATCGTCTCACCAATCACTCGTGATACAATTCATGGAGTGATCCAAGTGAGCGTGGGTTTAATCCAATGCTCAAATCATATTCATAAGCACTCATGAACGTTGCAGCAAACATTTGCTTATGTCTAATACTTTTCTAGACAATCCACACACCAATTCATGACAGTCTTCATTCATATCTACTTCCAACATATGAATAACTGTGGCCCGTTCGAATAATTCGATTATTCTTAATAAACTCAATTATTCTAGAAGTCAAAACATGCAAGGTGAAACACAAGCATAATACTAATCCCATATGGCCTCAACCCTTTGAGTATAAATAAAACTCCTTTTATTTATCACCATATCGATTACTCATTATTTGTCGTTTCGGATAATCAACTTCTTACTTGAATTTCTACACTTATCCCATGCTCATAGCATGCACACAATGTTTACCTATGATTCTTACTTTGTAAAATAGATCAAATGAACACATTTCCAATCATTCTCATTTCACAACTCCAAATCCTTTTTCATAAGTGAAAGAATATCAAATTCTTGCTACTTATAGAATATGCTAGATTATAACATTCTATGCAATGATTCTTTCGTAATGTCACTGCACCAAAGTCACAAAGACTATTTCCAATGATATTGAAAAGTTCTCTAACGGAGATTGTTACAAGACAATTCCTTAGATATGATGTCTCTCACTCAAAGTACATTCCTTTGAACATCCTTTTGCATAAAAGTTTCTAATCTAGACATAGATTTTCAATATTCAATTCACAATATGGACACGTTTCCATACTTTCCATATGACAACTCATTTTTAATAGAATCTTATGTATTCATAATAATGTCAATATGGTCCATCCAATACCA
Organism: Lactuca saligna; assembly: GCF_052625555.1. Lineage (NCBI taxonomy): Eukaryota > Viridiplantae > Streptophyta > Magnoliopsida > Asterales > Asteraceae > Lactuca > Lactuca saligna. Next base: position 239,617,621 of record NC_136424.1, read on the forward strand.
TGCTTCCAACTACTCACAAACAACCAATCCTCATCGAACTTTGGATTGTCCTTTGATAGTTTTTTAATTATTTTAGTCAAAACCGATCCTAGTCCTTTTTCCCTCTAAATGCACTAGACATTTGGAAAATTTTACAATGGTCAAACATTAAAGCATTTTCAGTCGATCCTATACCCGAAGCGTATGGGACACAATGCACAATGTTTTATTTTCTATGTTCTCAAAATTCGAATTGTGAAGAGGAATGCCGTAATCATAATCAAAATTTTAAGAACGCACTATGTACCTTTGACTAAATCTATTAACATTTCACAAACTAATCCTTTAAATTTGAAATGAAGCATAATATTCTCTCCCTTAATTATAGCAAAACAACTTTACAACCCTTACGACTTTGCAAGGTATAACTCTTGTTTTTCTATAATTAATATTGCCAACTTGCAATACTTTCCATAATAATCATACAATCATAACTTTTATGCTCCTACTATCATGATGATTACTATAAAACATAACACTTATGCTCCCACTAGCTTTGACATGTATTCATAAACATCTTAACTTTCAGAAAACAATACCTATTGAATTTCTTAAGTCAATGTTTCTGATAGTTAGTACTTTGATAATCCTTTATCAAAGCGCCTTGAACTTATACACCTTTTCCTTAGATAGTTCATATGTGTGTCTAAACAATTAAGACTAATTGCCAAACCTCACAATTTAAATCATGGAAAGGGATACCGTAACCATAATTGAATTCGAGAATGCAACTTTACAATGACTATCTTCTTAAAATCTTTCTTAGTGAAAGCATTTCCTTACAATCATTTTCATGAAGGAGGAAATATTATGACACTTAGATTTAAAGCGGTGTATTCATTCCTATCCATGTGAATTTGTTAAAAACAGAGTTTACGACAAATTCAAACTCATATGGACCGAACTTTCTTAATCTTGATTTCTTGCCTTATGGTAGCACAGCTGCCCACCACATCTTCCAAGTAGTTAAGCATCTCACGTTTTTCCTATTAATGTACCTTTCATTGATCAAGGTGCCTTGCCTTTTACACGTTCAAAATGAGAACTCATAGAACTCACATGCATAATTAACTCAATTGGAAGCAGCACAGAAACAAGATAACGTCAACACTATAGGTTGTAAACCTCAACTCGTGTGCTAGTGATGATCGATAAGGTTTATTTGATTTGTTCTTGAAACTTTTCGAGACCATTAGGACTCCCACTGACTCCTTGACATATAAGATTCTTTTGTCAATAAACAATTCTTGACAAAAAAAATATTCAAGAGTTAGTGTAGTTTTTATCAAAACACTTCATAAATTGGTCCTAGTCGGTCTTTGTCTTATTCAAGACATCACAACTTTCCACATTTGATGAATGTTATAAACCTTTAATACTTTTCACTCATTGTCACAATCTTAACTTTAAGACTTGTTATTGGAACGAAGTATGATAAACTTCTTGATTTAACCATTTCTTCAATCCTTGATTTCTCTTCTTAAACATACAATTGTACTAAGACTCACTTAGAGGATCAATTGAGATATGGTTCTTAATCATTAAGACCTATCATAAAGCATAAAAAGTACTCTCCTTTCTTCTTAGAATGGAGAAACTTTTATCTTTCTGCCTACTTGACTCTTCTTATTCGTTCTACTATTGATTTAAACATTATCAATCAATTCAGAATTACACTTAATCTTATAAGCATAATCATATTTACTAAACCTTTAGTAAATCATGACGAATGTCTTTGTTACTCTTATGGTGTACTTTGATCAACACGCAACTTTGTGTACTTGATCTCCTAGTCCTTCACTTGACACTTTGTCAACGAATTTGTCTAATTTCCAAATATGAAATTTCTCATTCATCATGCAACCAAGTTTCGTGATTCCAAATTTCAGTCCAATTGAAATTTGGGTGATGAGAAACTCTCCCTATTTGGTAAATTCTCGACATTTCCATAAATAACATAAATAAGAATCATATCCATTCGTTGTAGAAATATGCAAACATCAATTTTCATAACGATTTCATTGCAAGGAAGTAAACAAATAAATAAATAAGTCAAACAAAATTTATTTTATTTATAAAAGCAGCGGAAAAACATTTGTCCTTACAATGCAAAATCTATTGAAAACTATGTAAAAGGAAAATTTCTAACAACTCTATCATAACTATCTAAGCTCAAAATCCAATCTTCAAGTCCATGTGATCGAGATCCATCTCTTGTGATTAGATTCATCTTGCTCTCTTATCAAGCTTCCTTTCTTTTCACCGATCCTGCAAAACATTCAAATGCAATCTTATCACATCATGTATTAAGAATCAATGAATAGGAACTTAACGGAGTTAGATAGTGGATTTTACCTGAAGCGTAGTCATACTTTTGACTCACCCATCTCTTAGATCTCTTAGGTAAATAGGGCAACTTCGTCTCCAATGCCCCTTCTCTTGGCAATAAAAGCAAATTGACTCTTTTGGAACAACACATGGAACTGCTTCAGACATCGCCTTTCTCTTATGATCAAACTTTTCGATCATTTCATGTCTTTCATTGCCATTGTCTATATACATAGAGGTCTTGAAGGTAGATTCACCAATCAACTTTGCTTTTCTATTGCGCCAAACCATTGTTGATTCAGCCGCAATAAGCATATAGGTGAGATCAATAAGGGTCACGTCGTGGTTCATCATATAGTACTCTCTTACGAACTCACTATACGAGTTAGGAAGTGACTGAAGAACCCAATCAATAGCCATCTCTTCACCGACAACAGATCCCATCATTCTTAACGTATCAATGTGTGACTTCATCCCTAAGACGTGTGCACACACCGACTTTCCTTCTTTATGTTTACTTGCCAAAAGGGCTTGAGTGATATTGAACCTTTCAATTTTACAATCTTGTGGGTTAGGGAGAATAATTGGAGGAGGAGGAGGAAGTGAAGCTTGATTTCTTGTTCCTCGATCGAATCGTGGAATATCATCTTCATGTGGAATGCTTGTTCCACGGGATTTGGGAACACCATGGTTGTCGAACTTTGACATCTACAAAACGGGAGAAAACAAATTCAAGTTCGTTGATCGATTGAGTCCTTAGTAAATCACCCAAATGAGATACTAAGGCTAGGACCCAACACAATACGCTACAACCTAGAAAAGGGATGCTGTAATCTAGTTGCAGAATATTTGAAGGTAAGTGAATGACGATTCACTAATTTCCACCATGAAAAATGAAGAAGAAATTTAAGTTTAAATCTATGAAAACTCCTAGAACCTTTGAGATTCATTGAAAATTTCAATGGCATGTTTAAATCTCGATATGCCCCTCTTGTTTGTGACTGGGATGCCGAGGATCACAAAGCGGGTGTGAGTAACCATGCAAACTTACATGGTGCCCTCACATGTTACAGTCACCTATTCGATGTGCCGGTAAACCACACACGCTCCACTGAACTATGACAAACATTGAGTCACCCTTTGCTACCTTTGCTTAGAACCATTTAGTGTGCCGGTAAACCACACACGCTCCACTAACGTTTTCGCAAGGGCACAAAGTGTAATTTCATGGAATTGCATCAATTCACTTTTGCCTAAGTAACTAAGATTGGTAATTTGTAAAAACATTTAGTTACTTTTGTATTTCATTATACTTATAATGGAAGGTTTCGTCCTATCCTACCCATTCGGCTAACGACCCTCCACTAGTCAAGAGTGTGGTGGGTAAGAGTGGATACCCATTCAATCGCCATATTATAGGCAATTTCCTTAAACACCCCTTATAGATCAGTTTCGTGAATGAGGCCTACTAACGGTAAGACTGACTTTTACTCATACATATATATAATGTTAGAATTTTAATGTTATGTATAGTATAGGGTTCATTTTACACTTTTAAAATATTAGGTGATCAAATTGAACAATTATACTTTTAATTCAATTAAATTGTAAACCTAAACTTTTATGGATTTATTAAATCTCTTTTAATTATACTCCTTAATTAATTAATAAAACCATAAGGGTGTATTTGAACTTTTCAAAACATTACTTAAGTTTTAGAATTTAACATTCCTAATTAACTTTTAATCAACTTTTAAATTCCAAAACTTGAGGGCATGTTTTGAAACCTTTTTCAAAACATTAGGATTTCAACTATTTAAATTTCAAAACAACAAAACTTTTGGGTTCAAATTTAAACTATAAAACCTAAAGGGAAAAATATGAAACTTTTCATAACAACAAGGATCAAATAACAAATAATCTAAAATTAACAATTAATCACATAATTATCCATATTTGATTTATTTAATGATTTCTTGCAAAACAATTTATCAATTTAGTACAAATAATTAACCAATTATCATATAAGGAAACAATTATCTTATTCAATTGATAAATATCTTCATTTAGATCAAGATTATAGTCAAATATATCATATAATCGGATTAATATTGATCTAACATGATAAGGTAACTATCCATATGCAAAAACAGCAAGAAATCCCGAGATAAGCACTATCTGACGAGTTGACTCGTCGAGTCAAGCGTGGACTCGGCGAGTTCAGCTTTGGACTCAGCGAGTCCAGCCTCTAGAACACCAAAAATCGAATTTTTTAGATATATAATGCATCAATACAATTGAAACCATCCTAGGCTTCTGATACCACTTATGGGTTTTGGTCATAAGATATCCTATGTGCTCATACAAACCCTAATGCTTGGATCTAGGTTTCTCTATTGTACATGCTTTGAATCCAAGACTATAAACCCTAATTCTAGCATATGGAAATCGATATTAACATATAATTAGGTTTAAGATATTACCTTGACTGTTATGTAGCAACAACAATCCTAATTCCTCCTTGAATTGACTTTGGAAGGCTTAGAGTCACAAGTGTCACTCCTCTAATGGCTTACAAACACCAAGAGAAAATGGAGAAGGTATAAAGAGAGAGGAGAGAGGTAGGAATTCGTCCTTAGGACTTCTTGGGAAGGGATACACGAATTCATGAGCCTTAGGGTCTTTATATAGGTGTAGAGATATGGTTTCAGTCAATTTCCTTATCTAGTTGCTTATCCACAAAGCAACCCATAAGATAATCCTTGAATACTTATCATAGTCGAATTCTAAGGCCTTATCACCTCAAATTCATTCACCCTATATTTAAGACAATCCTTACCTTATTTTGTAACTATCACATAATTACAAATCAGCCCCTCTAGTTTAATTAATTACATTTGATCACAAAATTAATTCCTAATTAATTATTGACCAATATTAATTAAACAAATATGATTTCTCCTTTAATATATTATTCTTATAACATATTAATAAATCATATTATCCTCTATCTCTATATATTTCTCCAATCAAGTTGCTTTGGTGAAGGCAACCCAAAAGGACCATGCACCATCGGGTCAAGTACATACCAAAATAGTTATGGACTTAGACACTAATCCAACAGCTCCGTCTTCACAAAACCTGGTCGTCGTACCTGTCTATTTGTGACCTGAGAATACAAGTTATTTTGAAAGCGAGTATCAACCAAAAAGCTGGTGAATTCATAAGTATTAATGTGTTTTTGATTTGTAAAACTTGTAATGAAAGACTTGATATTGTTTTGAAATAAAGTTCGTATAAGTGTGGAAATGTTTGTAAGTAATCGAAACCGTTTGGTAAACCCTAGCAATCCCTATGATTCCTATTAGTATAGATGAAATCTTCTACCAAGACCTAGTTTTTTTGAAAGTAGTCTTCTACCAAGACCCGACTGTTTTGACAATTATTATTAATATAAGAAATTGTATCCTTTGGTACTAGGATACTCAAATACGATTCACCTCATTGGTTATGTGGATGAGTCATAAGATAATGGTAATAATATAACTAACTTACGTATTATCCCTTTATACTAGGATAACTAACTTACGTATTATCCCTTTATACTAGGATAACTAACAGTGTTAACTTTAGACATCCGTAGATGTACATTTATCTCTATTGCTAACAGCCGGGTGTAGGAATAGTTAATCCCTTAAAGTATACCTGTAATGGTATCAACCGAAGACATCCGTGGATGTGCATTTACCTCTGTAGCTAATAGAGATTCTAGGAATGGTTAATCCCATAAACTATCCTTTGGTACTAGGATATAAAGTCCAATCTATCTCGTCGATGATGTGTTTGTATCACAAGGTAAAGATAGACATGTAAGCGTATTCATGTAATATGTAATAGTAATTTGCCATATAATGTCTATGTAAAAGTATTCATATATAAGTATTCATGTAAGAGTATTCATGTAAACGTACTCATGTAAGCGTATCTATGTAAGAGTATCCCTATAATATATCCATGTAAGAGGAATCTCTGTAAGAGTATCCCTTCATATAGCATGTAGTCTAGACTCATGAATGAACTGACTCTAGTGTAATTTCTTGTAATAGGAATAATGTTTTGTATCCCCTAAACTATTCCTATAATAGTTTATTAGAATGTAATTGAGGAGTCTCCAAGTAGATTTATACACCCTTGCTACCCAAAAGCGTCAGAACAGAATTAACTGATAGAACATTTATGATTATATATGTACACATGATATATAACTAATATTTAAACGACCTTCGGACAGGTACCCGATATCCTACCAGACCACATCCAAATCGAGGAAAAGGAAATAGGGTGGATACCCTTCCTAAGTGTTTTAAACATTTCTTATATAACTATACATATATAGGCATGCAATTTATAATATAAAAGCATAAAAGAAGTTTTGTAAAACCGTTGAAAAGTCTAATAAAGAATTTGTGACTTGATGTCAGTTTATAAAATGATTGAAAGTATTTTGTTTGATCATAAACACCACTTGAGATAGGTGTTGGGAACACTAAGGGCGGAAAAGCTATACGCGAAGTTTTCGAAGTGCGAGTTTTGGATCAAGAAGGTAAATTTCCTTGGGCAAGTGGTTAGATAGGAAGGTATTCACATAGAACCTTCCAAGATCAAAGCAATAGAGAATTGGTCTACACCTAAAACACCCACAGAAATCCGTAAATTCTTGGGCCTCACGGGCTATTATCGTAGGTTCATCCAGAACTTCTCCAAAATCGCTAAGCCCTTAACTACCCTGACACAGAAAGGTGTAACCTTTAGTTGGGGAGTCAAGCAAGACAATGCATTTCAAACGTTGAAGCAAGCCCTATGTAGCGCACCTATCTTGTCCCTACCCGAAGGGATGGAAGACTTTGTGGTCTATTACGATGCATCCAATCAGGGCCTAGTTTGTGTGCTCATCCAGCGAGGAAAGGTCATCACATATGCCTCGAGGCAGTTGAAGACACACGAGGTCAATTACACAACTCACGATCTAGAGTTGGGAGCAGTTGTCTTTGCATTGAAAATCTGGAGACACTATCTCTGTGGAACCAAGTGCACTATCTTCACCGACCATAAGAGCTTGCAACACATCCTTGATCAGAAAGAGTTAAACATGAGTCAGCGACGATGGGTAGAGCTACTTAGTGACTATGAGTGCGAAATTCGCTACCATCCCAGCAAGGCCAATTTGGTAGCAGATGCCCTCAGCCGAAAGGAATACTCCGAGCGAAAGTTGACGGCATTGACAATGACCGTTCATTCCCATCTATCCACACAAATCGAGGAGGCTCAGCAGGAAGCCTTGAACCAGAGAAAGTGAAGGATGAAGCATTGAGGGGAATGGACAAGAACTTAGAGGTTAAGGGAGACGGAGTGTACTATTTCATGAACCGGATATGGACCCTAAAGTTCGGTGGATACAGAGAGGTTGTCATGAATGAGGCTCACAAGATGAAATACTCCAATCACCTCAGTTCAGATAAGATGTATCTGGATCTCAAACAGCTCTATTGGTGGCCAAACATGAAATCAGAGATTGCAACCTTCGTGGGCAAGTGCTTGGCTTGCGCCAAGGTCAAAGTGGAATATCAAAAGCCCTCAGGTTTACTTCAGAAGCTAGAAATACCTAATTGGAAGTGGGAAATGATAGCAATGGATTTTATCACCAAGTTACCTAGATCCCCGAGTGGGCACGACCCCATCTGGGTGATTGTCGATTGGTTGACTAAATCTACCCACTTCCTGCCAATCAAAGAAAACTTCAAGATGCAGAGACTTACACGGATCTACATTCAAGAGATAGTTCGCCTTCATGGGGTACCTGTATCCATCATCTCTAATCGAGATAGTAGGTTCACCTCAAGGTTCTGGCAATCACTTCAGAAGGCACTTGGAACTAAGTTAGATATGAGCACAGCTTATCATCCTTAGATTAATGGACAAAATGAGAGAACAATTCAGACATTGGAAGATATGTTGAGAGCCTATGTCATCGACTTCGGCGCGTCGTGGGATACTCATCTTCCTTTGGTCGAATTTTCCTACAACAACAGCTACCATACTAGCATCAAGGTTGCGACGTTTGAAGCCCTCTACGGTTTCAAGCGCAGATCCCCTCTGTGCTGGGCTGAAGTGGGTGACACGCAGTTAGTCAAGGGTCAAATCCCTGAAAGCACTCTCACAGGTCCTGAAATCATCCGAGAGACAACAGAAAAGATCGTACAAATCAGAGAGCGACTGAAAGCATATCGGGATATACAAAAGAGCTACACCGATAAGAGATGAAAACCATTGGACTTCCAGGTCGATGACCACGTCCTTCTGAAGGTCTTGCCCTGGAAAGGCATGATACGTTTCGGAAAACGTGGAAAGCTAAACCCAAGGTACATTGGACCATTCGATATCCTTGCTAGGATCGGTCCCATAGCATACAAACTCCAGTTACCTCGAGAGCTCAACAACATCCATCCTGTCTTCCACGTGTCGAACCTAAAGAAGCGTATGTCCGATGAGACACTAGTGATTCCTCTCGACGAGATCAAATTAGACGAGGGTCTACACTTCGTGGAAGAACCTATCGAAATCATGGATCGGGAAGTCAAGCGTACAAAACAGAGTCACATCCCGATAGTGAAGGTCCACTGGAATGCCAAGCAGGGTCCTGAATTCACTTGGGAGTGTGAGGATTCAATGAAGTAGAAGTACCCTCATCTCTTTCCAAGTTCATGATTATAATTTATCCTTGAATTTCAGGACGAAATTCCCTCTAACGAGGGGATGATGTGACAACCCGGAATTTCAATCTTGTACAATTAATCAATTCATCCAATATTCAACTTTTTTGTCGATTTCTAGTGCTATTCAAGGGGTCATTTAAGTGTTCTAAGCTTTTATATACAACCAAGGTTGAGTTTAGGAATGACTCAGAGTGTTGAATAGTGAGACATTTGGGCCATACACACCTCTTGGAGGAGTGTACGGTCGTACACAAGGTTGTGCGGTCGCACACCCACTCCCTTGGAAACACACTCACTTTTAACAGCACTCACACTCCTATATAAAGGGTAGCCCCCTTCCTTTCATTCCTTTAGCACCTTGGCAGCACACAACATCATTTCCTCTCAAGTTTCTCCAACTTTGAACCTTCCAAAGCTTCAAAAACGTGAGTAGTCCATCCCTTAACTTGTTGTACATGAAGAACGTCTTGATCTAGGATTTGAATCATGAAAGTCCCGTCATGTTCTTCATCTCGTTGAAGGAGTACGGCCACACCCATGTGTGCGGTAGCACACTCCTGTATGCGGCCACACACTCATGTGTGCGGCAGCACACACATTTGTGCGACCATACACACACAATAGGACCACAAACCCATTTCTAAGACCCTAAACTTGTACTACAACCAAGTATGGGCCTACGACACTTCATGGATGCAAGTATAGACCTTGAAAACACCTTAAAGGCACCTCCCATCATGAGTGTACGGCCGCACACCCATGGTCGCTGATGGGTTTGAGCCATAAGAACTTTCCTATGTGCACATGCAAACCCTAATTTCTTGGATCTAGGTTTCTCTAATTGAACATGCGTTCTATGCAAGACTTTCAATACTAGATCTAATGTAAACAATTGATTCTAATCATATGAATTAAGATCTAGAATAATACCTTGGATTACTTTCTTGATACTTCTTCTTCTTGGAGCTTAGAGTCACAATTGTCACTCCTATAATGGCTTACAAACACCAAATAGCAAGAAGGTGATTTGAGAGAGAAAGAGAGAGAGAGGAGGGTGAGAAATCGGCCCTAGGGTTTCTTTCCTTGCATGAGTCCCGATTTCCCTCACCCTAGGGATCTATTTATACAATGGGATACTAGGGTTTCACCTTTAACCCTAATTGAATAACTTAGGCCCTAAGAAATCCAAGATCCTTCTAGATTTTAGGCTTGGACGATTTTAAGGTTCCCAAAACCTAAATTTCGTCCGCCACATTATCTATAAGGATACATAGCCCAAAACACAACTATCACACATTTGTCAGTTTATGCCCCTTTATTCAATTAACCTCTTTAAGTCACCAAATTAATTCTTAATTAATATATGACTTATATTAATCAAATAACATTATTAATCCTTTAATATATTATTCTCATAATATATTATCAATAATATTTCTTCTCTCTTAACAAATCATCCTGTCAGGTTGCTATGGTGAAGGCAACCCAAAAGGACCATGCACAACCGGGTCAAGTACTTACCGAATATAGTTACAGCCTTAGACACTAATCCAACAGTCTCCCACTTGGATAAGTCTAGTAACTATATAGGCAAACACAAACCGATTAGCAATCGTAGCTCCCAAAGACGCTGTCAATTCTGATCTTATCAATCTCTTGTCCTTTAGATAAGGGATCGTACAGTCCTCTGTTTGGATATTATGTGGACAATCTTATGGAACTTATTGTCCAGCATTTGGTTTCTCGATCTCAGATTCATTTGACATAGAACTTAATTAAACATATCAATTCAGTCCTGACCGGGCCCGATACATAAGTCAAATCAAATTATCGAGCGGCCGTGATATCGCTTTTATCCTCTCAGGATGAAAGTAATAGATAAACTTTGACTTATATGCATTCACTATTTACTAATCAACTATACACAACAATGCGTTTTATGACATCAATTTACTGATGCGGTTTCGCATTGTCAATGCACAACCAATTAATAAACAATAAACCATATATCTTGGTTTTAAGAACATATGATATTATCGTCTTGCAATCACTTGTGTCACATTCCAAAAAGCCATTCCAGCAAGCACGGGTTTATTCCAATGCTCAAAACTTGTTCATAAGCACTCATGAATGTTGTAGCAAACTTTTGCTATGTCTAATACTCTTTTAGACAATGTACACACCAATTCATGACAATCTACATTCATACCTACTTCCAACATATGAACAATTGTGGACCATTCGAATAATTTGATTATTCTTAATAACTTAATTATTCAGGAAGTCAAAACATGCAAAGTGAAACAATAGTTAAACAATTAACATAAGACAATATATTTACTCATAAATAATACTCTTTTATTTAATCATCAAATGTCAAGTACATTTATCTATTACATGTTTCAAAACTATCTAATCTAAACTAATATCCGTTGGGTTATGAGCATTCTAACACTCCTAAGTGTACATGCAACCCTAAATACCTTGGATCTATGTTTTCTCTATTATACATGCAAATATGAACGTCCAAGGTATTATCCTAATCTAGCATACAAAATTATCAATATAACAAGATAGAATACATACCTCTTTGATGGTGCTTGTCTTCATGAAGCTTGAGTGCCTAGTGCCCCAAGTGTGACACCTCAAATGATTCACAATCATCAAAAACACTTAGAATAACTTAGAGAGAATTCTACACTTCATGAAATCGGCTAGCCCTCTCTAGAATAATCTAGTCTCTCTAGTGGCCGATTTTCCTCAAGAATAAGATGCTTATATAGTTATACAATTAGGGTAAACCCTAATTGTCATGACTTTCCATTTCCTTGGATCCATGGGTTCAAATACACCATGGCGCATCATATGGGTTTTGGCCCAACTAGATAATCCATGGAGCATTAGCCCACTATACAAGTATGGATGATTTACACAATCAACCCATATATCTAATTAGTCTTCTTTTGATCACTCAATTAATGCTAGATTAATTCTTGATCAATACTAATTAAATAATCTCATTATTCTTATTATTAATATACTAGAACTTATAATATATTAATAACCATAAGTGTCTTATTTCTCTCATTTAGTCTATCCAAGTGCATGATGGTATGCAACCCAAATGGACCATGCCGGGTCGGGTCAAGTCTTACCAATTATAGTTATGGACTTAGACATTAATCCAACAGTCTCCCACTTGGATAAGTCTAAAACTATTATTGCGTATGACTTCAGGAACCAACTGGCAATCGTAGCTCTCAAAAGCTTCTGTCGAACTCTGACCTTGTAGATGAACTCTGATCTTGTCAATGACTTGTCCATTAGATAAGGGATCATATATTCCTCCATTCTAGATATCATATGGGCTAAGACATGGATTATAATCATTCTCTCTGTCCATTTGTTGTTTCCCGATTTCCGATTTATGACGACTGACTAATTGAACAAATCAAATCAGTCCTGGCCCGGCCGAGCACTTCCATTTGTCATCATCAAATCATCGAGGGGCCCACAGATATCGCTTTTATCCCGAAGGTAAAAGGAATGGATAAACTTCGACTCATATGGCTTGTTCTACTACTTGTTGAATCATACACAAAGATACGTTTTATAGCACTGAGTTACCAAATGCAGTTTCGTGCAATCAATGTACGACCAACTCATAGTAACAACTCATATCTCTAGGTTTGAAGAATATAAGATATTATCGTCTCATGATCACTCGTGATAAAATCCATGAAGTGATTCCAATGAGCGCGGGTTGAATCCAATACTCAGAACTTATGAGCACTCATGAGTGTTGTAGCCCTTTGTCCAATACCTTAGACCTCTACAAGCCAACCCATGACAGTCTTAATTCATATCTATTTCCAACATATGACCGACTGTGGATGGTTTGAATAACTTAGTCATTCCGGAAGAATAACCTAGTTTATTCGGGAAGTCAAAACATGCAAAGTGAAACACAATAATAATTTAATCTAATATGGTCTCAGAACTTATGAATATGAATAAAACACTTATTATTTATCACCATATGATTACACATTATTCATTGTATACTATTTCAGCTATCAACTTTATTCTTGAATTTAAAACAATAGTTGTCCCATGCTCCAAGCATGTACACTATGTTTCCTAAACACTAGTCATGCCATACACCAAGTATGCATACTATGTTTGTCTATGATCTTTACTTTGTGAACTAGATCAATTGAACATAATCTTCAATGATTCTCTTTTCACACTCCCAAAGCCTTACTGCAAATGCAAGAATTCCAAATTCATGCGATTTACTGAAATCTGTTAGATTCTAAACTTATATGCATTGATCCTCTTGTAACGATTATGCACAAATTCACAAAGACTTGGCAACAATCATTACAGAGCATTCCAAAGGAGATCAACTCCTTGGAATCATCCTTCTTGCATCAAGTTTCCTTAATCTTACACAGATTGAAAATTCTAACTTTGAAACATTTCCAGATTCCATTTCGACTATCACTTCTGAACAAGAGTTGCCTCCTTACAGATTATGTCAATATGGTCCTTCTAGAATTATCACTACACTTCCAACTGTCCTTGAGCAACCAATCTTTGGTAAACCTTAGATTGTCCTCGACAATTGTTTAATCCTTTTAGTCATATCCAGTTCTAAATCTTTTCCCTTCTTAATGCCCTAGGCATTTAGAAAATTTTAGAAAGGATGAATATAGCACATGTAATCGATCCTATATCCGAAGCATATGGGACACAATTCATGATGTCTCACATAAAGACTAAACCAGTCTTTTGCTATAACATCTCCATTTCTATTCGCCAAGTTCTCATAATTCAGATTATAAAAAGGGATGTCGTAATCATAATCGAATTTTAGAACGCAAATAATGGACCCATATACAGAATTTCCTTATGTTGAGCCATTCCAACATGAAATTCATATATATATATATATATATATATATATATATATATATATATATATATATATATATATATATATATATATATATATCCTTGACTAAATGATTAAAACCTCACGATCTAAGCTTATAGATTTGAGATGAAGTATAATTTCCTCTCCCTTAATTATAGCAAAACAACTTTTTCCCAATTGAAACCTTTTGTTTTCTATAATTAACATTGCTAACTTGCAATACTTATCATAATTATCATGCTCCCACTAACATGATGATTATTAGCATAACACTTATGCTCCCACTAGCTTTGACATGTACTCAGAAATCAGCTGGACTTCTAGAAATCAATACTTTATTGACTTTCTTACTAAAATTCAGATTTCTGATACTAGATTGTTTTGATAGAACTTTATCAAAATCATACACCTTCCCTTAGATAGCACACTTGTGTGTCTAAAAAATTATGAAGAGGGATGTCGTAATCATAATGGTTAGACCTTTTTGCCACTTCTCACAAGTCCAGGTTAGTGTGCCGGTAAACCACACACACTCCACTAACGACTTTGAGAATGCAAATACCACAATTGCTATCTAGCTAAAATCTACTTAGTGAAAGTGTTTCCTCACCATCATTTTCATGAATCGGAGAGAAACCTTATGACACTTAGATTTAATGGTGTATGAGTTCTTATCCATGTGAATTGTCAAAACCATAGTCACAAGACAAGGATAATGACAAATCCAAACCTTATGGATTGAACTCAATCTTAATTTCTTGCCACCTGGCAGCTCAAGGGCCTGCCATTGCTTCCAAGTTGTTGTGCGACACATTGAGAACTCTAAGAACTCATATGCAAAGCCAACTTTAACTGGAATGGGCGCAGAATATGTCAACATGATAGGTTATAAACCTCAAGTTGTGTGTTAGTGAGGAACTTCAGGTTTCATTCTTGATTAGTTCTTGAGACTTTCAAGACCTTTAAGACTCCCACTGTCCTCTTGACCTATAAGACTCCCTTGTCAAACATCCAAGAGATAGTGTGGATTCTAACCAAGACAAACACTTCACACAATTGGCCTAAGTTGGTCTTTGTTTTATCCAAAACATCACAACTTACCAATTTCAAATGTACAAGAGTAGAAAACTTTTACTCTTACATTTGATAAGTGTTCTTAAACCTTCTTTAAGACATGTCACTCATATTACAATCTTGGAGTATGACTCTAAGACTTGTATTGGAACGAAGTATGACTCATCTTCTTGATTTAACCATTTCAACAATGCAAGATCCCTTCTTCTTAGTCATAAGAATGCACTAAGACTTCCTTAGAGAACTAATTTTGATATGGATTCTTAATCATTAAGATGATCACAAAGCTGATACTAAAGTACTCTCCCATCTTTTCAGATTTGAGGAACATTTATCCTTCTGCCTAATTTGATTCTTCTTATTCGCTCTGCCTTACATTGGAACCCTTTCCAATGTCTCAGAGTTACACTTAAGCTTGTAAGTATAATCATATTTACTGAGCTTTAGTAAACTATGACGAATAGTCTTATCAATCTTTTGTGGTGGACTTAATCAGTGCACATGACTATGTACTCGATCCCTTAGTCCATTACTTGACTCACACATCCATGTGAATAAGTAATTAGTCTTAATTTTCCAATACTTGAAAGTTCTCATTCATCATGCTATACAACTTGCATGATTCCAAGTTTCGGTCCAATTGAGACTTGGTGATGAGAATCTTTCCTTTATTTGATAAATTTAGACATTACCACAAATGAAAGAATCAATTTCATACTTCCACTCTTGCTATTAATGGAATCATATAAGCAACAATTTTTCCTCAAATGCCATTGTAAGGATATTTTAAAATAACTAAAATAAAAATTTTCTTTTATTTTAAAACTATGCGGAAAAACTTATCCTTACAATCCATATGAAAACTTGTTGTTATCTATTCCTAAGCAATATATCATAACTCCTAAGAAGTAGCTCAAGAATCCGATCTTCAAACTACGCGATAGAAATCCATCTACGCGATCAGATTCAGCATATTCTTTCTTTAAGTTTCTTCACTTTTCTTTGATTCTTAAAACATTACCATGTGACCCAGTCACATCATGTATCAGGAATCTCATAATAGAAACTTAACAGAGTTAGATAGTGGACTTTACCTGAAGTAGAGTCAATCTTATTGACTTTAACATCCTTAGGTAAACTTGGCAGCTTCGCAACCAATGCCCCTTCCTTTGGCAATATAAACATATGGACCCTTTGATAATGGTACACAAGACTATCACAAACTTAGACTTTTCTCTTTACCATTTGGTCAACCGAGTTGACTATGGCCGATCCCTTTCCATTGGGAAGAGAATGCTTATTTTTTTCTGTATTTCCAGTGTCACCATTGTCAATGTCCATAAAGTTTCAGGAAGTTGATCTTAGCAAATAGATAAGATCATTAAGGGTCTTGTCATAGTCTGTTTCATAGGTATTCCAAAAGAACTCACTATGTGACTTAGAAAGTAGTTGAACCACCAACTTTCTCAAGACTTTGACACCCTTCTCTCCCGGCTTGTCAATATGTGACTACATCTCCAAGATGTGATCACACCTAGACCTTGCCTTGCCAATGGGGCTTGAGTGACCTTAAACTTTTCAACAACTTGTGGGTTAGGGAGAATAATTGGAGGAGGAGAAAGAAGTATGATATCCATGGGACATCATCTTTATTAGGAAAGCTTGTTTCAAGAGATTTGGTAAGATCATAAATGTCTAAACCAGACATGTTTTGGGAGATATTCAAGATAGTTGATCTTAAAGTCCTTAATATGACACCCAATATGAAATATTAAGGCTAGGACCCAACAAACTATTTTATAACTTAGAAGAGGTATGCCGTAATCCAAGCTATAAAACAATTTGAAGGTAGGTGAATGACGATTCACCAATTTCCACCAAGATAAACGAAATGTATTATTAGGTTTTAATTGGTTTTGAAACTCCTAGATCTTTTGAGATTCATTGAACTGTTCAATGGCATGTTTCAATCTCGAGTGTGCCCTTCAGGTTTTGTGACTGGGATGCCGAGGATCACAAAACAAGGTGTGAAGTAACCATGCAAATTACTTGGTACCCTTAATAAATTACCCCTCAATCGATGTGCCGGTTAACCACACACGCTCCATCGATACTATGATAAACATTAAGTTACCCTTTGCCTACCTTGTTAAATACGAGTTAGTGTGCCGGTTAACCACACACGCTCCACTAACCGACTTAAACAAAGTGCAAAGTGTAATTTCATGGATTAGCACCTTATTCACATTTTCCTAAGTAACTAAGATTGGGTATTTATAAAAGGTTTAGTTACTTAGTATTTATCATTAATACTTTTAATGAAGGGAGAATTATAGTCCTAGTCCTACCCGTTCGGCTAACGACCCTCCACCAGTCAAGCAAGCAGTGGGTGAGAGTGGACACCCATTAAGTTTCCATTTTATAGGCAACAACCTTATACCCACCTTATAGACCGGCTTCGTGAATGAGGCGTACTAGCGGTAAGACCAACTTTACTATTATACATATATATATATATATATATATATATATATATATATATATATATATATATATATATATATATATATATATATTATTAACTTATAACATTATAAAGTATAAGGGTTGAATTTTAACTTTTAAAATTCTAAGGGCTAACTTGGAATTAAAGTATTCATAAGAGAAAACTTTACAAATTCCAAAACTTGAGGGCAAGTTTTTGAAACTATTCAAAACTAATTAATTCCATAACTTATGTGTTTAAAGTAGTTTTAATCCAAAAACTCTTCAAGTTCCATAACTTATGGAAGACTTTAAACTAATAAAAGAATTAATTTTTTTTTCTTTATTTTTTTTATAACTTATGGAATTAATTAAGGTTACATTATTTTTTTTTTATTTAATGAAGAGACTCTTGGTCCTCCATAACTTGAGGACAAATTATGGAGTCATAACTCCAATTAATTAAAACTAGACTCTTCATTTTTTGTAACCTTTGCCAATTTTATGAGTTTTATGAGTCTTTAATGTGACTCTTCATGTAACTTGAGGACAAGTTACACAAACACATTTTATACTCAACTCTTAGATTAAAATGGATTGAAAACAACTATTTCAATTACCTTTTCTATTAATCTAAGAAACTCATAAGAACAAGATAATTCAAATCAAACTTTTTCATGTAATTAGTCTAACCTTTAAACTACTACAAAACATGAATCTATTGACAATTATCTTTGAAAATGGATTAGCATGAACATTACCACATCAAAAAACAAGTTTATAAGTTCAAAAACAACTTAGGGTAATGTTCCTAGTCCATTTCTAGCCAAAAAACCTCGAAAATATGTTGTCTGGGGTCCAACTCGTCGAGTGCATGAACACAACTCGGCGAGTTGGATGCATTTTGCCTTGGACTCGTCGAGTCCCTTCATGGACTCGGCGAGTCTGCTGGGTAGACAGCAACAAAACTCGATTTTTCAGCTTCTATTGCAAGTATAACAAGAAAACAAGCCTAGGCTCTGATACCACTTCATGTTGGGTTATGAGCATTCTAACACTCCTAAGTGTACATGCAACCCTAAATACCTTGGATCTATGTTTTCTCTATTATACATGCAAATATGAACGTCCAAGGTATTATCCTAATCTAGCATACAAAATTATCAATATAACAAGATAGAATACATACCTCTTTGAGGGTGCTTGTCTTCATGAAGCTTGAGTGCCTAGTGCCCCAAGTGTGACACCTCCAATGGTTCACAATCATCAAAAACACTTAGAATAACTTAGAGAGAATTCTACACTTCATGAAATCGGCTAGCCCTCTCTAGAATAATCTAGTCTCTCTAGTGGCCGATTTTCCTCAAGAATAAGATGCTTATATAGTTATACAATTAGGGTAAACCCTAATTGTCATGACTTTCCATTTCCTTGGATCCATGGGTTCAAATACACCATGGAGCATCCATGGGGCATCATATGGGTTTTGGCCCAACTAGATAATCCATGGAGCATTAGCCCACTATACAAGTATGGATGATTTACACAATCAACCCATATATTTAATTAGTCTTCTTTTGATCACTCAATTAATGCTAGATTAATTCTTGATCAATACTAATTAAATAATCTCATTATTCTTATTATTAATATACTAGAACTTATAATATATTAATAACCATAAGTGTCTTATTTCTCTCATTTAGTCTATCCAAGTGCATGATGGTATGCAACCCAAATGGACCATGTCGGGTCGGGTCAAGTCTTACCAATTATAGTTATGGACTTAGAGATTAATCCAACAATATCGTCTTTCAACCCAATGCTCCTAGCGTGCTGCAAATGCTTAACCCTACTCAGTCCCTTCGTAAGCGGATTTGTTGGGTTATCCTCTGACGATACCCTCTTCACTCTGAGGTGTCCTTCTTCTACTCGATGTCTAATAAAGTGATATTTTCTGTCGATATGTCGGGATCTACCATGATCCCTCGGTTCCTTGGTCAAGGCAACCGCTCTTTCATTATCACAGAAAATTTCCATAGGCTCTTTTATAGCAGGCACAACTCCAAGGTCACCAATGAAGTTCTTCAACCACATCGCCTCCTTTTGACGCTTCGCTCGCTGCAATGTACTCTGATTCGCACGTTGAATCAGCTACGGTCTCTTGTTTGGAACTTTACCAAGTCACTCCTCCTCCATTAAGGGTAAAGACCCAGCTTGACTGCGAACGGTAGTTGTCCCTGTCGGTCTGGAAGCTGGCGTCCTATACCCTCGCACCTTTAAGTCATCACTCCCACCGAGGACTAAGAACAATTCCTTGGTCCTCCGAAGGTACTTAAGTATATTCTTGACTGCAATCCAATGAGCTCTACTAAGGTTCCCTTGATATCTACTGACCATGCTCAAAGCAAAGGCCACATCAGGGCGAGTACAAGTTATAGCGTACATGATTGAGCCAACTGCGGAAGCGTAGGGTAATCGACTCATCTCAGCTATCTTGGCTTTGTTACTTGGACTTTGAGTCTTACTCAACTTGGCGTTACTTGGTATTGGTAGTTCTCCCTTCTTCGAGTTTTCCATACTAAAACGTTTTAGTACCTTATCTAAGTAAGTATTCTGACTAAGTCCTATTAGTCTCTTACTTCTTTCTCTCACTATCCTTATTCCTAAAATATAGGAAGCCTCTCCGAGGTCCTTCATAGAGAAGCACTTCCCGAGCTAGTATTTAACCTCCTACAAAGTCGGGATGTTGTTTCCTATGAGCAGTATGTCATCGACATACAAAATGAGGAAGCTAACTATACTCCCACTGGCGTTGACATATACACATGATTCATCTTCACTTCGTACAAATCCAAACTCTTTGACTTTCTCATTGAAGCAAAGATTCCATCTTCGAGACACTTGCTTAAGTCCATAAATGGACTTCTCATGCTTGCACACTCTATTGGGATGCTTCGGATCGACAAAACCCTTTGGCTGAGCCATGTAAACATCCTTAGCCAACTTCCCATTAAGGAAAGCGGTCTTGACATCCATCTGCCATATCTCATAATCATGAAATGCAGCAATGGCAAGCATCATCCTAATAGATTTTATCTTAGCAACCGGTGAGAAGGTCTCATCATAGTTAACTCTGGGAGTTTGAGTAAAGCCCTTCGCCACTAGTCGTGCCTTATACGTGTGCACATTCCCATCCACATCGGTCTTCTTCTTGAAGATCGATCTGCACCCAACCATCTTACGTCCGGGTACATTGTCAACCAAATTCCAAACTTGGTTGTCATACATGGACTGAATCTCGTTGTCCATTGCCTATTTCCATTCTACAAACTCTGGGCCTGCCATGGCTTCCTTATAGCTGTTAGGTTCATCTAGATTTAATAGTGTACCATCACTAATATACGTATCCCCTTCAGTAGTAATATGAAAACCATAGAACTGGGGTTGAACTCTAACTCTTTCGAAACGTCTAAGAGGTAAGGACTCCTCAATCGGTTCAACCGGAGTTTCCTCCTCGGGTTGAGCGTCGGCATTAGATGGTCCTTCATCGCTCGACTCTTTAATCTCTTCAAGATCTATTTGCCTCCCACTGTCTCCTTAGCTTATGAGTTCTCGCTCTCAGAAAACCCCTCTCCTCGCAACGAAGACAACATTGTCACTCGGTCTATAGAAGAGATATCCAAAGGATTTATGCGGGTAGCCGATGAAAATACATCGCTCACTTCGAGGTTCAAGCTTGTTGTGAGTCTCTCGTCATAAGAAAACCTCATACCCCCAAACCTTGATATGTGCCAACGAGGGAGATTTCCCTTTCCACATCTCGTGAGGTGTTTTGGCAACCTTCTTTGTAGGGACTCGGTTAAGGATATGGGCGGCAATCTCTAAGGCATACCCCCAGAATGAGATAGGTAGTGAAGCACAACTCATCATAGAACGAACCATGTCTAATAGGGTTTGATTACGCCTTTCTGCCACACCATTCAAATGCGGTGTCGTAGGTGGCGTAAATTGTGAAACTATTCCGCATTCCTTGAGATAGTCGTGGAATTCAAGACTTAGGTACTCTCCTCCTCGATCGGATCGAAGCATCTTGATTTTCCTACACAATTGATTCTCCACTTCATGTTTGAATTCTTTGAACTTTTCAAACGTTTCTGACTTGTGCTTGATTAAGTAGATATACCCATATCTACTATAATCATCGGTGAAAGTCACATAGAACCGGTTCCCATCCTTTATGGTAGATCTAAAGGGCCCACACACATTGGTATGTATGAGATCCAATAAACCCTCACCACTCTCACAAGTTCCAGTGAAGGGTGACTTGGTCATCTTTCCAAGTAAACAAGATCCGCACGTGTCATCTTCCCTAAGGTCGAATGACTCCAACACTCCATCCTTTTGGAGTTGGGCTATGTGCTTCTTGTTGACATGTCCAAGACGACAATGCCACAAGGATGCTTTATCCATACTATTAGAAGAATCCATACACAACACATCATTTCCTAGGTTATCTACAACCATAACAGTTTCATAAATTCCATTACAAGGCATTGCTTCAAAATATAAAACACCATTTAGATAAGCATAAATCGAACCATTCTCATTATTAAACGAATATCTAAATCCTTTTTTAAACAAACCATGAAAAGAAATGATGTTTCTTGCCATATCTGGCGAGTAGCAACAATTATTTAAATCTAAATTCAATCCATTTCTAAGCACTAAAGAATACACTCCAATCTTGGTAACAGGCGATGATCTTCTGTTCCGCATGATTAGATTCATTCTTCCGAGCTCCACATCCCTACTTCTTCCTAGTCCCTGCAAATCAGAACAAATGTGGTAACCACACCCTGTATCAAGACCCCAAGAAATAGCATGGGATGAATCATTAGATTTAATTGTGTATATACCTGCGAAATATGGCTTGATCTTTCCATCCTTGATGGCTTGTAGATATTCCGGGAAGCTTCTCTTCCAATGCCCTATTTTGTGGTAATGATGGCACTCTGCCTCTTTTGCGTTAGGGTTGGGCTTAGCAGGATCAACCTTGGTCCCACTAGAAGAGGAACCATCTTGGGACTTTCCCTTGCGGTGGTTCTTAGAAGAAGCCTTCCTCTTCTTGTCCCTTCCCTGCCTAATAGTCAAAACTGGAGCAGCAGACGGATTGGGAGATGGTGCAACAGAATTGTCCTTAAGATTGCTCTCAACAGTCCTTAGAAGCCCTTTGAGTTTGCTTAAGGTGACCTCTTCCTTGTTCATGTGGTAAGTCATCCTAAATTGGTTGTATCATGAGGGAAAGGAGTGGAGAACAATGTCGATAGCCAAATCTTCCCCAAAGTTGACATTCAACTTGTGAAGACGATCGACATACCTTTTCATCTATTGCAAGTGTACGGTAAGAGATTCTCCACTTCCCATCTTAGCAGAGATCATATTCGTTATGATCTCATAGCGCTCTTGCCTCACGCTTTGGTTGTATCGCTCCATCAAGTCTAGATGCATCTCATAAGGATACATGTCCTCATAGGAATTTTGGAATTCAGAGTTCATGGTGGCTGTCATGATGTAATGGACTTTCGTTGCATCACGCTAATATGTTTCAAACACAGCCATTTCTTTGGGAGTGGCGGTTTCTGGATTGATCTTCTCGAGCTTCTCATCGAGAACATACTCCTTGTCCTCGTAACGCGCGATCGTGCAAATGTATCTTATCCATTCGCTAAAGTTCAATCCATCGAAAGTCACCTTTTGACAAAGGCTCATTAGCGTGAATGAGCTAGCAGCAGTGTTGTTTGCGTTAGACATCTACAAATAGAAAGGAACAAAGTTGATTAGAGTTAAGTCCCTAATTAACACCCAAAATGGAAATTTAAGGCTATGACCCAACAAGATTATTTACATATTAGAAAATGGATACCATAATCCAACATGCAAATAATTTGGAGGTAAGTGAATAACGATGCACTAATTCATCACCAAGAAAAAACATAATATTTAAGTTTTAAATGTATTGAGAATTCCTAGATTTTGAGATTAATTGAACTTTCAATGGAATGTTTAAATCTCGATATGCCCCTCTAGTTTGTGACTGGGATACTGAGGATCACAAAGCGGGTGTGAATAACCATGCAAATCTACATGGTGCCTTCATTGTTACAATCACCTATTCGATGTGCCGGTAAACCACACACGCTCCACCGAACTATGACAAACAATGAATCACCCTTTGCCACCTTTTCTTAGAACCAATTAGTGTGCCGGTTAACCACACACACTCCACTAACATCCAAACAAGGGTGCAAAGTGTAATTTCATGGGACTGCATCAATTCACTTTTCCTAAAGTAACTAAGATTGGGAATTTTATAAAATAGTTTAGTTACTTTAAATAGATTCATTATACGTATTAATGAGAAGAGGTTTGCCCTATCCTACCCGTTCAGCTAACGACCCTCCACCAGTCAAGCAAGCGGTGGGTGTGAGTGTACACCCATTAAGCGCCATTTTATAGGCAGCAACCTTATACCCACCTTATAGACCGGCTTCGTGAATGAGGCCTACTAACGGTAAGACTAGCATATTTTAACTCATACACACACACACATATATATATATATATATATATATATATATATATATATATATATATATATATATATATTATATTAAGCTTGTAATCATATAATAGTATAGGGTTGAATTTTAAACTTGTAAAATTCTAGGGTTTGAAATTTAAATTATTCAAATCAAACTTTTAATCACAAAACTTAAATTTCAAAACTTGAGGACATGTTTTAAATTTTTCAAAACACAAGGATCAAATAGAAAATAATGTAAATCAACAATTAGATTATCTCAATTTGACCTAATTCAACCTTACTTGCAAAACAATTCACCAATTCAATTCAAATAATCAATTATTATCACATAAGGAAATTATTATTCAACTAATTGGTAACTATCTTTTGTTTGGTCAAGAATATACTCATATATATGGTTAAAATCAGATTTTAATGACCCAAAATAGTTAAGGCAAGTTTCCTCAAGTAAAACATCAAGAAATCCCGAAACTCCCTCTTTCTGACGCTCGAACTCGCCGAGTTCCCACTATGGACTCGCCGAGTTAGAGCTACTCACTGAGTCCACAGTGGAACTCGCCAAGTTCAAAAGGCAAAAGACCAAAAATCGAATTTTTCAAGTAACAAGCAATTAACCAATGCATCAATTCAATAGAAATCAATCAAAGCTTTGATACCACTGATGGGTTTGAGCCATAAGAACTTTCCTATATGCACATGAAAACCCTAATTGCTTGGATCTAGGTTTCTCTAATTGAACATGCATTCTATCCAAGACTTTCAATACTAGATCTAATGTAAACAATTGATTCTAATCATATGAATTAAGATATAGAACAATACCTTGGATTACTTGCTTGATACTTCTTCTTCTTGGAGCTTAGAGTCACAATTATCACTCCTCTAATGGCTTACAAACACCAACTAGCAAGAAGATGATTTGAGAGAGAGAGAGAGAGATGAGGGTGAGAAATCGGACCTAGTGTTTCTTGCCTTGCATGAGTGCCGATTTCCCTCACCCTAGGGATCTATTTATATTATGGGATACTAGGGTTTCACCTTTAACCCTAATTGAATAATTTAGGCCCTAAGCAATCCAAGATCCTTCTAGATTTTAGGCTTGGACGATTTTAGGGTTCCCAAACCCTAAATTTCGTCCACCCCATTATCTATAAGGACACATAGCCCAAAACACAACTATCAAACATTTGACAGTTTATGCCCCTTTATTCAATTAACCTCTTTAAGTCACCAAATTAATTCTTAATTAATATATGACTTATATTAATCAAATAATATTATTAATCCTTTAATATATTATTTTCATAATATATTATCAATAATATTTCTTCTCTCTTAACAAATCATCCTGTCAAGTTGCTATGCTGAAGGCAACCCAAAAGTACCATGCACAATCGGGTCAAGTACTTACCAAATATAGTTACAGCCTTAGACACTAATCCAATTTTAATGTGGCCATACACCTCACTCATGCAATCCTTTGAGGTCCTAACACCTAGTGCAAGTAGTCCCAAGTTCTTAGAATGGTTCTTCATCACATCTATTGGTGAAATACCATCATTTGACTCCTTTATGTGTCATTACTTGTTGATTAGGATCAAATCGTGTTCAAGGCTTCACTTGAACATCCCGCATTCCGTATAGATCCTTCATTCAAATCACCCGAGGTGAGTTCATACCCTACATTTTTCCATATTTCTAATGTTTTCAGGGGGAGGATACAAGCTAAACATAAATGTTTTCAAAACTCATGAAGTTCTCATACTTTAACCCTTTTTTACTATGTTGAGCATAAGGGTCGTTTTTCACTAAAATTGCATAGTTTTTCCGGATCCGCTATTCACTACGTTATACATGCAAACTATAATCGGTATAGTTTCGGATTTTTTTTCTAAACATTACAAGTATAGAAACTTTCACTACTAAATGTATGCACTAAGACAGAAATAGCTTACAGTTTGCATCACTACTTTATCACGTTTTCATAATTGTAATTATCACTACGAACAGTATACATTCGGATTTTCACTACGGTAGAACGCTACTACACTACATGTAAACGAGATTGTATGATATTGTGAGGCACTACTTCACTACTGTACCCTTAGGTGTACAGGGATAAATCCTATCATAGTATAACTAGAGTCTCCTGGAGGGAGAGCGTGAGATTTGTGAATAGATCTATTCGGGAGTAACAATCCCACACCCGAACTACTAGCTACAGTTAGGCAGGCATGCCTAGGGTGACAAATGTCATTTAACTCGACGCCTAAATAACGTTGGAATGGTCTCTAGTCATATCAAGTATGGTCATATGAATCACATTATGTATAAATTATCTTTAGTTTACAACCCGGTACCCTTCAATAGTTTTATTCATTCTAAATAGAACCACTACACACTACCACTGCAGAACTTTCAGAGTTTTCAAATAGAACGGAACATATAGTGGTTTCACATACGAAATACTTATATATCATGATTAGCATTAGCTAGTCACATGAAGTATTATTTTCGCATACCACTACGGTTTTCAGTAACAAACATTCACGATTTCATATAGAATTGAGAACACAACATTTTCACTAAAGAAAATATCGGATTTTCTTAAACTATACAAAACACTTTTACGAGGTCATCAACAAGTTTTCATTACAAACTACTGCTTATGAACTCACCAACTTTACTCTCTGATGTAATTCAAACAAGTTTTCAAACAGATGTAAACCTTTTCATATATGTATACACTGCGATGGTTGTGTTGCTATGGTTGGTATTATACATTGGTTGTGATGCTATACATGATGTCCTCCACCCAAGAACATTTCCACCATTCTGGTTTTGGGGTGTGACATAGAGGCAGTGACATTGGCAGGATTCTGAGGTTTTCCTCTAAGATACACAATACTTGGAGTTAATTGGTCATTATCTAGAAGATCATTGACTGATGTGTGGTACATTCCATGAGTCGGAAATGGTACATTAGATGAGCCAGTCTGTAGTGTGGTCTGTTGGTATGTCAATGGATGATGGTTCGAACCCTCATAGGGGGAGAACTAGGTATTTTATGGGGGATAATCCTCAATTTGATGTGGAACAGAAGTTGGGGTTATGAGGATCCGTTGTATGAGTATACGACGGGGATCATGTGGCAATTGAGACAGTGTACAACACGAGATAATGCACGTCACGTATTCTCAGGAGAAAATGAGTGACTTCACGGTAGGTGGCCGGTAGACAGGAAAAACTAATAGTTCGATCTATGAATTGTTATATGTACTTCGGGAGGGGCAGTAGTTAATTTGTTAATCAAATACAAGGTCGATATGAGTGGTTCGCATGGGCTTAATCAGTAGTAGATGGGGATTTAGAGTGTCGTCAATGTGTTATCAGTCGTGACGATTCCTCTGTGCTTCCAATTGAGTTGGAATACTTCAAGGCTTTGAGTTGTGTGAGTAGAAGATCAGTGGTCGTGGCTAGACATGGTGAGATTGCGTAATGGTGTATCAAGGTATCCGAGTATGATACCCTAAGTTGTTGGATTATTATGAGACTTGGGTATGTCAGACGGCAAGTGGAACATCAAGAGACTATATTTCCAGATGTGAGATCATCAACTAATTGTCGCCAGATAGAAATTGTTCAAGAGTGTGACCATACTGAGGAAAGTTTCATGTCTACGAGAACTTAAGTCAAGAATGGTGATGCATAATATGGGTAGTTGTGTGCACCTAACTATGCTGGACCGTGGAGTAATAGAAAGTGAAGTCAGTGTGGTGACGACTTGTGGATGAGCTTGTGGGGTGATACAAGAGTAAACGGATCTGGGTTGGAGTGATCACTTAGGACTGTCACAGAGAGAGAGAGAGAGAGAGAGAGAGAAAGAGAGAGAGAGAGAGAGAGATAGAGAGAGTACGACAATGTAGAGCCATAGCATACACGAGTTAGAAGGAGAGAGTATCATATGACTACGAAGACCCATATTATACATGAGTTAGAGAGAGAGAGAGAGTATGATTGCAGGGAGCCGTAGCGTACATCAGTTAGAGAGAGGGTATCGTATGATTACAGGGAGCCGTAGCATACACAAGTTAGAGAAAGAGTATCGTAAGACTGCGGGGAGCCGCATCATGCGTGAGCCAGAGACAGAATATCGTAAGACTGCAGGGAGCCATAGCATTCGTGATTCAGTGTGTGTGTTTGTGTGTGTGTGTGAGAGAGAGAGAGAGAGAGAATATCATAAGACTACGCAGAGCTGTAGCATTCATGAGGCAGTAAGAGAGTGTCATATGACTACAGGGAGCCGTAGCATTTGATAGTCAGTGAGAGAGTATTGTATAACTGCGGGGAGTCGTAGCCTTTACTAGTCAGGGTGTGACGCAGAGGGGCTCTTATGCCTGGATAGCCTTGCCAAATGAGTTCGTGGGAGCCTGGTGGATAAACCGGGGGCGAGACTGGGGTCTCTACAAAGGTTGGAAACCGTTGTGTTTTGAGTTTGATAGGCTTTATCGCAAATCGGAAGGATCAAGGTGTAACACATGCGTAGACTCGTTCAACATGGTTCACGAGTTGAGAAATAGGTTGGGACGAGTGGTTCCAATTCTGTGTTGGACTAGACTCTTGTGAGTGAGTTTGGCTCTATCTATGTGGAGAACAATTAGGTTGGGATTTCGGAGTTTCTGATGGATTTCATTCTGAGTGGGATGTGCTTTCCAATTGATGTTTTAGAATTAGGTGAGTCGGTTCGTTGGTTTAAGGAGGAGCACGACGCACATAAATTAGCAAGTAGTAGACGACTGAGGTCGTATGTGGGGTGAGATTTCAAAACGGTTGTGGTATTCACTTGAGGTAAACCGAACTTCATGATTTGGTGTGTCATGATGACTTGAGATAGCTCCGGTTAAAAGAAAGTATCTACGCTGTTTTATTGAGTGTGCAAAGGGTAGCCTTGGAAATTCAACTGTCAGGTTGGGAGCTAACCCGACACTTCGGGTTGGACGGAACATTTGAGAGTGGGCTGGGGGTTATGACTGTAGATGTCAAGGGTTATTTCCAACCGGGCATAATCATTCTTTTTGTGTCGGAGGATAGAGTATTGAGGTTCATTTTTTTCAGATGGGTTCTAATAGCAGTACGTGTGGTGGGTCCTTGGTGATATGTGACCCTTTCATTCCTTTTGAGTTGCGGTCCGAATCAACTGGTATGCCTGACATGAGTAGTTAGCAGCCACTTATAGTCAAGGACTTGTACCCATCAATCGTAATGAGATGACCATAGTTGGAGGTATTTTAACGATTCGTGATTCGATGAGTGATTGTCATGGTGATATTTTGCATGGTGGTCTATCGGAGAGACAAACCACTATAGATTCCGAGTTCGGGATACTCGGAGCTGATAAGGACACGAAAAAAGGGGGTCTGTCCTTCTTCGGGTTAGGAGTTCTTGTTTGGTTTCGAGTGCCTTGGGAGGGAGATTATTATATAATATGATATTTTTGGTAGTGCGTCTCGAGTTATTAGGTTTGATCTATGTGGTTTCAAGGAGCGATTTCGAGGGAGAAATCTAATTCAAGTGGGGGAGAATTGTAACACCCCGAATCCTATATGAGAAATTTAAGATTTTTAATGCACTTTGGAGGACCTACTCGACGAGTCAGTTGGTCCCGACTCGTCGTGTAGGGGTTGAGTTGGCCACGCGATTTATGAAGCCTACTCATCAAGTCGAAGGGATGGACTCGACAAGTTGAGTATGTATTGAGAAAACCCCAATTTTAGGGATTTCCCCCTATTTAAAGGCCCTTGAGCCCTCATTCCGCCTCCCTGACCATTTAGACACACTAAGAGAAACCCTAGATGAGCTTTAGTCGTTGTAAGAGAGATAATGGCTAAAGATCTTGTGTTCAAGTGCATTTTTAGAAGAGAATTGGAGAGCAAGAAGGTATTGAACGAGAAGAAGCTTTGGATCCAATGTTCTATCAGTCCTAGCTATCAGTTGGAGGTAAAAAGCTATCTCCTTGGTCATTCCTATTGTTAGATCTCTTTCTAGAGAGTTTTAGGGCTTTATCCCATCCATCTTTTGGTTTGGAGTTGTTGATCTAGTCATGGAAGTTGAGACTACAGATCTGAGGTATATGAGTCCCTATGAGCCCAAAGATTCGAGCTTTATCAAGCTTTGGGCAAGTCATCAAGCATAAAGACCTTCATGGAGCTTGTTTTAGCATTTTGAGCCCTATATGCTATGCATGAACGTAAAGCTTGCAGCTTTACACGATGATTCAACCTTAGGAGGCTGGATCCAAAGTATGAGACCTTATTTCTGTCCATAGTCGTCTGAATGAGAAAATAGACTGAAGAGACTCGATGAGTTGGTGAGCCGGCTCGACGAGTCGGTTAGGATTTACCCGAGGGTTTGGACGCGTGACAAACTCGGCGAGTTGATGAGACAACTTGACGAGTTGAAAGGGTTTTACCCGTCTTTGGATTCAGAGTAGACTCTAAAAGTTGATGAGACAACTTGACGAGTAGGTAGGGTTTTCTTGATCTTTTGGACACTGCATGGACCCGATGAGTTGGCTAGCAACTCGGCGAGTAGACTCAGGTTTTCGCGATTTACTGAGTTCTGAGGGACTCGATGAGTTCATGAGGTGTACTCGGCGAGCTGAGTCAACATGGATTGTTGACTTGAGTGTTGACCTCTGTTCACTTTTAGAGTTGGGTCAGTTTTGTCTGTTGACCTCCGTTGATTTCAGGGTTTTGGTCAACTGTTGATTTCGGAGGCCATGGAGGGGCAGAGATTAGATCAGTAGCTCGAGTGTGGGATACATTGCTTACTCTGCAAGGTGAGTCTTCTCACTATACATACCTGATTGGTACTACTGAGTGACCGGAGGGTCTTATTTGAGTTATGTGATATTATACATTTTGCCTTTGTGATATATGCTATAGTATTATGTGCTTTACCGAGTAGGAACGAAGGGTCCAAACCGAGTTGTGAGACCGGAGGGTCTTCACTGAGACACATGACTGGAGGGTCCATACCGAGCCGTAAGACCAGAGGGTCCTCATCGAGACGCATGACCGGAGGGTCCATTCCGAGCTATATCCATGAGAGGCTTATTATTTGTGTATGTGGTATTTTGGGGAACTCACTAAGCTTCGTGCTTACCGTGTTGTGTGATATGTGTTTCAGGTACTTTTGAGGATCGCGGGAAGGCACCGGCTTGATTGTACTCACCAGTTATAGATTATGATTTCGAGGATTTTGAGATTTTATCAAACATTGATTGACTTGTGTTTTGACAACTTATACCTTTTTTGGTTCTTGAGAAATGTGATAATGAGTTTATGTGATCCTAAAAATGAAAAAAAAAATATATTTGAAAATTTATGGTGTTACAAGTTCTTTCAATTGATTTCTGATTTTTGTTACATGCATCACCTTTCCTGTTGACCCATTCTACTTTGTACACGATTTTAGTATTTTATTCTCACTTATATATGTTTGTGGGGATGGGAAAGGGAATTCATATTACTATGACTACGAGTTTGTGTTTTCAATTTTATATATGCTTTATATCTCAATATATCTATGTGGTAGAATATGATTGGATATTTTCATTCAACAAGATTTTGATTCTATAGGCATAGTGTATAGAGTTTGATTATGTAATAGTGAGATCGAGGAAGTTTCCTGTTAACTCTACTTTAAAGCATAACATCTCTATGTGAATGATTGGCTATATATTTATGGTTGTCATGATATAGCTCTGTCACCATTCACCACCAAGATTTCTCTCTCTGTGTGTCTATTTTAAAACATTTATACATATATTGTTTCTCTTTTTGGGCATGAAAATACTTGATAATTTTTTTTAGGAAACTATTTTTTTGAAGAGGAATGATCAATAAAGGAGAATTGAAAATTTCATATTTGACATTATTTATTTTGAGGAAGCATGTGAAAACTTTAAACTAAATGTGTATCGACGCATTTGGTAGATCTTCACTGAGACCCAGTTGAAACTATCTAAAAACATTACATGATCAAACATTCATGCTATCTCTCGTTTAACTTCAAATCAGTGCCTGAAACCAAAGAACTTTGAACACATAATAAAGATGTAATTGTTAGGAGCTTTAGGGGTAAATAAGTTCTAATACTGATAGATAATTTGAACACAAGACACAACGCTAAATTTATCCCCTGGAGCTAAAAGATTGACATCTACCTACTTCTTTCTATGTCCTCAATCACCTTTAAAGGTGCTTTAAACATTGAGAAATAAAATACCAGTACACTCCCAAGCACTAAATTAAGAAGTGTAATCCTTCCTCTAAATGATAAGATGTTAGCATTCCTCGACGAAAGTTTCTGTTGGTATTGTTCAGTGATGGGAGCCCGATTTTTAATCAGTGACATGTTGGCACCTACCGGTAAGCCCGAATAAGTGAATAGGAATGATGATGCTTGGAAGTGGAGAAATTAAGCAAAAAATCCAATTTCATTCTGATTAACGCCAACACTAAAAACTTTACATTATGAGAAATTGACCTTAAGCCAACATTAGAGATGAAAACATCAGAGGATTGTAGCAAGGTTAAGAAGATTAATTCTTGACCATTCCCTTGGAATATGGCATCATCTACGTAAAACAAATGCGATATCCTAGGCCCTCCATTTAGGAATGAAATACCCCGAAAAATACTAAGTTCACCAGCTTTGTTCATGATCGCGTTCAACGACTCCATTACAAGAATGAGTAAAAATGGGGCCAATAGTTCACTTTGTCTGACACCCTTGTTAACCGAGAATTCATCTTTCGGTGCACTATTAACTAGAACTGTTGTTTTGGATAAGGAGAGACATCCAGAAATCCATAGTCTCCAGTGCGAAGGAAAGCCTAGTTGAGACCAAATTGAATCAAGAAATCTCCAACTGATAGAGTCAAAGGCTTTGTTAAAATCAACTTTGAAAAGGAGAGCCTCCTTGTTGTTTCGATTTAGCCAAGAAAGAGCTTCATTTATCATTACTGGCCCATCCAATATGTTGCGACCTGCAATGAACGCAGTTTTTTCTTCACCCACAACAGAACCGATGACCATTTTAAGGCGATTTGCGAGAACTTTTTCAATTACTTTATATATATATATATATATATATATATATATATATATATATATATATATATATATATATATATATAGCCAATTAAATTAACTGGCCTATCAATCGAGAGTGAGAGAGGGTCGTTTACTTTCGGGACCAATGAAATAAATGATGCATTACATCCTGTGTTTAGGATACCAATGGAATAAAAATTATGATAAATACCCATGAAACCATTCTAAAAAGTATCCCAAAAATATTTGAGAAATTTAAATGAGAAGCTATCCGGTCTCAAGGCCCTCTCTTTCCTACAGCTCCAAACCACAACCTTCATTTCCAATAAGTTGAACGGTTCAATAAGAAGAGAAGAATCTGACTCTGATAGTATTGGACAATCACACTTTAATATAGGTCTAGCGTCCATCTTTTCAGAGGATTTTTCTTTGAAAAATAAGAAAACTACATTTTTAAATGAGGTGGGATTGGTAGACCATACACCATTAATTGAGAGACCATTGATCCTATTATTTGATATGTTGTTGTTTATGATCCCATGAAAGAACGATGACTTTTCTTCACCCTCAACAGTCCAATGTATTCTACCCTTCTGTTTGTGACCATATTTTTTTTGTGTTCACGACCCAATAATTTTTGTTTTCATTCCATACAGTTCTCCAATTCCACACTTGATAGACCTCTCAATTCAACACTAGTTTCCAATGCATCAATCCACTGCTTTAATGACTTCAACTTACTTTTTCCATATTCTTAATTTTCCATTGCTTAAGTGCATTCTTTATCGTCTAAATTTTAAAAGAAAGAAGTTTGTCTGGAGGACCATTTAATTGGAAAAAGGCAAGCACCTCTCGCACTACATCATCATATTTTGGATCCATAAGCCAACTATTAAAAAACGGAAGGGAGAAGGACCAAAGTCATCTAGTTGTAAAAGATTGAAAAAAAAAAGTTAAATAGTAATTTGTAAAAATTAAACATTTTCAAAGTATAATTTTAAAATAAATATAACCGAAATAATTAATAAATAAGTGCTTCAGTCTATATTAGTATAAAAACTATTGACATATTTTAAATAATTGACCTGAATCACAAATTTCCAAAGATTCTTTGAAAGATATCATATCGACAAAAAGAATGAAATTAAAATCCTATAAAAGGAAAGTAAAATGCTATAAACGATAGTCAAATGAAAGTTGAAGGGTATAATTGGAAAAAAAATGAAATTAAAATGTTATAATCATCATTAACATGAAAGTTGAATGCTATAATTGAAAAGAATGAAAGTAAAATGCTACAGTCGATATTAGCATTAAAGCTAAATGTTATAATTGAAAACAATGGAAGTAAAATGATATAACCTTCATTAAATAAAAGTTTAATGTAATAATTGAAAAAAATGGAAGTAAAATGGTGTAATTGCCATTAAATGAAAGCTAAATGATATATATATATATATATATATATATATATATATATATATATATATATATATATATATATATATATATATATATATATATATATATATATATATATATATATATATAGGGTTAGGTTCATGTGAGACGGCCTAATTTTGTGAGACCGTGAGATGCATTTTTTTAATTTTTTTTTTAATTTTTTTTAATTAATTCAAGTTCCGAAAATAATATTTAAAAAAAAAAATTGGATTTTTCCATTTATTTTGCATTTTAAAATTATTTTTTAGAATATGTCAGTGTAATATTCTATTAGAATATTTCACGTATTTTTCAAAAAAAATGGAATTTATTTTTAGTTAATTCAAGTTTCGAAAATAATATTTAAAAAAAAATTTAGATTTTTCCATTTATTCTGCATTTTAAAATTAGTTTTTAGAATATATCAGTGTAATATTCCAATTATAATATTTCACTTATTTTAAAAAAAACAGAATTTTTTTTTAATTTTTTTAATTTTTTTTTAGTTAATTCAAGTTCCGAAAATAATATTTAAAAAAAGAATTTTTGGATTTTTCCATTTATTTTGCATTTTAAAATTATTTTTAGATTTGGTCTCACGGTCTCACAAAATTAGAATGGTCTCAAATGAACATGAATATATATATATATATATATATATATATATATATATATATATATATATATATATATATATATATATATATATATATATGTTCAGGTTTATTTGAAACTATTCTAATTTTGTACGACCGTGATACCAAATCTAAAAAAATAATTTTAAAATGCAAAATAAATGAAAAAATCCAAAATTTCTTTTTGTAAATATTATTTTCGGAACTTGAATTAACTAAAAAAAATAAAAAACAATAAAAAAAAGTAAAAAAATATATAAATGAGTGGCTAGGATTGCATATCACGGTTTTACAAAATTAGACCGTCTCACATGAACCTAAGTATCTAATCCTATATATATATATATATATATATATATATATATATATATATATATATATATATATATATATATATATATATATATATATATATATATATATCAACCTCGGTATAACCAGTTTATCTTATGTTTAAGAAAAGAGAAAAAAACAAATATAATAATGGAAATTTTTAGATCTAATACGAAATCAAATTTCAATCAGAGAGTACAGTCTTGAATACATGATTTGAAGAGGTCACATGCAATATTTTAGATGTCATAATAACTTAAATAATGTATCACAAATCCCAATAGTTGAAAAAGCTTTAATGAAATCAAATATTATTATTGGGACATGGTGTTTAGCTTCTAAGCATGTTTTCATCATTGCTACCACATAATGTAATTATCATCTACCTCCCACTCAAAATATCAATTTGGTTTGACAATTAGAAAGATTAGGACAGGAAACAATGCTAGCTTTCGATTGACATACAACATTATATATATATATATATATATATATATATATATATATATATATATATATATATATATATATATATATATATATATATATGGGTTAAGTTATAATATGGATAACATTTATTGAATAAATATAGAAATGAAAATGGACCAGCCATTTTGGTTATTTTAATAAATTAATTTACTAATATTATTAACTTAAAGAAAATATAATATATATGTCATTTAACTAAAAAAAAAAGGGTAATATTGTACATTTGTATTATCTTCAAATTAGGAAACATAAGTTTAATTAATCAAAGTTTTGGAATTTAAGAGATATTTGATTCTTTTTATTTTGAATTTTGATTTTTTTTAATTAATTTAATTTTAATTCTAACGTTAGATATATTCTTGCAGAATCTATTTACACTTTTATACGAATGAAAATAAAAATACATTTATAAAGTGAAATACATCAAATGAATAAAAAGTCTAAAAAAAATATATTCTTGCCATTCTTGAAGAATCCTCATCTCCTCTGGGTTTGTTTCCAGTATTTATGTAATATTACATGTAAAAAAGATTGATTATTTAATAAATACCATGTGATTCAGACCTACAAACAGAAGAATAAGTACAAACAGAAGAATAAGTATTTTGTAAGAATCTCAGCATTACATAAAACACATTTTGATATAATATTCTATTAGAATGTAAAACAAATTGGAGGTGATGTCCAAAAGATGTTAAATGTTTAAAGAACAAATACTATAAAATTAAATTTAATCAAATGTAATTTAAGATTCCATGAGAGATAACTAAAAAACAACTATGAACTAGAAATTTCATGTGAAACTTAATGCTTACCGCGAGAGAAATTGACCACAACACAAATTCATAAATAAATCAATAAACATAAAAGAGTGTAGAGGATTTAGAAACCTGTGCACAGAACAATAAAGCAGAAAAGCCAAGAACACATATAAAGTCATAAATCACAATCAAATACTTGATAAAAAAAACAATGGTAAATATCACAAAAAACACTTTTTTTACATAAAAATTCGATTTTGACACCGTGTTTTTTTTGTCAATTTTGACACTGTGTTTTTCAATTTGTTACAATTCTGACCACTTGACTGGTTAACCAGGTTACATGCTGACGTGGCATGATGACGTGTCAGTTTTGATGACGTGGAATGCTGCATTAATATGCTGACATGTCAAAATTGATTTTTATTCCACAAAAAACACTCAGTTTTCACTTTTTTCGATTTTAACACTAAGTTTAATTTTTTATTTTGATTTTGACACTATGTTTTTTTTGTTCCAATCGAACATCATTTATCAAATTTTGTTCAATTTTGTCTATTTTCCATTTGAAACCATATAAATATATTTTTTTTATTACATTTTAAACAGTATAAACATATTTTTTTTCATTTAAAAATCACATATTTATTTAAATACAAGGTGTTTTTTTTTCTTAAATTCAAAACATTAGCTATATCATAAGAATCAAACTAACCATAAGCTTCTAATAAGATGTAAAAAATTGATGGGTTATAAACTTGATATCTGAGTTTTGATTGACTACATGCCTCCAAACCTCCAAACACATTTTAAAGTTACATATTTAATATAAAATACAATTTTTATATAACTAATACATATTTATATATAAAAATATGGTTTGAGTGTAAAAGAAATGTATTTATATAAAACTATGGTTTTTAAATGAAAAAAAACATATTTATGCGGTTTCAAATCAAAAATTGTCAACATTGAACAAAATTGGAAAAAATGATGTTCGATTTGGAACAAAAAAATATAGTGTCAAAGCTGAAAAAAAAAAATTAAACTTAGTGTCAAAATCGAAAAAAATAAAAACTTAGTGTTTTTTGTGAGAAAAAAAATTCAATTTTGACACGTCAGCATATAATGTCAGCATGTCACGTCATCATGCCACGTCAGCATGTAACCTGGTTAACCAGTTAAGTGGTCAGAATTATAACAAATTGTAAAACACAGTGTCAAAATTGACACAAAGAAAAACACGGTGTCAAAATCGAATTTTTGTGTAAAAAGAATGATTTTTGTATCATTTACCCAAAAAACAAACAAGTAAATAAATAAATCAATTACACGTATCACATTACTAATCAACTACACAAATCATATTATATATCTATTATGTAAATGGCATCGTCGTTGAGAAGATATAAATTAAAAATCATGTAGTAATTAAACAAATTGTTTTCTACGAGGGACGATTTAATTAAAGAAAACATACTAACCTTTGAATATAGATTCAAAATCATGGACTTGAGTATAGAGAATTGAAAAACCCTTCACATATAAATTTTCAATGAACATAATTTTGCCGGGGTTGTGACCTCCTTCCCAAAAAAAAAATCCATGAACACTCGAAGGGATCCATTGAATATCAGATGTCGATGAGAATTAGATTATAAACAAAGACATAATCTTTTACCGATGATGATGATCGTCCACAGTAAGAATGATGAAGAAGGCGACCATGCATTATGGTCCTAAGATGTACGTTGAAGATACGAAACTGACTTGCTAATTTAAAGGGACACTAAATGATTTTAATTTACCAAAACTAATTAAAACCTAAAATTATAATTCTATCTACAATTAGATTTTTGAAATGATTGATCCACATTAATCTTTACATCCACATATGAACCTCTCCCTCTCTCTCTCTCTCTCTCTCTCTCTTTCTCTCTTTATATATATATATATATATATATATATATATATATATATATAGACTTGCTAATTTAAAGGGACACTAAATGATTTTAATTTACCAAAACTAATTAAAACCTAAAATTATAATTCTATCTACAATTAGATTTTTGAAATGATTGATCCACATTAATCTTTACATCCACATATGAACCTCTCTCTCTCTCTCTCTCTCTGTATATATATATATATATATATATATATATATATATATATATATATATATATATATATATATATATATATATATATATATACAAAGAGAGAGAGGGAGAGGGTTCAATTGAGAATAAAAAGTTGAGAATGGGGGAATCATTCTCAGTCAATCATTTAATAAACATAAAAAAAACATAAAAACACGGTGGCAAACTTGTAAATAATCCAAAACATTAAACCGTCAGGGCACTTGAGTAATTTTATCGCACATCAAATCTCGACAGCAAAACCATCATTTCCCTCTTCGAACACATTATCGTTTCCCCATAACACGAAAACCATTTGCCGAAGGATTCAATCACAGAAAGCATTCTCAACATCGTGAAGAACAAATCGAAGAAAAATGTCTTCCGACGAAAACCTAAACGAAATCATTTCCTCACGGTTGATTATGAAAGGTAATCATTGGCGTTTTTTTTCTTCTATTTTTAACGATTTGTAATCATTTCTAAACTTATCACTTGATTACTTGAAATTTTTCGTAATCGCCATTCATTATTAGTTGATTTAGAATTAAAAATTTTGTATTTTACACTGTTCAATCTTCAAACTAGCTTGTTTACTTCAAATTTTGTGATCCTCGTTCATTCTCGTAATCATCCTTCATTATTAGTTTATTTACTTGAAATTTTTGTAATAATATCCAATATTAGTTGATATACAAATGATTTTACATCTTCTCTTCATTTTTCATACTTATTCACAACTTTTCCCTTAAAATATAAATTTTACTTCACATTTTGCTTATGTCGTCCTAATAACTACCTACCCTTACAGAAACAACACCAAGAGTGAAGCGCACACACACACACACATATATATATATAAACGAAAAACAAAAACCAATGAAAAAGGTAAATTAAATTGGTATTCTATTTAGATCTGATTAACTTTATTCATATGTGTTGCCAACATTTAGATGAAATTTTACTTAAAAATACAACATAAAATAAACATACTAATGATAATTTTGTTTTGATATGTTTTATTTACTTCTGAACCCAACAAAACTAAGTTATATATGTTATATTCACATATGAATAGAACATAATTTGTTGTCATATATACATTATTCAAATATGAATATAACAAAAATGACTTATGTATGTTCTATTCACATATGAACATAACATAAATATTCGTATGTGAATAAAAATTTTGAATATATATGTTTTATTCAAATTCAAATATTCATTTATGAATATAAAATAGTTTCTTTGTAAAATGTATATCAAATTCATTTATCTTCTACTCACTAGTGAATAAATGTAAGAAGATTGACATTTCTGATAATTAAAGACCCACCAACAATGAGAGAAACACGTTCAATGTAGAAAAATGACAAAGCTATAAAATTCCTATCATATATGTTATATTCATTTATGAATAACTTGTGTATCCCTGCTATAATTATCTTCTATTAGCATATGAATACTTTAATCTGGATATGTTTTATATATAAAAAAAACTATTGAGTTCTTGTATTCATATATGAATTAATATATAGCTTAGCTTTGTTTGTATTCAAAAGCTAATCATATGTGAATCGAAACAATTTTTCATACCTTTATTTTGTTTTGTTTTGGAATATTTTTCTTTTGAAATTGGTGATTGATCTTCAGTATCTTCACATATGAATATGTTATGGGGAACATTTTTTTTAACTTGAATGAAAGATAGAATAACATACCTTGTTGTTGCTTATGATCCTTGAAACCTTGTGAGCTTAGCACCCCATGTGTGATGCCTCAAATGCTTCACACAATACCAAATGCAAAGGAGTAAACTTTGAAAGAATCTTACACTTGTAAAATTGGCTCTAGCCCTCTTGTTTCTTAGTGTAGTCGATTTTGGGGAGAACACCTTTGTTTATATAGTGTGTTGCATTAGGTAAACCCTAATGTAACATGACTCTTCATTTCATGATCCATGGGTTAACTCCATGGAGCATCCTATGGGTGGAACCCAACTTGATAATCCATGGAGCCTTTTAGCCTACTATATAAGATATGGAAGATTTACATAATCTATCCATATATTTAATTAGTTATCTTTTGGTCACTTAATTAATTCTAAATTAATTCTTGATCAAACTAATTAAATAATATTATTAATATATTAGAACTTATAATATATTAATAAACTATAAGTGTTATTTCTCTTATTTTAGTTTATCCAATTTCATGGTGCCATGTAACCCAAATGGACCATGCCGGGTCGGGTCAAGTTCATACCAGAAATAGTTATGGACTTAGACACCTTATCCAACACTAGTTTGTGTAATGAACATGCAATTGAATATCCAAAGCTATAAAACCCTAAATCTATCAAATAAGAACTGAAATAAGGGTTTAGTAATTACCTTTGATTGTTATATTGCAATAACAATCAATTCCTTGCTTTGATTGGCTTTAGAAAGCTTAGTGCCTCAAGTGTTGCACCTCTAATGGAGTCACAAACACCACTAAGCAACTTGAATGAAGAGATAGGAGAGAGGAGGCACCCAAAAAACATCTAGAAACCCTAAGGATTCAGTTACCCATGTTTTTTGGGCCTAAGGGGTCCTTTATATACTTGTATGGGCTGCTAGGGTTTCAGTCAAAACCCCAATGGACAGCTTAAACTCTAAGCAGCCCATGGAACCTTCTGGATAAGGCCATGGATGAAAATATGATGGGCTCCCATCATAATTCCGTTCACCCCTTGTTCCTTTAGCATTCCTTATCCCAATAACTCAATTATCTAATAATTGCAGTCCAGTCCCCTAAATTTAATTAATCTCTTTTAGCCACAAAATTAATTATCAATTAATTCTTGACTAATATTAATTAAACAATATGATTTCTCCTTTAATATATTATTCTTATAATATATTAATAAATCATAATTAATCCTTTCTCTCCTTAATTCATCCTACATATTGCTATGGTGAAGGCAACCCAAAAGGACCATGCTCATAATTGGGTCAATTACATACCAAAATAGTTATGGACTTAGACACTAATCTAATAGTCTCCCACTTGGATAAGTCTCATAACCATTTTCCGTATGACTTCAAAACCTGATCAGCAATCGTAGCTTTAAAAAGTCGTTGTCAACTCTGATCTTATCAGATAGTGTGTCCTTTAGATAAGGGATTATATATTCCTCCATTCTCAAGATATCGTATAGACATAAGACATGAATTTTAATCATTCTCTCCATAATGTTTCCTGACTTCCAATTTATGATGACTGACAACAAACTCAAATTGAACACATCAATTTAGTCTCGGCTTGTCCAAGCGCTTGGATGTCATCACTAAATCATCGAGGGGCCTATAAATATCGCTTTTATCCCACTTTAGGTAACAGGAATGGATAAACTTTTACTCATATGCTTGCTTGCATTCACTGATCGAATCACACACAACAATAAGTTTTATAACACCAAGTTACTGATACGTTTACTTATTATCAATGTGCAACCGACCAACAAATAACAACTCACACATCTCGGTTTCAAGAATATATAATATTATTGTCTCACTAATCACCCGTGATAAATCCATGAAGTGTTCCAAGTGAGCGTGGGTTTAATCCAATAACTCTAATCTTATCAAATCGCTCATGAACTCTGCAGCAAACTTGTGCTATGTCTAAACTCTTCAGAAAATCTACAGACTCTTCATGACAGTCTTGCTTCATACCTACTTCCAGAGTATGATCGACTGTGGAGGTTCGAATAACCCAGTTATTCTGGAAGTCAAAACATGCAAAATTGAAACACAATAATAATACTTAATCCTTTATGGCCCCAAAAATTTTGAGTGTAAATAAAACACTTTTATTTAAGCACCATATTGATTACTCATTATTCATTGTTTACTGTTTGAGAAAATCAACTTATTACTCAAATTACAACAATAGCTGTCCCATGCACAAAGCATGCACACTATGTTTCCTATGGTCCTTACTTTGTGAAATAGATCAATTGAAAAACTTTTCCAATGACGCTCATTTCACAATTCCCAATCCTTATCATTAGTGTTAGAACACAAGGTTCTATCCACTACTAGAATATGCTAGATTCTAACATTTTATGCAACGATCCTTTCACAAAGTCATAGCACAAAAGTCACCAAGACTTGGCCAATGAAATTACAAAGTACTCTATCAGAAATTGTTACAAGACAATTCCATAGACTTGAAGTCTCACATTCAAAGTACATTCTATTGAACATCCTTCTTGCATAAAATTTTCTAATCTAGACATAGACTCTCAATATCCAACTCCTAATATGGAAACATTTCCATATTTTCCATATGACAACTCATTCTTAATAGAATCTTATCTATTAATAATACTGTTGATATGGTCCATCCAATACCATACTTCCAACTACTCACAAGCGACCAATCCGCAACAAACTTTGGATTGTCCTTTGATAGCTGTTTAGTTATTTTAGTCAAAACCGATTATAGTCATTTTTCCCTCTTAATGCACTAGACATTTGGAAAATATTAGAATGGTCAAATATTATAGCAATGACAATCGATCCTATACCCGAAGCGTATGGGACACGATGCATAATGTCTTACATAAAGATATGATACTTTATCAATCTTCTGCCATAATATTTCATGTGTCACATTCTCACAATTCGAACTATGAAGAGGGATGTCGTAATCATATTCGAAATTTGAGAACACACTATGTATCATTTGACTAAATTTATTAAAATTTCTCAATCTAAACTTTAGATTTTGAAATGAAGTATAATATTCTCTCCCTTAATTATAGCAAAACAACTTTTCAACCCTTGCAACTTTGCAAAGTATAACTCTTATTTTCTATAATTAATATTGCTAACTTGCAATACTTTACTTTAATAATCATACAAGCATAACATTTATGCTCCCACTATCACGATGATTATTATCATATAAGCATAACACTTATGCTCCCACTATCTTTGACATGTATTCAGAAAACAGCTGAACTTCCAGAAAAACAATACCTATTGAATTTCTGAAGTTCATATTTCTAATACCAGATGCTTTGATAAGCCTTTATCTAAGATTCTTAAACTTATACACGTTTGCCTTAGAAAGCTCATATGTGTGTATAGACAAATTCAGAACTTATGTTACTAAGTCCTAAACGTTCAGACTCATTGCCAAATCTCACAATTCGAACTATGGAAAGGGATGTCGTAACCATAATCGAATTTGAGAATACAATTTTCACAATTGCTATCT
Source organism: Lactuca saligna (assembly GCF_052625555.1). Classification (NCBI taxonomy): domain Eukaryota; kingdom Viridiplantae; phylum Streptophyta; class Magnoliopsida; order Asterales; family Asteraceae; genus Lactuca; species Lactuca saligna. Next base: position 239,662,063 of record NC_136424.1, read on the forward strand.
TTTTAGGCCATTCTATCATATAATCCCTGAAGATCCCTAGCTTACAACTAGCATGCAATTCTATCATATCATCAATTCACATAACAAGTGTGGGTATCTTGGGAATACTTTCCTTGGTTTCAGTTGATTGTACACATCGCATCCTTTCTATTGGTTCTTTTAAGGTTAGTTTTGAAAAATATTTTGCAGATCCTTAGTTTGAGTCTGCAACCTCAAAAATCTTTATCTAATTCTCTCAAACCAGGGCTCTGATACCAACTTCTAACATTCCAAAAATCATAGTAAAAATTTTGTTTTTCACAACCCTCTAAAAATCTATAAACCATATAAAAACATCATTTTCAAGAACATAGTCAAAATCGGAGTATCCCAAAATCAACAATCAATATGTCAATATAAAGAGAAAATTCCATTTATATCTAGTAAGTTGTGTAACTCGGCAAAATTATAATTGTAATTTTTCAATAGAAAGAGAAATTTTTGTTTACTCTTCATCTTCATGATTATTATAACTGCATTAAATTCTACATTCTTACTTTTTTATTGTAAAATTCATGTCCTGGAAAAAATTATAATCTAACTATTTTTAATTGTGTCAACAACTAATGAATAAGACATTTCGGCTCTAGTATTATGGCTCGCATGCGAAATGTGTGACCGGTTATGAAAGAAGTTAAAAATTGGAAACTAATTATAATATTTAAGTTATAAAATATTATTTTTAAAATTATAAATTTAATCATATCATAATATACATATTAGTGGGTGGGTACCTAGTGCGGTAGACTATAAACTAGCAATGCTTTTTTGATTTATTAAAATGTCAGAATTAGGAAAAACATATGTTTGTGGGTTCCGAGTGGCCTAATATTGTCAAAGTCTAGTGGAACGTTTATTGTATGAGTTTACTTCTCTTAATATAGTAATACTTACACATTACTTTTACAATTATCAGTTAACGAATTTCTATATTTAATAATGTTGCAACTGTATATTTCTCTCTCTCTCTCTCTCTCTCTCTATATATATATATATATATATATATATATATATATATATATATATATATATATATATATATACCGCTACCATTGACTGTTAGGCGAAATATGACTTCGATAGTATGTTTATCAACATATATGACAGTCTTAGACTAAAAGGAGTGGCCTCGCCATCGGAGCTCGCCAAGCTCACTGGCAATGTTGAAACACCGCCCCCTAGAACTCGCTAGGGGGATTGTTACTTGAGACTCAACATATGTTTGTCGAGAAGAGAGAAACACAGAATAAGCAATGTGATTGAAAGCAATGTGTTGGACTGGATTGCTAATACCTTTGACCAAATTAATTTTCGAACAACATTCATTAATTTACCACAAACTTATATTAAAAAAAGAACGTTTTTATATAACTAAAAATCAAAATATTCAATTCAACCCATATAAATTAACACTACCTCTTAACATTCTCACACACAAACTATCATTCTTTCTCTCATAACTTGGGTCTTTCCTATATAAAACAATGTCGTCTTTGTCCCTGTCGTGATCATCATTGGATGGTGTTATTGATAGCGTGATAACATATCATTATAGCATAACAACATCCTATATATAAGGAAATATAACATAACCTAGCAGGTCGATATTGGTACCCTCGACCCACAAGTATAATAAGGAAAACTCATCTCAAAGCCTAGAAGATAGTTGCTATGATCACTGCGCCAAATACCAGTTATACATGTCACTTAAACATCAAACAGGGACCAAGCCTCAATCTACTACTTAAATTACCCCATTTGACCTAAAGTCAAACTTGGTCAAAGTCAACGGTTAATGGTCAAAAGTAAAGGTCAACATCATCCAGTTACACTATGACTAAGAACTCTACACCCTGTGTAGAGCATCAAATGGCTTTTACAGGACAACATAAGGCTACGCATTGTGTAGCCATATTTACACCATGCGTACTAAGTTGATAAGCACTTTTCTCATTAAGTGCTTAATACGGAAAGACACCACGTCCAACTCTCAGATTTGGTCTAAATAAATGTCCTAAGTGATAAAGTTCCAAACTTAATGCGTCTTCATTTCTTACCAAGGATCAAGAAGAAGCCCTAATCTCACGGAAACTCCTAAAGACCAAAACTCATGCATGGATGGTTGGAAATGACCAAGATCCCCTATTGTGGCATAACACTCTCACAAATGTCTGGAAATGATGCCTTAATTTCAAAGATTAACGTATACTCATAAGAACCAAGGTGTGTGGACAAAACATGGGAATTCTTAAGCATTAACTAGATCTATCATAAAAGCTCATAAAGGTGGATAGTTTATACCTCCTGTAGATTTATGAGGGAAAATAAACTCTAGATCCAAGGCTAAATCAAGCTTCCAAGCAACTCCACCACCTTCTTCTTTATTCAAAAGCACCCAAAAACACTCTTTAAGCTCATAATGCACCAAAATGAAATTAGGGTTTCAAGGGAGACGTTTGGGGGAATGGAAGCTGAGAATGGAAGGGCTTCATGAAGGGTAGAATCCTTAAATAGGGCTCAAAACCCCGATATTAGGGTTTGGGCTCTAGGCAAGTACACGTTGCATACTAAGATCTACACCCTACATAGATCGTTAAAGCCTCGTTTCCAAGTTACCCTTATACGTAGCACGTAAAAGGCTACTATGCCCTACATAGATACATACCCCACATTAAAAATTAAAAACAAAAGGAAGGAATTTACCTTCAAGGATCGGGTGTTATAGTCTAGCCAAAATTTGTGGTGGTACATTATTGTTTGTATTTTACACATTTGCATCCTTTTGGCTTGTGTTTACGGAGTTGGGAGAATTCCAGTAACTTTTGAGCACTTTGAAATACTCTCTGGACGTTTTGGATTCGGAAAGTTGTGATCTTATGCATGTCCATTAAGTCATGCTAGTTTTATGGTTCTTTAAGTGAGTTTTTAGCATTAAAGTTTAGATCTTGCATGATGGGGATGTCTTAATGGATAAAGTTGGAGACTTATTCATTAATACATCAATGGGAAAAAAATCTGGAAAGTTTAGCCATGACTTAATGGACTAAGTCGAAAAACCCTTATAAAATGGGTTTGGACGTGGCACGTCCTTTTCCCGCGTAACATGTTTTTTGAGATTTTTGAAACACATTTGTTTTAGTGTGTGTGTGTGTGTGTATATATATATATATATATATATATATATATATATATATATATGTATAGGGAAAAATTAATATACCTTATAGTAGTATATAAGCTTATGTACCCTAAACCCAAAATACTATGTTATTTTGTATCATATATGCATAATTTTCATTTGCTTATGTACCTTATAGAAGTATATAAGCTTATGTACCCTTACATAATTTTCATTTGCATCTATAATATATATAGTCTGACAAGTGTTTGGTAGAAAGATGTGATCTAGGAGGAAGATAATATTGAAATTCCTAAAATCTTTAATATAAATCAAGTTAGAGGTTTAAATTTAAGAACTTTGGAAAACTACAATGCAAATATGATTCAAATCGACGTAGTATGGTGAGATTGGGTACTTAAGCTTATATATTGTTGTAAGGTATATTCACTTTTCCCTATGTATGTGTGTAGTGTGTGTGTATGTATGTGTGTATTATATATATATATATATATATATATATATATATATATATATATATATATATATATATATATATATATATATATATGGCTAGGTTATAATGTGGGTTACATCTATTGTGTGGTCGTAAGAACAATTATAGACCAATGGATGAAAATAACGAATAGCTATGATATGAGGGTCCATGATACTACGATGGAATAACCTGTACCATATCATCACATAAAATTCATTGTAAGGGTACTTTAGTTAATTTACCCAGATTTATAAAAGGAAATTTTCAAATTTTAAGGGATAATTAATTCTCTTAATTTTTAAAATCTGATTTTTTTTTTTAAATTAATTATATTAATTTCAAATATTCTCATAGAATATGTTTATAAGTATGGTATGCATTCTTAAAGAATATGCTTATTAATATGAAATCAAACTTTTTCTTCTTAAAAAATCCATTCTTAGTAGAATGTAATACACTAAAATATATATTTTCAAACTAATAACATATCTAATAGTTACATTATATAAACTAGTCTACATCAAAAGACTAAAAAATCTTAAAAAGATTAAAGATTTTTAAAACATTCTTGAAGTAACATAGATGAACAAAATAACAATATGCCCATGATTAATTCTGAAAGAATAAATATAATTTATTCTAAAAGAACATAACATGATGATGATATATTCTGAAAGAATAAGACGATAACCATTGTGTTCCCCATCATATAGACCCTTGATCATTAACATTCTATAAGAATAACTTTCATGAAATAGAATTCTGTCAGAATGACTACCATGAAAACAAGAAGAGTTAATCTCCTATTCATGACCTGCAAAATAAAATAAAATAAAAAGTTTTGTGAGAAACATATGTAATATCATTTTTGCCTATTTTTTTCACTTAGTCAAAGTTATCAAAAAGTGAAATTGGCTAAATTAAGATTTTACCTACAACTGTAGTAGTTGTATCAAATTATATATTGACACTGTTACATTGTTGATGACATTGAATAAAGGATTTAGTTCTCCTGCCTTGCTTCATCCTTAAAATTACATTTCTCATGCAATATAATTCATTAAAACATAATAATGAAGACGTGAAATTGAGGATACAAACCTTAATTTTCCAATTCTTATTGTGATCTAAACTCCCAGTGTAACAGATTTGATATCAAATTTGTAGTCTCTTCAAATTGAATAAAGGCATAAGGGAGAAAGGTTCAATTGATTACCTTTTTTATCAGATGTTGATGATGGGTATTGTCTATGGAACATGATTTTTCCACTACTAACAATAATTATAGACTACCCTTGTGCTTCTGAGTGAGAATTATGAAACTTATAGGATTGAGTTTCACTATTTCTAAATAAGCAGACTTCAGAAATCTGATAAACAAACAAAAGATATAACATTTCAGAAACAAAAAGCTAAAATAACCTAGAATTAGAAACAATATTCAGTAACAAGAAACAATCAATGAGTCAGAACCGGTAGGCAAGGTCAAGAGTTGGTTGTGAGAAGTAGAAGAAGAATGTGAGTGAGTCTGAGATAAACGGGATTTAGAATGTGACAACTCGAAATTTCTATTTGGTACACTTATTCAAATCAATCAAGGTCAGAATCGTTTTTGGTATCTTCTAACATTGTTTAGAGTTAAATTGAGTGTTGAAAGCCTAGTATAATCAATGTATAGGGCTAAGGATGAGTGTATTTGAGTTCAACACCTATCAAATGAGCCAAACACCCATTCATGAGGTGTGTGCGGCCGCACACATGGGTGTACGGCCGTACACCCATCCCAACCATACACTCTCATGTATAAATGAGAGACTTAGCCTTCATTTACTTCTTTTCACACTCCTAAGCCAAGAAATGAACTTCTCTCTCAAGTATCATCCGATTTTTCTTCTAGATCTTCAAGTTGTATGTTTTTCTTCCTTTAATTTGATGATTCATTACACTATCTAGTAAGGATCTATCATTTCATCCATGAAATTACTCCTTTTGTTTAGATCTTCAAGTGTTCTCCAAGAACACCAAGAACACCTACTAAGTTTTTGGACCTCAAACACCCCTAAAGGCTTCTATATTGTAAGTGATCCTTCTTATGCTTGTTACTTACTAGTTATACTCCTTTGAGATCGTCTAAACCATGATTATCAAGGAGTGTACGGCCGTACACACGCCATGTGGTCGTACGCCTCTTTATTTAGTGCATAATGGCCTGAAAACTCATGTTATATACTAACACTTGATCAAGAACACTTAGGGGATGCAAGATAGAACCTTGGAATACACTTTTGACCATTTTTACATGAATATCAATGGTGTACGGCCGTACACTCCTTGTGTGGCTGTACACACCCTTTTTAATGTCCAAAATGGCATTAAACTCCCATTAAGGCTAAGTATTGGTCAAGACGCACTTTCTAGATGCTTAATAGGACTTTGAGTCAATCAAAGGCATGTTTCACCATGAGTGTGTGGCTGCACATCCACTTGGTCCGTACACACACATGAAACACACCATTCTAGTTGTACACACCTATGTGTGGCCATACACCCATTATATGCAACCTTTGGCAGTTCTAGCACTTCAATCTAAGTCTTTCCTAAGCCCTAGAGTGTTTTCCTTTCATTATTAGTTGTATAAACACTAATAATATACATATACGTGTCATTATATGCTTAATAGGATCCGTGTGTGCTCAAGTCTTCACTTGACACTTAGCATCCTATAAACCAATCTTTCATTCGTATCACTCACTGCAGGTGAGTTCATACCCCTTAACTTATCTTTTAAATGCTTTTAAATTCTTTTATAGGGGGGGGGGGAATACAAGTAGAAATATTATAGTTATTATATCAATCACATGTGATTAATAACACAGACAAATTTCTTATACTTCAAACCGTGTTTCCAAACAAATTTCTTCAAATAGTTTTACAAACTCTTTTATATGCAATACTCTTTATTAAACTCTTTTAAACTAATACTTTATCAAAATCATGTCTATATAGATATAGTTATATAAGTAGGATTGAAAAGACTTAGGACTGATAACTCGCCTTACTTCATGTTCCTTGTTTGGTTGTGGACTTAGGGTATCAGTTGTTTGTTCGAAGGTCGTTTGAATCTTAGTTATATATTATATGTATGTATATAGATATTAAAGTTCTTCATTCAGTTCAATACACTTTGGGTAGCAAAGGTATGCAAACATGTTCATTCATACAAACAACATTACTAGTTAACTATAATAGGTATAGTTTAGGAAGTCACTATTTAATGATACTAGAACAATGAAACATACAAGAGTTAGTTCATTCATGAGTCAATATGAATATACTATTATGAGAAACAGAGAGAATATACTATTATGAGAAACAAAGAGAATATATTATTATGATAAACAGAGAGAATATACTATTATGAGAAACAGAGAGAGTATACTATTATGAGAAACAAAGAGAACATACACTACACTATACAAAGAGAACATACAATACACTAGTATGGAGAGAACATACAATACACTAGAACATACTATACAAACACTAGAACAATATAACATTAATGTGAGCCACTACTTAATGGCATGACAATCTACTGCTGTGTCACGTTTTGCAACCAGAGTCTCCTAGAGGGAGAGCGTGAGTTGGTGTATAGATCTATACGGGATTGACTATCCTACACCTTGTTGCTAGCTACAGTGGGACCTGCAGGTCTACGGGTGACTAATATTATACCATTTCGATGCCTTAGAGCGTCGTGTTATACTAATCTATCAAGTATGGTTACAATCATATCACATTTTACCTTAATTAACAAATTGGTTTAAGGTAGTTAGCACATTGGTAGTTACTTACATACAATACTACTATATATTGTTATTTTCCCATTGCATTCACATTGCGATCTTCTCACATAAACGGTAATGTAAACTATATTTTGGTAATGATAGTCTTATTTGGGAAAGATACACTTTTACAAACAACAGAACACACAGACATTTGGGCCTTGGTAAGAGGTTACTTTTAGTAGAAAATATAGGATTTTCTAGGAGATACAAACATTTACATCAAACATTTACAAACACTTTCATACAAGCAACGACACTAAAATACTTATGAACTCACCAGCTTTAATGTTGATCTACGCTTTCAAAATAATTTGTATTCTCAGGTCACCAGTAGACAGGTACCGATGACCAGGTTTTGAGAAGATGGAGCACGTTCAAGACTCATCTCTTATTTTGATTCATATTTTTGGTGTCTTATAAACTATACAGAACACACTTGTATTAAAACTATATTATTAATGCAATTGATGATGTTGTTGCTTGTTTACTATTATGTATTGTTGTGACACTGTACATGGCGTCCTCCACCCTCGAACGTTTCCGCCGTTTAGGATTTAGGGTGTGACATAGAACTTAGAAGCATAAGGGAAGTCAATTCCGACTGTAGGAGACAAGACCATGTGAGTCGGGTGATGATTCAATCGAGACTGAGAGACGGAAACATGGTAGATGGCAACAAACGACGAGATGGGGAACATGATGTTTGAGGAGCCAAGGTCAAGGGAATTCTACGCCACTACCTTGTTGCGATGGGGAGGATACAAACAACACTAGAAATCTGTGATTTGTGACTTGTGGAGGACTAGTAATCGGGAAGAGAAAAGGGAATGGTATAAGGTGTCGATTGTGTTGGTTATTTAAGGGAAACTGAAACCTTAAAATTAGGGATAATTATTGATTTAGTACTTTTACCATATTTAATTATAACTAAGATTACCATTATACCCTTATATTATTAATTAATAATTTAATACCTTCTAAAACTTGATTGGTTCTTACGTCGACAAAATAAATGTTCATCCACATATGAACCTATATATATATATATATATATATATATATATATATATATATATATATATATATATATATATATATATATATATATAAGGAAAAGTGAATATGTGACTGTCATGTATGTAATATTAGGTATAGAACCATCTAAACTTTCATTTTGATTAGAAAACACAATTTTCTTTCACAATTAGTTTCTTCTTATTGTTTTTAAACTCATATTATTTTTTATTTTAGAATTCATTCCCAACATCTATGTATTTTGAATGTATTTTGGTAGAAGTCTCATAACTTTATCTGATAGTCATCTTATGTATACTTGAATTGTTTTTTTTGTTTTTTTATTGATTATGGGAAGAAGTTTATCGGATTTTTAATAAAAAATTTTAATCATTCACTATAGATTTCTATAACAAATTTCAATATAATGAATTACATGTAGTTGGTAAAACATTTTTATACATGGTATGCGGTGTAAAATTAAACTTATAAAACTCAATAAAAAAATACATACAAAGCCTAACGTAAGCTCTAATAGAGGATACAAGAAATATGGTAGAGATATTTGATTGAATTTTGTTAAAATTATGTAGTTTTTGATGGTTCTATATTTAATATTAGGTACATAATAACCACATATTCCCCATGCTCATATATATATATATATATATATATATATATATATATATATATATATATATATATATATATATATATATATATATATATATATATATATATATATATATATCCAAAGAAAATTTAAGACTTTGTCCATAGTAAATGTTCTAAATATTAGTGTCCAACATAGGGTATTGCGATCTTGTTATGTGTGATTTTATAACTTTCAACAAGACATAGATCTCGGTCCAATCTTTAAATATTGTTCAAAATCAAAATGTTTTCATAATTAAAACATTAGTATTTAGTTTTATCTATATTTCAGCAACCATGTTCGAAATATATGTATTTGATTGTCATTTAAATAAAACGAAATGACTAAGATACGCTTAAATCGTGTATTATCTATATGCCCTTGTTTAAGCAATTTAAGCAACCATCACATATAGCGGGGAAATGTTGTAAAATTTATATAATATGTATCTGCCTTTATTTTACCAACCCCTATATACGGGAAATGTTGAAAAAATGTATGTATGTGATTTGTCGTTGAAATAATATGAAATAACTCTAAAAATACGTAACAAATATCATAAGTTGCTTCGAGTTTCAATAAATCGAAAAAAAAGCCAAGTCTAGGAAAATGTCATGTTGATTGAAATTTGGACCATATCCCAAGAACTAGCACCTACTATCTCGACAAGTATTATCCCTGCTCGATGAGATCGAGAAAGATGCAAGAAGCACCGGTGACCAAGCTTTTCAAGGACCAGAGTCGATCCGCTTATTGTTAAGAAGTAGAAGCCTATCTGAATGAGGATTGTACATAGATGCTAGTAGCCACAAAATATTCAAGTAACAACACCAAGTCAATGATTATTGTTATGCCCGGTACTAGCTCCATGTTCACCAAAAACCCAAGCCTCAGTCCTATAAAATGACATTTTGTGTCATAACACATTCTTACATATCAATCACCATGCATTCTCATTCTTCAACTTCACCTGCAGAGTACTTTGAGAAGAATGTTTTTCATCTTTATAATTGAAGAGGACTTCATACTTCATTAATATGTCTATAGAAAGAGAAATTTCCATTTATATCTAGTAAGTTGTGTAACTCGGCAGAATTATATTTGTAATTTTGCAATAGAAAGAGAAATTTTCGTTAATCTTCGTCATCATGATTATTATAACTACACTAAATTCTGCATTCTTACTTTTTTTATTGTAAAATTCATGTCCTGGACAAATTTATAATCTAACTAGTTTTAATTGATACAATAACCGATGAATAAGACATTCTCGGCTCTAGTATTATGGCTCGCATGCGAAATGTGGGGCCGGTTGTCAAAGAAGTTAAGAATTGGAAACTAATTATAAGATTTAAGTTATAAAATATTATTATTAACCTTATAAATTTAATCATATCCTAGTATACATATTAGTGGGTAGGTATCTAGTGCGGTGGACTATAAGCTAGCGGTGTGTTTTTGATTTATTACAAGGTTAGAATTAGGAAAAACATATGTTTGTGGGTTTCGATCCTTGTAGAGGAATCGGCGCCAAATCAATAGAGTATCACTCACTAAACATATTCAAGATACACCCATAATAAACCCTCGATGCACTCACAGTACGGTTATCCGCAATCTCAATCTCTAACGGTAAATCCAGAATCCTGGGAGCATCTCAAAACTTCTTGCTTAGCGCAAGAGATACAAAGGATCGGGTAGCATCAGAATCAAACAAAAAATGAGTAGATATACCATTGACCAAAAAAAATCTCTAATCAAATCATAAGCATAAAAAGGAAAGTAGTAAAAGATAGAAATGGATCATATACCCGTAATCACATCCGGTGTTGCACGGGCCTCATTCGTGGTCAGCTGAAATTCCCTGCTCTTCACCATAGGTGCCTCCGCCTTGCCCAGGTGGCCATCAGGATTCCTCAAGTTGGTTGGTGCAAGGGCCACCACTGCTCTCCCAACAGTCTCAGACAATCGGCCTTCTATGGTCGATCTAATTGCAATGGAAGCAAATCAAAACACCCCTAGGGCAGTCCCTACTCACGTAGCCCAGCTGACCACAATTGAAACATCATGAACCTATCGTTCGACAAGCCACACTGTGCGACTTGCCTTACTTTCTACAACGGCCCCGACCCTGCTGGCCTCTGGTGCGGGAATCGAAGGTCTTGGGCCTCTTAGCCTAGCCCACTGATGTCTGCACCTGCGCTGGCTTGCACTTCTCCTAAAGCTCCATCTCAATCTCCCGCTCATAGGCCTTTTCGATCATATCGTCCAGGGGCTTGCACCCGAAGAAACTCACAAACTCCCTGATATCCTCTCTCAACATATCATGGTACCTCGTTTTCTTCATCTCCTTATCCGCAGCGTATTGCGGGACCAACAAAGCCCTCTCCTGCAATTTAGCAGTAATAATCTCCGCTACAGTATCAGTAGTCTGGAGAAGGTCTTAGAACTCCCTCGCCAACTATTGTACCTCAATAGCAAGTGCAAAATCCCTTTGGAACCTCACAAAAAAATCAACCCAGGTCATGACTGCCACTGTCACTGACCCTACAGCTCGGCTAACCTCTTCCCACCAATCTCGTGCTCGATCTCTCAGCATGTAGGATGCAAATCCCACCTTTTCCCCCTCAAAGAAAAAAACTCAACCGCTGAGCATTCTCCATGTCAGCAATCCAACATCGGCTAGCGATGGGGTCCTTATCCCCAAAGAACTTAGGAGCTCCACATGTGTCACACCCCCAAACTGGAACGGCGGAAACGTTCGGGGCGGAGGACGTCATGCTCAGTATCATAATGATAGTGAAGAAAGTAAACACAACCATCCTAAATATAATTTAAAAGGTTGCATCGTTGCAAAAATACATGTTTCCAAATAAATTACATATGATGTCAAAATAGTTCAAAGGAAATCTACGCCTTAGCGTCTTGCCTTCAAAAATCTTGTGGTTACCTGTATTACTGATTACCTGAGAATACAAGTTATTTTTGAAAGAGTATCAGCATTAAAGCTGGTGAGTTCATAAGCAATTTATGAATGAAAAATGAATGTTGTTCCTTAAAGTTTGTTACAGGTTTGTTTCCAGAAAATCCAATATTTTCTAAAAGGTTTATTGTAGTCTCAACTGAACCAAGACTTAATATATGTAAGTAAATCATCATACTTATATGTGGTTTTATATTTAAATAAAACTCATTTTTGTGAAATCCTTAAATTCCTGTGAACGGTGTGTTTGTTAATTTCCCATTTGAGTTGTTATAACCATACTATGACTCGAAGACCTCGTACTCAACATTCTTCAAGCGTCGGAATGTTATGTCATTTGTCACCCCAGACCTGCCGGTCTAACTGTTGCAAGCAGCTCAGGTGCGGGTTGTCAAACACAATATAGATCTATAGACAACTATCATGCTCTCCCTACAAGAGATTCTGGCGATAACTATAGGACTTTTATGTTGTACTAAAGAGTACTCCGAAGATGAATGTCTCACAAATTTATTCATTAACATGTTCACGTAGTTTGTAATAAAATACTCACTTTGTAAATAAATATTATTACCATTTCTTTGTTTAAATGAGGTGTCCAAACTTTACCTATTATTGTTTTATCAAAATGTTTTATGTTGTAAATGAAACCTTGTTATGCATGACCTTGTATTTCAATAAAATGACATTGAAAAAGTTAAGTATAAAATCTTACACACCTTGCTCAGCATGTTACAAGGTGTGAATAACTCTTAAACTTGTTTTAACAATGTAACTCTTAACTGTCACTATTTTAGATTATTTATATAAAAATCTCTGTAAGTCGAAAACTAAATCCGTAAACTCGGAGAGTTTGTAAAAAGAGTCTACTATGTTCACAAATTTTCTTATAATTTTTGGTGGTCTCAAACCAGTGTGTAAATGTTCATTTTCACAACCTGGTCCAATTTCGTTGCTGCAGTGATAGGCAGTTTTGTAAAGATCACCATAAATTGTAGAAAAATCATATGGAGATGATCAAGTAGTCATTTTAAAGGAATAAACCTGAACCATTTGCATATTGAGGAGTTTTGAATAATATTATGTTTAAGTTGGGTAAAACAGTTTGTGAACAGGTCACAACTTTTTTGTTGTAAGCTATCAAGTTAAGTTTCAATTATGTTTTGGTGTTTTAACTTGTATTCCCCCCCTGCAAACTAAAGAAAACTAGAAAATGTAAGGGTATGAACTCACCTTGAGTGATTCTTGGAGGAGTGGAAGGTCAAAGACGAGGAGTATCAAGTCAAGAACACTTGATGAACATGTGAAAGTTTGGATGATCCAAAAGTGAAGTACTAGCTCAAGAACACTAGCACAAAGTGGTGGGAAGTAAAGAGAAAAGAGTTTTCTTGAGGTGGTTTGAGAAGTGTGTAAGTGAAGGATTGATAAAAAGTGAACCAAGAAATCCTCCAGGGATTCCTTTATATAAATGTTGCTGGAGCAACTTGCAAGGTTGAAGGGATGTTTACCTTGGTTTGTGTGATGTGGATAGGGTTGGACAATTGAGAGGATGACACAAGGAAGGCAAGTGGGCACACTTGACCCACTTGTGGGGTAAATATCCTCTTAATATAAAATAATGATTTTTAATTAATAAATCCTTGAGAAATAAATAAAATATGAGTTTTGGGGGTTTAAAATGGTAAAAATATGAATTTGGTGAAAAAAATCCCGTCAAAAAGGGCTTAGGAGGCGAAAGTAGTCGAAAACCGGAAGAAGGAAGCGAACTTGCGAGGGGTTCGATGTTTATGGCTGAGAACCGAGAGAGGCACAAGGATGGACCGAAGTTCGAGGCTCGAGCCCGAAGGGTTCGATCCGAGAAGGGTAGTTCGCTTCTGACAAGCTCGCCTCTAACATCTTCGGTTCTTAAGAGAAGTTCGGCCCTAAGAGGTTCCCTCTAAGATGGTTCGGTTCCTAAGAGGTTTTCGGCCATAATTAGCTGTTTTCAATATAACTTCTTGTTTTGAGTTATTTTTGGCCAAGTTAAGGTTCGAGATGACCCAGCTGACTATAAAAAGTTGAGAGAGATTTGGGATAGATTTATTCTTAGCCATAATCATCGACTAATCTTGAAATGTAAGGTCTGTGGACCCCGTTATACTTCGTTTATGATTATTTTAAGTCCCCAAAAGGGTCCATAGTCGTGTTTTGATGCGTTTAACTCCCTTCTTAGGGTTTCACATTGATAAATACATAGATTTACCGAGACACTCGAATTCTTGACATACAAATGTACGTTTTCATAGAATAACTTTTAATCATACAAGTATTATACAAGATTGACCGGTTTGACTTGTTGACTTGACTTTGACTTTGACTTGAATTTGACGGTTGTCACAACATGCCTTGAACTCCCAGAATGAGGGAGTTCCAGCTCCTATCTGACCCGCAGAAATCTCAGCTCGAAAAGACCTAAGCCTCTCATACATCAGCTCCATAATTCCCGCCATGACAGTACCGAAAATTACAGGAGTAGCATCCAGGATACGGCGAGTAACCTTAGCCGCAATAAACTCACGCAACCTCTCATCAATCGGTTTTGTGCCTGAGCCAAAACCAGAACCTAAAACAGAACCAAAGATAGAAACTCCTCGAGTAATCATCACCATGCTCAAACTGAAACACAAACATATAAATAATTAGCATAATACTCAAGGGGGGAATCTCCATACATATGTCACCTTAGAGACTCCAGCTATGCTCTCGTCTCAGGTATAGATCATGTGCTTTTAGTAGTGTGTGTTGGATTAGGTGTCTAAGCCTATAACTATAAATGGTATATACTTGCATTGATAGAAGCACAAGTCTTTTAAGGTTGCCTTCACTCTTGCAACTTGATAGGGTGACTTTTGGAGAGAAGTTGAATTTACTGTTTGGAATAACAAATTCATATAAATGATTTATTAATATGTTATGAGAACAATATGTTAATTGGAAATCATGTTGTTTAATTAATATTTAATCAGAAATTAATTTGGAGTTAATTTTGGGATTAAAGGAATTAATTAAAAGTATAGGGGTTGTTTTGCAAATCATTGATAGTTATGAAACTAGGCTCTTGGACTCCTTAAATGGGAGTGGATGAAAATTATAGGGTGGCCCTATAAGGTTTTTGTCTAAGGCCTTCTAATGAGGAGACCATGGGCTGCTTAGGCCTTAAGCAGGGAATTAGGGTTTCCACCTGTAAACACTAGCTTTGGGACTAAGCTACCTTAAGTATTAAGGAGCCTAACCCATGTGATTTTCGGCCCCAATGCTTCTAACCCTAGCAGAGCCAAATTTATAAGATTATTCC